>NC_089851.1:23654469-24023219 GCF_036373705.1 Amia ocellicauda
TTGTGGCAAAATCTGTTATTACATTGTCAGAAAATTATGTTTTTGTCCTTTATAGCATGTTGGAAAAACTTAACTGATTTTTCTGTGTGCTTGGAGCAAACAGAAAAGTGTTCCATCCTCTCTCTCAAGACTACTTTGAGCTACACTAAAATAAACAGGAGGCGGCATTTTCCAGTCTCTGTGCTGAGCTACAACTGATGTTTCTTGTCTCTGTAAAGATATTTTCAAATGAATGCAGAGAACCTGATTGCAACATCAGTCTGTCGCTGTAATTCAGAAGAAAAAAACAACAACCCATTAAGCTCTACACTGCTTTAATAAAGATATCAAGATTTCTCAGAACAACCTTGTTGGTTCGGCTATGCACAGATAAGCACTAAACCCTGAGCACCACGTCCGCTTTACAGAGGATCAGTATTCAGAGTGGTGTTTAAAATAATTCAATCTTGGAAGCAGGGCCTTCGCCACCTGCTGTAGTTCCCTCCTCAGTCACACATGCCCGTGCCATAACATGCTTCACAGATGAGGTGGTATGCTTCAGATCATCAGCAGTTCCTTCCCTTCTCCATACTCTTCTCTTCCCATCATTGATCTTTAAGGTTGATCTTTGTCTCATCTGTCCATAGGATGTTGTTCCAGAACTGTACAGGGTTCTCTAGTTGTCTTTGGCAAACTCTAATCTGGTCTTCCTGTTTCCCATTTTCATCTAGTGGTAAACCCTCTGTATTTACTCTGGTGAAGTCTTCTCTTGATTGTTGACTTTGACACAGATACGCCTACCTCTTGATCGGATCTTGATCTTGATCTGGCCAACTGTTGTGAAGGGGTTTTTCTTCACCAGGGAAATAATTCTTCTGTCATCCACCACAGTTGTTTCCCGTGGTCTTCTGGGCCTTTTGGTGTTCCTGAGCTCACCAGTACGTTCTATCTTTTTAAGAATGTACCAAATAGTTAATTTGGCCACACCTAATGTTTTTGCTATCTCTCTGATTGGTTTGTTTTGACTTCTAATGCAAAACTGAAGGCAAAACGCCCCAAGAACAAGCAGGAACTAAAGACAGCTGCAGTGCAGGCCTGGCAGAGCAACACCAGGGAAGAAACCCAGCATCTGGTGATGTCTATGGGTCCCAGACTTCAGGCAGTCATTAACTGCAAAGGATTTGCAACCAAGTATTGAAACTCACAATTTAATTCATGATTATGTTAGTTTGTCCAAATATTTTTGAGCCCCTAAAATTGGGGGGACCACATATAAAAATGAGTGTAATTCCTACACCGTTCACCCAATTTGGATGTAACTACCCTCAAATTAAAGATGAAAGTCTAAACTTAAAGCACATTTTTTCCATTCAAATCCATTGTGGTGGTGTACAGAGCCAAAATGATGACAATTGTGTCACTGTCCAAATATTTATGGACATAACTGTATATATAGAAAATTCAATGTGATCCGATAAACACTTCCAATACATTCAAAACCAGACATCACATTGTTTTGTTTTTAAACCTACTTAACTTAAATATCCATATCTTAATTTCATATCGATATGGGAATTAATTTTCAGTGTCAAATGTCTCTTTTCTGGGGGATACTTTAATTATTAGTTTCTTGGAGTTGTATACAGCTATTGTCTTTAGGTTTTTTCAATCTGCACAATGAGCATAAAGATTGTGTGTTTTGTGGCACAGGTATTTGGTTGAGGACTTGAAACAATAGCTTTGATAACATATGCTGCCTGAAGAATGCTGACCAGCACAAATCAACTCATCAAACAAAGACAACAGTAATAAACTCAGGGATATGTTAATTATTATGCATGTGGGAATTCCATTTGTACAACTGGATTTAAGCAAGATGTAGTCACTTCTGATAGATTAGACTGCAACATATTGCTCTCTCTGAAGATATAAAAAGGCTTCTCCAACTGACATCTTTAGTTCTTTTCTTCACTTCATGTGAGAGAAGGGCTCCGGGTTAACTTGTGTTTATTTTTGTAATAAACGTGTTACTTTATCCTGAAACCTGTAAACGCCTAAAAAATATGAAGTATCTTTATTTCAAACTCCATTGCAGTGTTGACAGGAGTGACAATATCATATACACAACTATATTACATCATTAGGATATGTACTACATTTAAGCTGTAACAGCAACATGAAACCAAAGTCCAGTGAACTCAACACCAAAGCCCATACAAATCTATACCTGATTCAGTTAGGTCAGTAGAAAAGCAACCCTAACTATAAAGACTAAGTTTACTGGGGACTCTAAACCTATCCCAGACCAACATTTAACGCTAATTTGACAACTAAATTAAATTGTACTCCATAATTATAATAATTTACACAACATAAAGTGCTCTAAACAGCCTTAATGTACATTCCTACAATCATATGTATCCCTAATTATTATCAGATTTTCTATTTTCAGATGATTATTTTTTTAATCATGAATTCTTGAACATCAGAATATGAATTGAGAACAGAGATAGGAATTAATTAGCATAACACTTAAGTATTACTTATACTATTGCTGAGCTGTGATACTATATTAGAGATTTTTCACTATAAGTC
Source organism: Amia ocellicauda (assembly GCF_036373705.1). Lineage (NCBI taxonomy): Eukaryota > Metazoa > Chordata > Actinopteri > Amiiformes > Amiidae > Amia > Amia ocellicauda. The sequence goes on from NC_089851.1 coordinate 23,657,044, forward strand.
ATTGAAACGTCAGTAGGTTGCCTGCTGCAATTTAAACCCTAACAGCAGCCTCTAGCTCAGCTCAGCTCTAGGAAACACCAAATATTTTAAGCTGACCCATACAAACCATACATTTAAGTCTGTAGAAAAGCAACTCTAATCTTAATGATAGCCTAAGTCTGCATAATTTCTCTGTTGATATAAGGGTCTTTGAAAACGGATATTCTTTGTAGTTAGATTTATACATATTTTAGTCACATCGGATAGCACAGGTTGTGTTATGCATAGTTAGGCCTATGTCTTTTTGCTTTTAAGATTCAAACTGAAACCGATAAGAGCACCTTTGATATACAGCCAGAAAGCCCAGTTGCTCCAAAGAAGCCAATAGTGCTGACTTTCTGAAATACAGGCATTAGCATATCAGCCTTTGATAGACACTGATAAAAAAAGAGACAAAGTCTCAGTAAAGTCTTAAGCATTGTTATATTAAACAATCAGTATTTTAGTGAAAGCAAAAATAAAAAGTAAATGCATAAAGGAAAAAAAAGTTCAACTCTCTACCTCAAATTGACAAGGCAGAGTTACCAAAGAATTTGTTTTAAAGTTGAAACGAGCGAACATTACATTTAGTGAGTGGGCCCCAAAACTGCAGCTATAATTTAACTGAATATGGGCATTTTCCATTTCAACACATTTTAGAAAATAGCAGATGTATCCTTTTAATCATATTCGGGTAGTAAAGCATGTGAATGTTAAACAGGAAAAAGTACAAGTGAACAAGAACAGGGGAGGGCAGGGGAATGTTTGCATGCTTGCACATGCGCTAGTGACCCAAACCCCCCTATGGCCTTCACTCCACAGGGTGCTGGATTACATGGGAATTGCTCACCTGTGTCACTGCTGCAATGTTGCTCAAGGCTTGACTGAAACAAACAACCACTGAACCCAATGAATTAGATATAAAGAAAGTCGTCTTAAAAACCCTGAAAAGGGAAAGATCAAAAAAAGAAAAAAAGTAGAACATTCTTGTACTACTTTTCAAATTCAGAAAGAATCCTGCTCAAATTTACTTTACATGCATCTCCAGTGCTATTTTTCTCATGGTTATTTGGTTGTTTTAGATTAATTTTTTACAGTAAAATATCACACACCATCATGATCACATTCATAAATCATCATTATTGATCGAGAAACCTAAAATCAAAGCCAAAGCAAAGTCTCCCGCTTCAATTCACTATAAATGATTAAAGCACTGTATCTTGTTTATAGAGGACATGTATTTATTTTACAATGTGAATATGTATGATTCAATATTTGTATTTACTCAATTAGATGTCAAATTGGGTTCGTCCAAACTGCATTTAACAACACAGCAAAACACAGGCCTAACACTTCGAAGACTATTCTCTCATTTTACTATGCAACTAAAAGCAAAGATATTTTCAAGAACATTCAAAACAAGGACGATTACATCTTCAGAAAAGTGCTGCAAATTTACAACATACAGTATTAAGTATTACTATAGACTAATAAGTCACACGTCTTTAGCCTGAAACAGAAGAATTTCAGGGGATTTTATTTGGCTGTTTTATTGAAGTTAATCCAAACAACCCTTTCAAGCTTAATAAGGAAACTAGAAACAACGGCCATAAAAATAAGATAACTGCATGTGTATTTAGGAGAGAAGAAATGGGGTTTGTGTAATCATAGAAAGTTGCATGCTAGAGTATAGAAGATGATTAAGTATAACCATTCAAGAATCTGCCTGCTGAGGTCCTTTGATGAATAAGGCTACAAGGAACCACAAAGCTCAATTAGTCAAATAAACTGCTGACATACTTAAAGTTTGCTGTGTTAGAAGCAATTATACAAAATTCTAATTGAAACTCTGTTTGAAAAATACTACAGTATCTCATAGAACCTGACATAATTGGTATCTACTATAATGTCATCAATCTAATGTTATTTGGACTCATTTTAAAGCACTCCCCATAATAAAATACAACTTCAGCCCTCTTTATGCTGACAGATTAGCAATTACAACACATCCCTGCAGGGAATAGATGAGGAGCGTGATCGTGTGAGTTACGTTTTGTCACAAAAATAGCCATTAAACCCTGGGGGTGAATATGTTATCTACAGTTTACAAACACTGGGAAACAAAATCAACATTTCTAATTTCCTGTAAGATGTATACATAAATAAATAAAAAACAACACGTTTGAATGTCTTTGTAGTGAGTTGAAGTCTTTTATGTAGTACAAAAAGTTATTCTTTTAGTTTATAGAAGTTGTGTCACATCGTTTGGTTATATAAATGCTCACAGCCAACAGCTATAGAAGGCTTCGCAATGTGAAAGAAAAACAAAAAGACACCCTATTTCTGGAAACTGATTATATACTACCACAGAAATCATACCAGTGAGGACTGACATATTCATGAGAATTCATGCATTTAATTAAAGGGGGCACAGAGTACTAGCTAGCTTTATTTCTTTTCTGGGTGTATTTTCCAGAGCACAAACAGAAATTCCACTTGTTTGATCTTTTTGATTCATTCCACATGGCTGTGCACATGCAAGAAATGTTTAGCTTCTGTCACCTCTATTATCAGCCAGACGATGGGTGTTGCCTTTCTATAATGATGCTGTTACCTATGGTATGCACTTGTCACTGAAGCAAACCACTGTTCTGGAATATCTGGAAACTCAGAAATTAACATCACTCAGGATGAAGGATGCTAGGCTAAATATAACAGATGAGTCCCACTACCGATATATATGGACTGTCAACCAGTAACACAAAACCAAAAAGGGATAGAGGGCTCAAGTCATGACACCGATGCAAATGTGAAGATCATTCCATTACTGTTTGATGGAGAAGAAATCGCAGTTGCCATATAAATAAATAAATAAACAGGGAATAGCTTTTCAAGTTTTGAACTTCATCAACAAATGTGGCCTCCTACCATGCAGATGTTAAGCACTGTTGGCCGATTCAACATATACCATGAATATGAGGAATTAAAGTCAGCAATAAATATAATTACAAGTCCCACAGTGCACCTACATAAAATGCCCCCATTAATCACCACACTGGATTTATGAAGTGCCTCCAGCAAGCAGGTATCATTTTGCAGTAAGCAGCATTTAAATAACTCTTAAGTTTTCATCAATCACACAAAGATTCAGTATGCCTCATCAGAACATAATATGACTGATTGAAAAGACTTCTCTTGGTACATTTTCATAAGTAGTTTTTTTTATATTTCTTGAGAAAAGGCCTGTAGCTTGACCTACATTTAATAATGTCAGCTTGTTTGGGTATCATTGTACTGTAGGCCTATTGATTGATTTTGCAGGTTCTGTCATCATTCTGCAAACCCTTGGCCATAAGTCTGGGGAATTTATGAACCTGGTGAATTCTGTGGCTTACAGATATTATACCTCATCTCCTAGATTCAGAAAGAATCTTTGTAGCACCCTGTATCTAAATAAATCTTAATAATTGACACTGTAGTTCTAGGAAGATGATTGTCAAATGTTGTATGTTTACATCTGTTGTGTTGCTTTATAACTTGATTTAAGCTTGGTAAGGTAGTGTTTATTGTTGTATAGAGTTAAAATAATGAGTTGCCATTCACATAATATTCTTGCTTTGGAAATAAGATCTGGGATTGAGGTAAAACATAAAACTATGTGAAACTATCATGTGTGATAATTTTTTTTTTTTTTTTACTTTTATTCCATATTGCTTATTCTGCCTTAAATCTATCATGGAGAAACAGGAAGTCATATTCCAGCAGCTGTTGCCGAGTTCCCCTCAGCATGGTTTAATGAAATATGGTTCGCTGAAAAGAGTGTGTGCTGTAATGATGTCAGCATGGCCGTTTCTTACCTGCTGCTTTCATATTCTTTACTGTCTTTATCCTTATCCTGCGCAGACTCCCCAGCACCCTGATGTTTTCGAACAATTCGCATCCCACCTGCCTTCACTACCAGAGAAGAACATACAATTACGTACAGTTAATTTTCAGCAGAAAAGGAATTCAGCATCCCTATAGAACAGCTTTTATTTTCTGTACCCTTTGTCAAATTCAATGAAATAATATCTACAGTAGGAATGAGGGGCATTTGAATGTTTAAACCAAAGCGTGTAGCATACACTCACCTAAAGGATTATTAGGAACACCATACTAATACTGTGTTTGACCCCCTTTCGCCTTCAGAACTGCCTTCATTCTACGTGGCATTGATTCAACAAGGTGCTGAAAGCATTCTTTAGAAATGTTGGCCCATATTGATAGGATAGCATCTTGCAGTTGATGGAGATTTGTGGGATGCACATCCAGGGCACGAAGCTCCCGTTCCACCACATCCCAAAGATGCTCTATTGGGTTGAGATCTGGTGACTGTGGGGGCCAGTTTAGTGCAGTGAACTCATTGTCATGTTCAAGAAACCAATTTGAAATGATTGGACCTTTGTGACATGGTGCATTATCCTCCTGGAAGTAGCCATCAGAGGATGGGTACATGGTGGTCATAAAGGGATGGACATGGTCAGAAACAATGCTCAGGTAGGCCGTGGCATTTAAAAGATGCCCAATTGGCACTAAGGGGCCTAAAGTGTGCCAAGAAAACATCCCCCACACCATTACACCACCACCACCAGCCTGCACAGTGGTAACAAGGCATGATGGATCCATGTTCTCATTCTGTTTACGCCAAATTCTGACTCTACCATCTGAATGTCTCAACAGAAATCGAGACTCATCAGACCAGGCAACATTTTTCAGGTCTTCAACTGTCCAATTTTGGTGAGCTTGTGCAAATTGTAGCCTCTTTTTCCTATTTGTAGTGGAGATGAGTGGTACCCGGTGGGGTCTTCTGCTGTTGTAGCCCATCCGCCTCAAGGTTGTACGTGTTGTGGCTTCACAAATGCTTTGCTGAATACCTCGGTTGTAACGAGTGGTTATTTCAGTCAAAGTTGCTCTTCTATCAGCTTGAATCAGTCGGCCCATTCTCCTCTGACCTCTAGCATCAACAAGGCATTTTCGCCCACAGGACTGCCGCATACTGGATGTTTTTCCCTTTTCACACCATTCTTTGTAAACCCTAGAAATGGTTGTGCGTGAAAATCCCAGTAACTGAGCAGATTGTGAAATACTCAGACCGGCCCGTCTGGCACCAACAACCATGCCACGCTCAAAATTGCTTAAATCACCTTTCTTTCCCATTCAGACATTGTTTGGAGTTCAGGAGATTGTCTTGACCAGGACCACACCCCTAAATGCATTGAAGCAACTGCCATGTGATTGGTTGGTTAGATAATTGCATTAATGAGAAATTGAACAGGTGTTCCTAATAATCCTTTAGGTGAGTGTATATATCAACATAATATATAGAATAAGAACATCTGTTTCCATAAAAAACAAAAAAACAAGCTCCTTGAAAATCAGAAAATCAAAATCCACTGTAGCTTATGAGAGACTGGGATGATGTATAATGTAACATTTGCAAACTAGTAGTGACATGTTCTACATGTTCATCTTAATTGACATTTTAAGATTAAACTATTTAAACACATAGGGGGAAAGATTATGTTGCATTGGAGCAGAAAATACAGTATAACCCAGATTCTCATTTTATAGAATACTGCAATATCTTAAGTACTAGCTATGTATTAATAGAGGCTTACAAATAAAAATTATCCTGCTTCCCAGAGGAGAAAATGTATTTTTTCTTATTAATGATCAATGTTCAACAGTCTGTGTGGCAATTGAGAAGAAAAAACAAATGTATTCAACCCCCTAATGAGACATGTGAAAGAAAAGGAATAAACCCCAGGTATTTTTGAACATATAACAGTGATGTTTTTTGGATTAATGGATGATTTCAAAAATGTACTCTCAGAAACCTATAGCACAATCTTCAGATGCACATATTCAACAGGTAAGTGGCATTTCAAGGAGACTGTGCATGGAGCATTTTACTCAGAGAAAGACTTAAATCATTCATACTGCAAAAATTATGAGTAATGACTACCATTAAGGCTTCGCTGTGCTGAAAATGAACAGCGGTGAGTGTGTGTACGTGTGAAACTCAGGACTTATGAGGTCTCCCATTTTACTCTTCACTTCCAACCTCAGCCAAAACACAAGAAAGTATTTTCAATTGCATTTCTGGTGATTTAATGAAACCACACACGCACAGTTAAGCATTGCACACACAGCGTCTCCTATCAGGATAAATAATGTTCTGCAGTTACGTTTCCAAATTGTATTATGAATTGCATTGTTGTTGCTACTCGAGTGAGTGGAAACGGATCCAGGGCATGCTTTACTGTGACTGATCCGCCAGCAAACTGCTGAACCCTGGACCCCCACCACTGGTTGAAGCATCAGACACATTGTGCATGGCAAGGACTGGCACATATTTGGTGTGGGTGGTCTTTTGCGGTGGGCTGCCAATTACAGTGCCAGTCACCAATAAAACCGCTCCGAAATGAGGTATTCAAGTCACTGTCTCCCAGCAAGAGCAGTCAGTTCTCCCTTTTGTCCACGTCTGCTGTAGCTGGTGAGACTTTATATCCCGTACTCCGATAAATACCGTATTTACAGCAACTTTTGCAATGCATTAAACGACGACCCCCTATATTACATGTTATACACCTGCCGTAAACGTCTGATATAGAGGCCTAACCAAGTTTAAGGATTGCATTTCAAATAAGTTATAATAGTGGATAAAATAAAATAGCCGTATGGCTTTATCTGGAGTTAAACATCCTATACTAAACTTTTACGATTGCAATATAAAGCGTGCTCGCCAAGAACATGTCTTAACTTTAATGTTAACAATATTAAATGGTGAAACATTCAGATGAATACATTCTATGACAATAATAGGTCTGATGTCTGAATAAGCCGATTTAATAAATACCACTTTATTGCTGTAGTAATAGTATGCGTACGTGTTCAGACACACGTGTGTAATGCAATAAAGACAAGTACAGAGCCTGTAGTTTCCAGCTAAACAACACAGCTGCTGAAAAAGGTACCAAAAGTAGATGACAAAGTTAGCAATAAAGACGGGAATAATACCAGCAGGGAGGTGTCCGGCTTTGGTTTCGGTTTTCTCTTTCGGAGGTGAGGACATGTTTGATTTGGTGTGGGGTGCTGTGCTCCGGCCGCGGCGCTGCTCTGCTGACTGCGCTGCCCTCGGCTCGCCAACGTGGCTCTGCCGCTGCCCCGCTGTTTGGCAACACTGCCGACGTCATGACGTCACAAGACGTTCTTCATTAAAAGTATACTGCCCCTATAAGGTACAAACGAGAACCTGTAACTGTTCATGTGTAGTGAACATAATACATTTCACGATTGCTCAACAGATCAGTTATATCAGTTACGGTACTTGTTTCTTTCTCTGAAGATATCTGTATTTAGCTTCGGAATAAATGAAGGCAAATTAAAAGCAAGTCCACTGCAGATACTGTGATATCCTCAATTTTAAATGTTAAAGTAACACCACTCAGTTTCAAGTTTTACATATATATATATTTTTTAATATATCGAGAGTTTTCACAACTGTTGTCTTTTAGCCTTCAACCACAATATTACAAAAACAATCTCAGCTGTACCTGCGGGTGTTCTGACATATTTGGCATCCCCTGGAATCCTGCATCCTGCAGAATGCGCATGCGCAGTTTCAAACATTATACTCTATTTAAAATCCATTTTAAAATCATTATCTTCTGTATATACGACTGATTTGACACTAAACAGTGTGCAATGAGAAGCATTCACATCACAATGAATGTAGCTTTATTTTCAATTGGCAAAACGTGCATGATTTATATTTAAACTAGATTTTCTTACGTAATAAAGCAAGCACAGTTGGGTGAAAAAGTAATGAATTGTCCTTCAACTGCACATGCAGGATTCCAGGGGATGCCAGATATGTCATAACACCTGTATTGTGCAGGTCTGTGTCAGATTTCCTTTGGCAGAGTAAATGTGATCACTCCAAATAAATAAATACATAAATTATATACACCTATATGTGAAATACTGCTTCGGTAATGAGATCAACCAAATCCATATTCAATAATTCAATCTACATAATTCCTCTTAAAGATTCTCTTTGTTGTTTCTAGTAGTGTCCCAGAGTTTAATACATATTCCTGGGGGCTCCAGGATATTCCCAGAGGGTCGGTAACTCTGTATCTAGATAATCTCCATAGCTCAAGAAGGAATCACTTTTACAAGAATGTTAGAAATGCGAATTCTGAGTAACCGTTCTGATAATATAAAATAAAATAAAAAAAACAGTTCCAAAACTTGATTGAGTTGCTGTAACATACCATTGCATATCCCTTATGCATCAACCCCACCCTCCCAACACAAACAGCAGCATCAACACAGTAATCCCTACTATCTGTACATACTGTATGTATTTTTCTCCCAATTACTTGCTTCAGAATCCATCCACAAGGTTTCTAAAACAAAATGGACAAAGAGTCAGGTTTTTCCTTAAGCCTTCTTTTAAAAAAGTCCCCCTGTTTCTCTGGGGAACCTGAAGTTAATGACTTGGCTTTCTCTCACCTGCTGCTAATTTCTTCATTTCAATGTTGATTTTCTGCCTTCTTCCTGCCAGCATCTGCCTTTTAATTAAAGATCTGCGTGTCTGGCTTGCATTTGGTATTTAATTTAGTATGTTGGCTCCCATTACTTCAGCCATGAAATCTCTAATTCTGTTTCAAAGACGGAGCTCCCTGTTCCTCTTTTTGTGAGCTTGCCTTTGTACATCAAAGTAGGTAATCACCTTGATTGAGAGTACTCAAGTAAACAATCTCTGAAAGACTTCTGGAGGACCAGTACACTGTGCCAAGTTTTCAAATGACTGTCTCTGGACTGTGTTCCAATGTTTTCTCTGTGTTGGTTCATCGAGACACTAAACTATAATCTGTTATACACATAAATCTGCACCTAAAATCAGAAATATATTAAAATATTTTGTAAGTATACAGTTATTTCCATAAATATTTGGACAGTGACACAGTTGCCATCTTTTTGTCTCTGTATGCCACAACAATGAATTTTAAAGGAAACAATCAATATGTGCTTTAAGTGGAGACTTTCATCTTTAATTTGAGGGTAGTTACATCCAAATTGGGTGAACAGTGTAGGAATTACACCCATTTTTATATGTGGTCCCCACAATTTTAGGGGCTCAAAAGTATTTGGACAAACTAACATAATCATGAATTAAATTGTGAGTTTCAATACTTGGTTGCAAATCCTTTGCAGTCAATGACTGCCTGAAGTCTGGAACCCATAGACATCACCAGATGCTGGGTTTCTTCCCTGGTGATGCTCTGCCAGGCCTGCACTGCAGCTGTCTTTAGTTCCTGCTTGTTTTTGGTGTTTTTCCTTCAGTTTTGCCCTCAGCAAGTGAAATGCTGCTCAATTGTATTCAGGACAGGTGATTGACTTGGCCATTGCAGATCATTGCACTTCTTCACCTTAAAAAAGGTTGGGTTGCTTTCGCAGTATGTTTCAGGTCATTGTCCATCTGCACTGTGAAGCGCTGTCCAATGAGTTTTGAAGCATTTGGCTGAATCTGAGCAGATTATATATCCCAAAACACTTCAGAATTCATCCTGCTGCTTTTGTCAGCAGTCACATCTTCAATAAATACAAGGGAACCAATTCTCTTAGCAGCCACACATGCCCGTGCCATAACATGCTTCACAGATGGGGTGGTATGCTTCAGATCATCAGCAGTTCCTTCCCTTCTCCATACTCTTCTCTTCCCATCATTGATCTTTAAGGTTGATCTTTGTCTCATCTGTCCATAGGATGTTGTTCCAGAACTGTACAGGGTTCTCTAGTTGTCTTTGGCAAACTCTAATCTGGTCTTCCTGTTTCCCATTTTCATCTAGTGGTAAACCCTCTGTATTTACTCTGGTGAAGTCTTCTCTTGATTGTTGACTTTGACACAGATACGCCTACCTCTTGATCGGATCTTGATCTTGATCTTGCTCTGGCCAACTGTTGTGAAGGGGTTTTTCTTCACCAGGGAAATAATTATTCTGTCATCCACCACAGTTGTTTAAGAATGTACCAAATAGTTGATTTGGCCACACCTAATGTCTTTGCTGTCTCTCTGATTGGGTTGTTTTGATTACTCAGGCTAATGATGGCTTGCTTGACTCACAGTGGCAGCTCTTTGTACTTACTATTGAGGGTTAATAGCAACAGATTCCAAATGCAAATGCCACACTTGAAATCAAATCTAGACATTTTATCTGCTTACCTGTAATTGAACTAATGAGGGAATAAGACACACATGGCCATGGAACAGCTGAGACAGCTGAGCAGCCAATTGTCCGATTTCTGCTGAGCCCCTAAAATTGGCGGACCACATACAAAAATGTATATAATTCCTACACCATTCACCCAATTTGGATGTAACTACTCTCAAATTAAAGACGAATGATGATGAATGAAGAATTAATGATGACAATTGTGTCACTGTCTAAATATTTATGGGCCTAACTATATATATATATATATATATATAGAAAATTCAATGTGATCTGATAAACACTTCCAATACATTCAAAACCACATGGTTTGTTTTTAAATCATTTACAGGCCCCAAACAGTTCCACAATGTTCTTACAAGGCAGCATATAACAGCAGCATCTTTTAGATTAGGATTTCCCAAACCATGCACCTTCAGACCTTCATTCAAGTGTTACAGTATATGGTGTTATAAGCTTCAGCAGTTTACTCAAAGTCTGCACTACTGCTGTCTACTAATATAACAAATGTAACTGTTAGAAATGAAAACATTGAGTACAACTTGATTTTCAAGTGGTGGTATCCAAAAGCATAATCAACAAGTGTACAGCAATATCACCTGTAATTGCCAAACCCAGGACTAGAGGATCCCACAAGCTGTGTACAAAGTGTGACAAATACTTAATATAGGAAGAAACAGAATTAAGATGTTGAAGTCCTGAGGATGAATTAAATGTTGGATTAAAACAGAGCTGACTCAACCTGCTTTGGATAAATTAAAGTTTCATTTTTTTTGCATATAATCAAACATAGGCTGGGATTAAATTAACACTTTGACCCACCCACTAATTGAAAACTACAAACCTGTTCTAAATGACAGCTTCATAGTTTTTAGATGCTGTTTTCCTCTACTTATAAATGTAATTGCTATAATGTAGAGGTTTGTAGTTTGCTATTAGTGGGTGGATCTGAGTTTTGATTTAATCCATCCTAGTGAGATGACTAACAACTGCATTGGAAATAGAGCCTTGTTTGAAGCCAATTAAGCAAAGAGGAGGTTCAGGTCAATTTTGTTGGTGCTAACCCTTGAATGGTCATGAAAATTGATGGCATAGCGATCATAGCAAGGAACAAAAAGTTTTTAATCCACCATGCCATCCCCTGCGGTGTAAGATTTATTGATCAAATGTCATCTTATAGCACAATATGTTTGTGGAGATTTTTGTATGTTTCCCCAGTGTTTCAATTTCTTGATAGTTCCGATGACCGAATGTGTATAGATTGAATCAATTGCTTGCTCATTGTTCATAAAGCTCAGGCATAGGGGAAGCTTATATCCTCTCCATCTTTCTAAGACTTCTCATACAATGATCCTTTGTGTTATATCCATTTCTGAACCCTGCTTGTTCTCTAGTTTGGGTGAAGTCCAAGGTGTCTTGAAGGTGATGTGTTAATACTTTTGTAAAAGCTTTGTATATGATGGCAAGTAGACGAAAAGGCCTATAGTGTTTCAGATCTCCCTTGTCTTCTTTTGAAGGAAGATTACACATTTCAAATTTGTATTTTCTGTATAACCTGTGGATATTATATATATATATATATATATATATATATATATATATATATATATATATATATATATATACTAAATATCAATGAATGGAACAAATACTGCCCACTAAAAACTCTGTGTAGTGATTCTCAGTGTTCACTGCCAAATGATAGTGATCATGTGGTTTGCCAGGAGTTTATTAGGTCAGACTTGTTCATTCCTCTGCTACTCTTTTCAAGGTAAAGGGTAAAATCAAGAATCTCTCCAGATACTGAAGCACCGTGATTAAGGGTCCTGGTACCTCAACTGCTTCTTCAGAGACATCTATCATCAAAGTGAAGCAAGTATTGTAATCAAAAAACTTTAGTGAGATAATAGAAAGTGTGTTGGGATAGGCCTTAGAACCACAAGGCAGGGCGAGTTAGATTTGACCTTAATCGTTCTGTAGATTTCTTGTCCACATCGTGTAAATTGACATCAGAACAAAAGAAGACTAAACCCATTCTGTTAATGTTAATAAATTGGCTAGTCAGCTATTAATTGGAGGGTGCTATTGCTAAAATCATTTGGTCTCTGTGTTAATAAAGAAAACACTATTTTTAAATAGGCGGAGCCAGAGGGGTGTCCGGGGTGCCACCCCAAAATGTCATTTGCTACTGGGCATTTGATGCTGATTGACATCTCAGTTCACCTCTTGTTGAGAAGCGTTTATTTTGAAGTTCGGCCACGCAATTTTCAAATCGAGGACGAGGAAGACATTAACGTCGGTTGCGAGATACACAAGAAGAAGAAGAAGATGATTGGTAGCTGTATCTGTGCAGTATTTATTCAGCTCCAGTGTGTAGACATTGAAGGTGTGTTTTTTAAGCGAATAATGAAACACCTTGAAAACTATAATTTGTGGTATTGAATATTATATTCAAGGTCTAGAAAATACAACACAACGCAAGTCATTTTTTACAAAAAGCTAGCTTTTCCAATTACTGAACTGTTATTGAATTTGCTACCTCAGACAAAGTTTGTACTGTGAAAATAAAGTTAAATCAATTTTATTTGTCATATAATACTCAAAAAGCATTTGTTTGCTAGAGTATATATTAATGTATTTTGTGTTTTTGCAAAACAAGACACAAAAACATTTGGTTTAGGTGTATTAAAGGTGTCATTAACTTGAAAGTCATAGTAAAAATACATTATTAATTATTAAATGTAATTATTTGCAGACAGTCAGTTTTATTTTTAATATGAAAAATAAATATTAACATGCCTGGTGGTATTGTTTACTGTGAAATAATCATTAGGTTGATTTTTTTTTAAAAAACTTAATCGAAAACTTTAATAGAATCCTCTGGTCCTTTTGAAATTCTTATGTCCTAATGGTGTATGATATTATTGTGGATGCTTTGAACTCCTTTTCCATGGCAGAAATGTCCTTCTTATAACATGGTGAATAAGCCCAACACACAAATTCTCATCACCTGTGCAGTATATAGTTTAACAATACATTCCATTATTTAAATTCAATATGTTCCACTATGTATTATTTTGACAGGATTCTTGGACACTGCCCCACTTGTAGATAAAGTTGTATTGCGCTTATATTTTGTAAGTCACCCTGGATAAGGGTGTCTGCCAATAAATAATAATAATAATAATAATAATAATAATAATAATAATAATAATAATAAAGACATAGTTGAAGGGACATATGCAACCAATTCCTTTTCATAGATCTATGTTCTTCTTCCTTAGTAAACACTTATGTAAAATATGTACATTTGCTATTTCCTTTATATGCTCTATAATTAGTTCATTATTATCTTGTAGACACTTATACCTTTTCCTCTGCAGATAATTTGTTGTCGTACTGATGCAAACACCTCCTTGTGTTCATTTTTTAAAACTGATGTATTGAACCATTTAGACAAATACTTCCTTGACTTTGATTTTCTTACCTTTGCTCTGTGCCTCTAGCAGTACAAGCAATATACTTTTGAATTGTGGCCATCCATATTCCTTTATAGTCTACTTTGCCTGTCAGTAAGATTAAAAATTGCAAGTACTTTTTTGCACATTCAGAAGCTATGTTTTGGATGACATAACCATGCACCTGAACTACAGCATTGCAGTTAATTTGGACCATGAGTGACAACTGACACTGACCTCCAGCACCCCCTGATTACCATGAAGCTCAGTGTCAGTCACATAATCTGGCTCATACACAACAGTATATGTATATGAATTCAGAATTATGAATTGTCCAATGTCTGAATGAGTTTCATTCAGTCGCTTCTCGTAGTCTCGGTGAATTGTCTGTGCTGCATCACTCTCAACACCCTGCCTCTATAGTGTGCACAGTGAGAGAGAACACTGTTTCAGGGGGAGGGGTGTGAGCTTGCGTCTAAGGGTGACATCACACTGAATCCTTGCATAGGCTGTTAGAAGCAACTGAACGAGACTGCATCAGATGCTAGACACTTCATAATTATTAATAGTGAATTATTACATTCAATTCCAGAACACGATGAAGCAATCAAATGACACATCTAGTATTAATAGAGTGGTTAGTGTTAATTGCTAGTTTTTCATTTCAGTTTTATTTTCCTCACTTCACATTCTTGCAGATCATTGATAAAATATCCACCCTTTTCATTATTTTAAATGTTTCTATGCTTCTTTGTAAATCATTAGTCCATTGTCATTCAAATTAAATTGGTCTGAGAATATCTTACTAATAAAAGGTCTATCTGCAATGGATTATGTGCTTAAATAGTGAAAACAACAAATCACTACAGGCATAGATAAAGGTATGTATATATGAGGGCAGTAATACTCTGTTCTCACTGCGCTCCTATCTGAGCAAGGCCTGGGAGGTGACTAATTATGTCTGGTAGCAGGTCTTAGTGACCCAAACCCAGACCCAAACAACGCATTACATTTTACACATCAGTAATGTGTATTTGTGCATGTGTGCAGATAGGGCCTAGCCATTGTGAATAATCTACATGTGAGCAATTTCCAAGGTCAAGCCAATTTTATAATCTTTTAACAACTGATAAGAAACCACTGCTATTTATTTATTAGATTTTTAGAGTCAGTCAATATTAATGGCATCAAATGACTTTCTATAGACTGCTGCATGAACTCAAACAACCCATGCTTACAGAATAAACACATTTTTTTCTAAGCAGTTTTTCTAAGCAGTATAGCAACTGCAGTTGGCATTATGGCATTTGATACACGTTTATATCAATATTCAAGATCAATAATCAAGCAATACAACTCTAGCAGAATAAGACATGTCTTTCCCAAGGATAGTAGATAAGGTTGAGAAAATCCAGGTCCAAAACTTTCTCACATCAGAACATTTCCATACAATTTGCAATCCAGTGCCCACAGCGTCTTGGGGACGTATTTAATCAAATACGTTTCCAAGGGGTTACGTAGATCCTATGTATAATATTAAAATGCATAAGCTTGTGATTGGAGTTTTCTGCAGCAAATATTAATCGTATTTGTATTAAATAATCTGAATCCAGGTGAAAACTATGTAGGTCATTATTCTCCCTGTGGGCAAACTGTGGGAAACTGCCTACTCCATTGTAAATTAGTTAGATACAATTCGCCCACAGTTTGCTTGCAGGTACAGCTCGTCCCACAATGAGCAGTTGTCCAAACGTGGTTGAATCAAGCATTCTTAATCCATTGAGTCTTGCATTTTGACCTGCTAACTAAAACGGCTTTGAGGTAGCTGTAGATTTCAGTTGAGTGTGGTCTCTTGATAGAGATCATGGTTTTCAGGTTATAGACAGCGTGGTTACAATTGAACCTGGCAGCCTGAGTTGGCTAGATGAAGATTTAGTTGACTGTGTATGCTTACTCTGATTATATTTTCTAAACCTGATGTGATTTTGCAGCTCAGTGATTCAATGAAACAGCATTTAAAGTCTATCAACAACATTTTCGCAATGGTGTAAGATTTTGCACATCAACTAACTGTCTCTAATCAAACACAATAGGAAATCCTGAGGCGCTAATATGGGCACCAAGCTAAGTGGTAAATATAGATTATATACAATAGTTATTGATGCAGGTGTCATTTACTTAGCAACAAGAATCACACTCTATTCTATATCTGTCTGTATCTTTAAACAACAAAAGATCAACTGAAAACAGAAGTGTCAGCAGCTTCCCTGTAAATCTCATAACTTTTGAAGTTGACAATGGGTCTGTTTAAGAAGGGCAGAGTGAAGAGTTTTGACTTTTCAAGCATATATGGTCCTATTTGATCTCATGCTGAAGAGTTTCTCACAGAATTTTATACAGTTTACAGTCTTTGATTTGTAGAATACAACTGAATGTCTTGGAGAGGAATCCTTATAAAGCAGTTGAAAGATTTTGACATTTTGTACAGGCATGTGTGAAAATAAAATACAATCAACTTAATTCATACCGTTATTATCAGCTTTTATGAAATCAGCATATGTGTGAAAAACATATTGGATTCTTCTCAAGACTCTTAGTTTTCAAGTAGATGTAAGCCTGTGAAAAATGTGGTCAATTAAAATGATAATACACCATTTCACAAAGCTGGGCCAGTTACAGTATTGTGTAAGGGGAGTAACACTGAGAACATTTCATGACGTGCTTAAAGGCCTTAGGACATTGCAAAGCATGGGATCAATTGGACTGGTGAACCAGGAAGAGAATGCAAAGATAGCCTTTGGCTTATACACCATACAAATCAATAGAACGGTGTCCAGTATATACACAACGCCATGTCAGATCTTCACACTTTTCTCCATGCTGAATCAGAGTATAACAAATATTACTGAAAAAGAAGTATAGCGCAATAGGCAGGATATATTAAACTAAATTATTTACTGAATAGTGTTTTCAAAAGAAGGATGTGAATACTTTCAATTACAATTGTATATAGATTAATAGATTTACTGTGTTATATGTGACAGTACTACAGAGAAATCTACTATCTGCAATGTCTAAGTGCCCATAAATTCTGCAGTACTGTGGATCTTTGCTGCTTTTATATCAATCAAGCCAGACCCCATTGAGTGACTTTGATCTCTAAACATTTATAGAATGCCCTGTGTCTATATACAGCTCTGGAAAAAATGAAGAGACCACTGCAAAATCATCAGTTTCTCTGGTTTTACTATTTATAGGTATGTGTTTGGGTAACATGAACATTTTTGTTTCATTCTATAAACTTCTGACAATATTTCTTGCAAATTCCAAATAAAAATATGAATGGAATTGAATGGCTGCCATACATGTAGAGATGCTGATTTAAGAAAAAATTGCAGTGGTTTCAATTTTTTTCCAGAGTTGTATATATATATATATATATATATATACAGTGAGGGAAAAAAGTATTTGATCCCCTGCTGATTTTGTACATTTGCCCACTGACAAAGAAATTATCAGTCTATAATTTTAATGGTAGGTGTATTTTAACAGTGAGAGACAGAATAACAAAAAAAATCCAGAAAAACGCATTTCAAAAAAGTTATACATTGATTTGCATGTTAATGAGGGAAATAAGTATTTGACCCCTTCGACTTAGTACTTGGTGGCAAAACCCTTGTTGGCAATCACAGAGGTCAGACGTTTCTTGTAGTTGGCCACCAGGTTTGCACACATCTCAGGAGGGATTTTGTCCCACTCCTCTTTGCAGATCCTCTCCAAGTCATTAAGGTTTCGAGACTGACATTTGCCAACTCGAACCTTCAGCTCCCTCCACAGATGTTCTATGGGATTAAGGTCTGGAGACTGGCTAGGCCACTCCAGGGCCTTAATGTGCTTCTTCTTGAGCCACTCCTTTGTTTCCTTGGCTGTTTGTTTTGGGTGTTTGCTTCAATGCATTTAGGGGTGTGGTCCTGGTCAAGACAATCTCCTGAACTCCAAACTGAATGTCTGAATGGGAAAGAAAGGTGATTTAAGCAATTTTGAGCGTGGCATGGTTGTTGGTGCCAGACGGGCCGGTCTGAGTATTTCACAATCTGCTCAGTTACTGGGATTTTCACGCACAACCATTTCTAGGGTTTACAAAGAATGGTGTGAAAAGGGAAAAACATCCAGTATGTGGCAGTCCTGTGGGCGAAAATGCCTTGTTGATCCTAGAGGTCAGAGGAGAATGGGCCGACTGATTCAAGCTGATAGAAGAGCAACTTTGACTGAAATAACCACTCGTTACAACCGAGGTATGCAGCAAAGCATTTGTGAAGCCACAACACGTACAACCTTGAGGCGGATGGGCTACAGCAGCAGAAGACCCCACCGGGTACCACTCATCTCCACTACAAATAGGAAAAAGAGGCTACAATTTGCACAAGCTCACCAAAATTGGACAGTTGAAGACTGGAAAAATGTTGCCTGGTCTGATGAGTCTCGATTTCTGTTGAGACATTCAGATGGTAGAGTCAGAATTTGGCGTAAACAGAATGAGAACATGGATCCATCATGCCTTGTTACCACTGTGCAGGCTGGTGGTGGTGGTGTAATGGTGTGGGGGATGTTTTCTTGGCACACTTTAGGCCCCTTAGTGCCAATTGGGCATCGTTTAAATGCCATGGCCTACCTGAGCATTGTTTCTGACCATGTCCATCCCTTTATGACCACCATGTACCCATCCTCTGATGGCTACTTCCAGCAGGATAATGCACCATGTCACAAAGGTTGAATCATTTCAAATTGGTTTCTTGAACATGACAATGAGTTCACTGTACTAAACTGGCCCCCACAGTCACCAGATCTCAACCCAATAGAGCATCTTTGGGATGTGGTGGAACGGGAGCTTCGTGCCCTGGATGTACATCCCACAAATCTCCATCAACTGCAAGATGCTATCCTATCAATATGGGCCAACATTTCTAAAGAATGCTTTCAGCACCTTGTTGAATCAATGCCACGTAGAATTAAGGCAGTTCTGAAGGCAAAAGGGGGTCAAACACAGTATTAGTATGGTGTTCCTAATAATCCTTTAGGTGAGTGTATATATATGTTGTAAAACAATATGGGGACCAAAGGACATTATACTAAAATTCTACTATTAATAGAATCAGCATTAAGTATTTATATGACTAACAATCGATTTCAAAAGAAAAGTCAACACAGTATTATTTACCTGCCATCTACTTTTCATTTCAAAATGCCTCCTCCTGTCTGTAATGGCTTCTGCTCAAAAACTTAAACCATGTATTGCCATATAATTTGTCCAATTTAATGTGAGTTCTCTCCCAGAGCTATGTATGTTGGTTGTACACTTTATCCCTCTTCTGACAAACAGCAGGACAGGTTAGTGACACCCATTGCCCGCCTGAGGGTGCTGCATTATATTGAAGAATGTAATGATATTGTTCTGTTACAAAAAATGATCTATATCACTTGTTTGAGTGACAGCTAACCAACCTAAAACCTTCACAAATCCACCTCCATGTTCTACAGCCCCATGGCACTTAGTTTACACTCTGAAAGTTACCCACGGGGAGAATGTACCATCAAATGCAATGGGATGCAATGGGAACTGTGATAAAGAACCAATAAAATGCCTTCTATACTTCTATACATAAAACAAGTTAATAACCTTTAGCATAAGTCAATCATTTTGCAAATATAATAAGTAGGATTTCATCTGAAATTATATGTCCCCCCATGTGTGTGACTATGTAAAGCACTGTACTGTATGAATATTTACATAATGACATAACATCTGTCAGATTACTTGAAGTAAGGTACTTAATGCACAGGTGGACCCCAAGGATTCAGAACAAAAGGCTTAGAGACATCAATGATTTTAAAGCACTATCTGGTATAATTGTATTAACAAAATAAATAAAAATTTCCCATGGAAGACTGAAGCTGGGAGACTTAAAGTATGAGACACTATTATTAAACTAATCACTTTCCTCTGGAAGCGGGAATTGAGAAATGTCTGCACATTTAATAGGCAGCTAGGCAATCGCTTGAATGTTTCCATTTTGTTTCTCCACAAAGATGATTTTCATTCCAGAGTATAAGAGCTGATGGTCTGTCTCTGTGTCTGATCACTAATCTTTACATGGCCATGAGCTGTCCAGCTCCTCCGTAATACGTTCCAGCATAATTAGTGTGAATATATTCTTATTAACTATCACAAAATTAAAGAAACTAATTTGGCAAATTAAGTAAGAGCTGTGTGATAATTTACCAGTTATCTAAAATGCCCAATGGAAAGTGCCCACATGCTTCTGAGAGTAATGATTGTGCAGTAGTGGGTGAGAGACTGATTGTGAGTCAGGACAAACCAATGTGTATTTACATTTATTGACACAAACAAACACACGAGCTGTACAAGTACTATGTCTTGCCTTCAGTGTGTTTGCCTTCAGTAGATTGAGGTAATTTTATTTCAGATTGATTCCCATTCCTCATATACTTTCAGCAAATGTGTCTTTACATTTATTTAATGTGCCAGCATTGATTTAGCTTGTGAATAAAACACATTTTATCCAGCAGTATGTTTCTGATATGAATTATATACATATAAAATATACTGTCTCCCTACCTTCACATGCACCTGTGATAGCAGCGAGCATTCTGCACTAGTTTATGATTTTTATTATCAGAGAAAGTATTTGTTAAAAAAAAAAAATACTCACCTGTCTTTTCTTTCCTAAATTGAATTTTGTTTACGGATTATGATGGGTATGAATAAAAATATAATGGTAAATATTCTCCAAACAAAATAAAATAAAGGTCAAAATAAAATACACTTATTGCTGTATTGTCACTTTCTGAGTTCCTAGTGTTACTAATTTATGAACACAAACTTTTCCAAATCTAATTTGGCCTTTTTATGAGATAAGTTTTTCTTAGTACAATGAATACAGAAAATACTAATAACAATAAAAATTGACCCAGTCACAGGGAAATGTATATGATACCTACAGGGTTAATCTAAAGTCATGTTCCTTGTAAGAATGTGAATATATTCTGTGTGGTTCCTTAATTATTGGCATTTTTTAGTTATTAGTTTTAATTATAAAATGATTGTGATGCAAATAGGGCCAACTTGAATAAAATGACCACTAGAGGGGGGACTTAAACCTTTGTCAATATGCAACAAAAGATCTGTCAGGACTCATGACACTTATTTTGATTATTGTTATTTTTAACACTGAGAAACATTTAAACAGTTAAACTGGGTTATGACATACAACATTTGTATTGTGTGATGCAAACTATTCATTATGATGTTAGATATTAGCCTTTCATTTGTTATTTCATCAAATATACACCACACAGAATAAACAATCAAAAGAACAAAGCAAAAGCCACATTTACCAAACCTGTTAACAGTATTAATACCGACAATTTTCTCAATTTCAATTTTACTTATTGCATTATTTAATGCTCACCTACTGTCTAGATTGCAAAATAACAGACATCCAGTAAGACTGCTTTATTTTGATAAATATATTATATGTGTGTGTATGTATATATACAACATTTATTGTAGCATTTTGATATTGCGAAAAGTGTATTACTTACTCATAATATTATAATGCAGTACTTAAAATATAAATCAGTGGGAAAGTATTGCCAGTTTAATCAGCTTTGTATAACAAGACATTAAAACAAACACTGATCATGCCAGTACCTGCTGTGAAGCAACAGCCTGCTCTTAGGTGGCGTTTCGCAGTAGGCTGAGAATATCAGCTGCAGCTGGGGCCCAATGAGGCTGACAGGCAGAGTGAAGCATTATTTACAACAAGTTAGACCAGCTAAACACACATCTTTAAAGAAAATGGCAGCAACTGAATACAGTGGGATTGGCAGCTGCATCAGCCCCCACCTTGAGAGACAGAAACCTTTTTATATATATATTGATGGACGGCTTGTTGACAGGTCAAGCAAACTTGTTTCAGAAATGAATTTAATTCAAATGGAAGGTATGCCACCTATGTGGAATTCCAGTACTGTGTGCTGAGCTGTCATGGATGAGAAGCACAGATAAAATAAAGATGTCTTAGTGAAACCTTAAATTACAGCAGTCAGGTTGCAAGCCTTTATTGAAGACATTATCTTTAGTAGTAAAACATCACTCTACCAAAGCTGCTATTGGCCCCTGTGCTCGTCACTCAAAACAAGTCCCTTCCCACTTCCTGTTCAACAAAACATGACGTCAGCGCAGGTTTGTCCTCGTTTACTAGGAGCTAGGACTCCTGCGCGACCTTGCAACCCTTGGGCAGTGCTTCCTTTTTCAGATCCTACTCAACTGAACAGTATAGAGTGGCATTCGCCAGAGAACACCAGAATTGACAGGTCCGCCATTGGCGCCCTGTTCTCTTCACAGATGAGAGCAGGTTCACACTGAGCACATGTGACAGACGTGAAAGAGTCTGGAGACGCCGTGGTGAATGTTATGCTGCCTGCAACATCATTCAGCATGACTGGTTTGGCGGTGGGTCAGTGATGGTCTGGGGAGGCATATCTTTGGAGGGTCGCACAGACCTCCATGTGCTAGCCAATGGTACCCTGACTGCTGTTAGGTAACGGGATGAAATCCTCAGACCAATCGTCAGACCTTATGCTGGTGCAGTGGGCCCTGGGTTCCTCCTGGTGCAGGACTATTCCCGGCCTCATGTGTCCAGAGTGTGTAGGCAGTTCCTCGATGACGAAGGCATTGATGCCATTGACTGGCCCTCACGTTCCCCAGACCTGAATCAATTGAGAACCTTTGGGACGTTATGTATCGGTGCATCCGACGCCGCCAAGTAGCGCCACAGACTGTCCAGGAGCTCACTGATGCCCAGATCCAGGTCTGGGAGGAGATCCTCCAGGACACCATCCACCATCTCATCAGGAGCATGCTCAGACGTTGTCGGGAGTGCATACAGGCATGTGGGGGTCATACACACTACTGAGTCACATTATGAGTTGCCGTGATGAAATTCACACAAGTTGGAACAGCCTGTGATTTCAATTGTTTACGTTGATTTTCGGTGTGAGTTTGAATCCAGCCCTCAATTGGTTGATGATTTTGGTTTCCATTGACTGTTGTTACGTCATTTTGTTCTCATTGAATTACACAATGTACAGTAAAGATTTTGATCTTTAATATATTTGGTTAATCAAGATCTGATGTGTGATTTAAGTGTTCCCTTAATTTTTTTGAGCAGTGTATATACACCACGGGGCGCAGGAACCAACTCATGTGCCACCCGCAGAACACAGGAGCAGTTGACGCAGGGCAACATTAGCTCTACTGTTCTGACAAATGAACTCTATACACAGCGGAACACAAGAGCCTGCTCAAGTGCTTACCACTAAGGACAGCAGCAGTGGTCTCTTGCTCTATGTCACACAGCCAGAGTGGGCCACAGACCTGCTGACCAAGGACCTATGTACACAGCCAAGCAGCAAACAACTTGACTGCCATCAGCTGGAAATAGCGGCAGTGAGCTCTATTGTGCACAAGCTAGAGCGGAGCCACAGTCCTGCTGTTTAACATATATATATATATATATATATATATATATATATATATATATATATATATATATACTCACCTAAAGGATTATGAGGAACACCTGTTCAATTTCTCATTAATGCAATTATCTAACCAACCAATCACATGGCAGTTGCTTCATTGCATTTAGGGGTGTGGTCCTGGTCAACACAATCTCCTGAACTCCAAACTGAATGTCTGAATAGGAAAGAAAGGTGATTTAAGCAATTTTGAGCGTGGCATGGTTGTTGGTGCCAGACGGGCCGGTCTGAGTATTTCACAATCTGCTCAGTTACTGGGATTTTCACGCACAACCATTTCTAGGGTTTACAAAGAATGGTGTGAAAAGGGAAAAATATCCAGTATGCGGCAGTCCTGTGGGCGAAAATGCCTTGTTGATGCTAGAGGTCAGAGGAGAATGGGCCGACTGATTCAAGCTGATAGAAGAGCAACTTTGACTGAAATAACCACTCGTTACAACCGAGGTATGCAGCAAAGCATTTGTGAAGCCACAACACGTACAACCTTGAGGCAGATGGGCTACAACAGCAGAAGACCCCACCGGGTACCACTCATCTCCACTACAAATAGGAAAAAGAGGCTACAATTTGCACAAGCTCACCAAAATTGGACAGTTGAAGACTGGAAAAATGTTGCCTGGTCTGATGAGTCTTGATTTCTGTTGAGACATTCAGATGGTAGAGTCAGAATTTGGCGTAAACAGAATGAGAACATGGATCCATCATGCCTTGTTACCACTGTGCAGGCTGGTGGTGGTGGTGTAATGGTGTGGGGGATGTTTTCTTGGCACACTTTTGGCCCCTTAGTGCCAATTGGGCATCGTTTAAATGTCACGGCCTACCTGAGCATTGTTTCTGACCATGTCCATCCCTTTATGACCACCATGTACCCATCCTCTGATGGCTAAATCCAGCAGGAT
The DNA here is from genome assembly GCF_036373705.1 of Amia ocellicauda. Classification (NCBI taxonomy): domain Eukaryota; kingdom Metazoa; phylum Chordata; class Actinopteri; order Amiiformes; family Amiidae; genus Amia; species Amia ocellicauda. The sequence continues at coordinate 23,681,326 of NC_089851.1, forward strand.
AATGCACCATGTCACAAAGGTCGAATAATTTCAAATTGGTTTCTTGAACATGACAATGAGTTCACTGTACTAAACTGGCCCCCACAGTCACCAGATCTCAACCCAATAGAGCATCTTTGGGATGTGGTGGAACGGGAGCTTCGTGCCCTGGATGTGCATCCCACGAATCTCCATCAACTGCAAGATGCTATCCTATCAATATGGGCCAACATTTCTAAAGAATGCTTTCAGCACCTTGTTGAATCAATGTCACGTAGAATAAGGCTGTTCTGAAGGCGAAAGGGGGTCAAACACAGTATTAGTATGGTGTTCCTAATAATCCTTTAGGTGAGTGTATATATATACACAGGGGAGTGGGGTACAGGCCAGACACATGCACCACCGCAACACAATGCATAATGAACAAACTATATACAGGTCAGCCTCATAAGGCAACGTACCTGGAGGCCGCGTGACAGACCTTGGGAACACATCGACAGGCTGTTAGCAAGTCCAGGAGCAGCTCGCGTGGGTGCTCAACTGGAGGGCATAGTCCAGTGGAAGGGAAGACACAGTTCAATAGCTCCATCAGCATGCGCTTAACAGGGCAGGTGGCAGGTGCGGTTGTGGCAGGGCCACAGCAGCAGATGCAGGTGGAGAAACGGGCATGGGAGGCGCAGGAGGAGACGGAGGGGCTCGGGGAGAGGCGGAGGTCCAGAGCCACCGAACCCCTACAGTTACTTGCCGGAGTGGGAGATCGCTGGGCACGGTGGCGATTGCGGCGGCGCCTGGTGGGAAGCGGGGCATAGGACCTCACCACTCCAGGCAGATAAGGTGCGTCGGCCGTAATGGCGCAATGGTGAGGGGGAAAGGAGCTCATTGCCGAGCACACACGCGCATGAACAGGGAAAGATGCAGCAAGGGCGCTGGTTAGTGTTTGCACCAGGTGGCACACAACAACTGAAACGCCGCCGCAACAAGTGGAGCGCTTAAGATGCTGTAAGTGCGTCTCCACCCGGCAACGTTTATGGACACGGGGGCACTGCAACACCAACCAAACACAACCTTGCTGTTGCCAGACAGAACATTGTATATTCCAAACACCAGGTGCAGGATACAAGCGCCGCGTTGGATTTTATTACCCCTGCTAGTGCTCCTGCTGTAAAAAGCACTGTGGATAAAAAACCAACACAGCAAGCAAGCAAGTTGGAATATATAAGGCACTATATAAACACGGCTATTATTTTTAAACGTGCTCTATTTCTAAAATGAAACTGAAACCGAAAGCGCAGCCGGAGCCCCGGTGCATGGGCGGAACAGAATCGGATTAGTTATCAATAATAACTAATACAAATAAATAGAGACATACACACACTAGTACAATGGTTTCAAACAACACAGCCAAGAAGCCAACCAACTGAAAAACAGTGATAATAATAAAAATACAGTCTAGTAAACAGGCAAGACACAGAGAGCTCACAGTCTCGGGTCCAACGAAGTGGCAAAAGAGGACGAACCTGCACCGACGTTTAATAGAATAGGGTGTGGAAGGGACCTGTTCTGAGTGACGAGGGCAGGGGCCAATAGCAGCTTTGATAGAGTGACGTTTTCGATCGGGTTCCTATGGAAGTGCGCAGAAACCCCTCCCCCTTGGGCAGTGCTTCCGACTTGAAAGATAACTAATGTTGAACTATATGCAAGGATGAAAATAGTTTGTGGGAATGCCAAGCAAATCGGAAATGTGCTAGTATATACTGTAGAATAAATATTTACATTTAGATTGGTCTTTACAATGTAAAATAGAGTGCAGGAAAATCAAATAGATAATGAGTGTTTTCTTTTGGTTCATGACAAATTATTGCCATCACTGTAAATTGCCAACCAATGGTCCAGAGTATTATTATTATTATTATTATTATTATTATTATTATTATTATTATTATAACAAATTCCATATTTGAAATTGTTTAGTGCACATTCAGTACCCATAGAAAGTCTACACCCCCTTGAACTTTTTTCAGATTTTGTTGTGTTTGTTGTGTTAGTGCATAAGAGTTTCATGCATTTAAATTATGATTTCTTTCCACTTACACTCCATACTCCACAGGGGAAAAAATGGTGGGGGGGAAAAAGCACTGAAAAATACAAAACTGAAATATAATAACTGGATAAGTCTCCACCCCCCCGAGATAATACTTGGTGGAATGACCTTTGGCAGCAATTACAGCTGCGAGTCTGTTGGGATAGGTCTCTACCACCTTTACACACCTAGAGCTGGTAATATTTGGCCATTCTTCTTTACAAAACTGTTCAAGCTTCTTTGGGGAGCATTGATAGACAGCAATCTTCAAATCACGCCACAGATTTGGGCCACTCAAGGACCTTTACCATTTTGTTCCTTAGCCACTCCACTAGTTTAGGCAGTGCACTTCGTGTTGTCATCATGCTGAGAGGTGAACTTTTGTACCAGTTTCTGCTTTCTTCCAGAGGGCAGCAGGTTTTCCTCAAGCCTTTTCTGTAATTTACTCATTTCATTCATTTTTCCTTCTATCCTGACAAGTGCCACAGTCCCTGCTGATGAGAAACATCCCCATAACATGATGCTGCACTACCATACTTCACAGTAGGGATGGTGTTCTTTGGGTGATGTGCTGTGTTAGGTTTGTGCCAAACATAATGGTCATATAGGCCATATTTGTGGAATGGTTGGGATATTGTTGTCACATGCACACTTTGACCAATCTTGCAAAATTGCCAGTGGCCTGGTAGCCTCTCTCATCCCCTTCTTGCTCAGTCATCCAGTTCGGAGGGACGGCCTGATCTAGGCAGGGTCTTGGTGGTGCCATACATCTTCCACTTCTTAATTATCTTGACTGTGCTCCAAGGGATATTCAAGGCCTTTGATATTTTGTTATACCCACCCCCTGATCTGTGCCTTTCAACAACTTTGCCCCAGAGTTTGTTTTTTAAAGCTCCTTAGTGCTTATAGTTGAGTCTCTGCTTTGACATGCACTTCCGTGTGTATGCTAGTTTTCATTCCAACAGAATCCTCAGTGACTTAATTGGTCTCATTAATTATACAATTTGACACATTTAAATCAAATATTGCGAGGTATTTTACAGTTGATGGTCTAAAACTGGATTTGATTCAAGGTTGATTATAAAATATCCTGGGGCTTGTATAGGTGTTTAAATGTATCTAGGAAATTCAACAATTAGACCAATTAAGTAATTGAGGACTCAGTTTGAATGAAAACCAGCATTCACACGGCCCCTCTGGGACTCAGTTTGAGACCCCTGCGGTGTTGGCTTTCTATAGGCACTGTATATAATTTTAATCAATAATACATATTAAACTATATTTATTATTTATTTATTGCCATATTTGATTAAATGTAACACAGAAACAAATGGTTGTCATTAAACATCCAGTAGATCTTTAGGAACCCTTTAATCTCATGTAGTACAGCACCACCTTCAATCAAAAATCAAATGAAAATCTCTCTCAACATTAGCAATACCATCACTGCTGTCTGTAAACTCATTATAAAGACAATAATACATAGGTATGACTCATAATGCATAAAATATTTTATATATACAATTTTGGGTTAGGCCAGTAAGCAGATTAACAATAGTGGACACCATTCATGCAGTTATACCCTCAAAATAATGCAATATGACACAACAAACACATTTTAATTCATTATGGAGGAAACTGTTGCGGCAGACTGTTAAATCAAACCAGATGTTTTACAATGTTATCAATATTGTACTACAAATTAGATGTGATTTTTGTAGGCCATTGTACAGAGTCATCACTGAGAAAAATCTAATTAAAGGTGTAATAAGTGTACAGATGCATATGACTGAACAGTTATACCACAAGTAAAAGATGGAAAGATGGAAACCAATTACACATTGAAATAAGGTTTTGGCTTTATCAAGGACACCATTGTTGATAGGACCATTATCATAATCAGGGCAACATTTATAAAGCGATAAAGCTGGGAGTCTAAATCGGTTTTCTGCTAATATATTATGAAATGTATAGAAAAAAAAGTGATGGGCTTCTGTGTGCATCTTTAGCTGCTAGCAAATTGTTTCTGGATTTTCTCTCCCTCTAAGTGCGGCCTAGTTCTCCTTTGGGAAATATATTCTGGGAACATGAAAACCATAGCATGCATGAGGAAACATTTTTCAAGAAGCATCTTTCTTGTGTGAGCTGGTAGTTTGAATTTCAGAAGAATAAGAAAAAAAAGCTGAAAATCCAGGTAGCCAGAGGCTTTGTCAATAAAAATACCCTTAGGATAGTTATTTTAACGCTGTATCATATAGGGTGATATATTAGTCAGATTTCATACAGGCATGTGAAGGCAAACCATGACAACACATGACAAAGGTTAACTATGTATCAGGCCTTGAAACAAAATTGAATTTTTCCTTCTCACAGCTTTCCTGTAGTATGGATTTTGTATTTCAGATAAACTAAAATGGTTTGGAATTGTGTTCCATTGTTTCAGACTTTGTCATTTAATTTAACTAAAATAATCTGTTAATTTATTTTAGACTATAGAACCTATATTACTGTATATCTGTTCATTACATTTCAAATAATAAAATTAGAAAATGTGAGTTATCTTTCAAGTTAAGAATACAACACAAAGGGGGATTGCACATTGAACGTTACCATGGGGAACTTGTTAACAGTGTTTCTAATTGCCACCCCAGGGGCACAGGGGGGTACCAGACAAGAGAGCGTTGAAGAGTCGAACACCTAGGGTGGCGAGTACCAAGGTGTGTCAACATGTGAAGCATGCCAGCCTGCGTGAGCATGAGGTTCCTCACAACACCTGTTCTGGCCTGCTTGTAAGCAGCTTAAAAGTCGCGGTCTAGAGCCAACTCCCTTTCCTGGCAGGGAAACACTACTACAGGCTGAGGACTCATTGAGGCCTAGCAGAGATTTTCCTTGGCCAACTCGCTGCTCTGATACTGAAAAGAAAGCCCTGGAATAAAAGGGGTTAATTCACAGCACAATTACATATAAACAGGAATATGGTATATATAACTAATAAATATTATTCATAGAAATAAAGTAATACAAATGAAAGACATAACATGGAGCCCCGTTCTCTGGAAAAGATAAAATCATTATAAATACACAGTACTTCAGTGTTTAGCTAGTAAATCGCTTGTACAAAACTACTGCTGAGTTAAATCAATTTAAAACGTACAGGAGTAAAAGCTTTTTGTATCATGTGTCCACAAGACTGTCCAGGATGTACGGCAAAAAGAGGCAGAAGGGTTGCCCGCTGTAATAGTTAAAGCAGGCAAAGGGAGGATCTTCCAGAGTGACAGCACACAGTGGCAGTGGCAGCTTTGTTAGAAAAATTCTCCATGGTAATGCACAATGTCCCAGCCCTATGGTGGCCCTGAAGTGCAACTGCTGAAAAAATAAAACAGCTGCTGCTAGATTTGCAGTGGCTGTGAGATTTGGAAGTGCTGAAAAAATAAAGCAGCTGCTGCAGCATTTTCAGAAGCGATTATGGAAAGGGAGGGACATTGTGAATATATTTGACTGACGTCATTGGACAGCAAGCAAGTCACGTGGGCCGAGCAGCTTCTCAGAAGAGCCAACAGAGTCTGAGAAACGGACGCCAACTGCGCAGAGCGCGAAGTATCATATTAATATCGCTGTGATCTTCTGCTCTCTGTCCACTTTGTGGTGACATATTAAGAGTTATAGGGCTGTCCTAACATGTATTTGAATTAATGAAAGCTTATGGTATCACTAATTTAACTAAACATGTATATTTTCATATACAATTACAGTACTCAGCCTATATGTAAACTATAAGAAGTGAAGGTTGTAATAAGAACCTTTTTGGATCCCAGGGTTGATACTGTGGAGGATCCTTAAGGTTCTTATTTGAACCCTTTACCAAGGTTCCCTGCAAACAAGGATCCTTAAAGAACCTTAAATGTGTGTTAAATCAATCACAATCATGATGAAAAGGCTCTTAAATGCTCTCTTGTGTTTCCACGGAGCTCACGTTTTTTAAACGAACGCTTTAACTCACGGACAACCCAAAGGGTCGATAGAACCGCTGAAGAATCATACATGTTTAGAGTGAGTATGTACTTGGTTGGTGTTTTTTCTGTTACAGTTATTAATTTACTGTAGAAGCTTTATTTTCTGTTAACTGTATTTGAAAGATTTTACGTTTTAAAAGTAAAGTAGTCCTGATCCAATGTAAATTACAATGTCTGGTCACACATAAGTGGGGCAGGCTAATTTGAGAGCAATTCCAAAAGATAGAATAACACTCATTAATAATAATAATAATAATAATAATAATAATAATAATAATAATAATAATAATAATAATAAAAGATGTTGCTGTTTATATCAATTAAATATACTTTTCTGTGTAAATTGGTTAATGTGTATATATATATATATATATATATATATATATATATATATATATATATATATATATACACTCACCTAAAGGATTATTAGGAACACCATACTAATACTGTGTTTGACCCCCTTTCGCCTTCAGAACTGCCTTAATTCTACGTGGCATTGATTCAACAAGGTGCTGAAAGCATTCTTTAGAAATGTTGGCCCATATTGATAGGATAGCATCTTGCAGTTGATGGAGATTTGTGGGATGCACATCCAGGGCACGAAGCTCCCGTTCCACCACATCCCAAAAGATGCTCTATTGGGTTGAGATCTGGTGACTGTGGGGGCCAGTTTAGTACAGTGAACTCATTGTCATGTTCAAGAAACCAATTTGAAATGATTCGACCTTTGTGACATGGTGCATTATCCTGCTGGATGTAGTCATCAGAGGATGGGTACATGGTGGTCATAAAGGGATGGACATGGTCAGAAACAATGCTCAGGTAGGCCGTGGCATTTAAACGATGCCCAATTGGCACTAAGGGGCCAAAAGTGTGCCAAGAAAACATCCCCCACACCATTACACCACCACCACCAGCCTGCACAGTGGTAACAAGGCATGATGGATCCATGTTCTCATTCTGTTTACGCCAAATTCTGACTCTACCATCTGAATGTCTCAACAGAAATCGAGACTCATCAGACCAGGCAACATTTTTCCAGTCTTCAACTGTCCAATTTTGGTGAGCTTGTGCAAATTATAGCCTCTTTTTCCTATTTGTAGTGGAGATGAGTGGTACCCGGTGGGGTCTTCTGCTGTTGTAGCCCATCCGCCTCAAGGTTGTACGTGTTGTGGCTTCACAAATGCTTTGCTGCATACCTCGGTTGTAACGAGTGGTTATTTCAGTCAAAGTTGCTCTTCTATCAGCTTGAATCAGTCGGCCCATTCTCCTCTGACCTCTAGCATCAACAAGGCATTTTCGCCCACAGGACTGCCACATACTGGATGTTTTTCCCTTTTCACACCATTCTTTGTAAACCCTAGAAATGGTTGTGCGTGAAAATCCCAGTAACTGAGCAGATTGTGAAATACTCAGACCGGCCCGTCTGGCACCAACAACCATGCCACGCTCAAAATTGCTTAAATCACCTTTCTTTCCCATTCAGACATTCAGTTTGGAGTTCAGGAGATTGTGTTGACCAGGACCACACCCCTAAATGCAATGAAGCAACTGCCATGTGATTGGTTGGTTAGATAATTGCATTAATGAGAAACTGAACAGGTGTTCCTAATAATCCTTTAGGTGAGTGTATATATATATTGTTTGCTTTATAATATATATTGTGGACAATACAACAAAGGTTAAGGTTCCCAACAGGTTTTGTACAGTTTAGCTTTGCCGATCAACCTGGCGGACGGTGGGAAGAAGCGGGAGACCCGGGGAAACCGCGCAGACAGACACCGAGCCAAGACCCGAACCAGCGCCACCGTGCCGCCCCCAAAATAAAAACACTATCTTATATTAATGTGCTGTTTATTATTGTTTCTTAGTTTTTTGGAGTTATTCATATTTGTTAAAGCCGTCTCTCTAATTTTGCATTTCCCAAATTAGCTCCTGCTCTTGTCTATTAAATCCGTAAATGGCTCCTTCTGATGGAATTGTTAACGGATGATTTCTGTTAGCGCTTAAGAATAATAATAAAAATAAAGCACTGTCACACTGCCTTGTAATAATTAAGTACAGTTGTTAATTTAGTAAATATAGCTACTTTTAACTCCATTCTGTCTCCTACCTAAGCTTTCATTAATTTCAAATACATGTTAGGACAGCCCTATAACTCTTAATATGTCAGCACAAAGTGGACAGAGAGCAGAAGATCACAGCGATATTAATATGATACTTCGCGTTCTCGTTTCTCAGACTCTGTCGGCTCTTCTGAGAAGCTGCTCGGCCCACGTGACTTGCTTGCTGTCCAATGGCGTCAGTCAAATATATTCACAATGTCCCTCCCTTTCCGTAATTGCTTCTGAAAATGCTGCAGCCCCTGCTTTATTTTTTCAGCACTTCTAAATCTCACAGCCCCTGCTTTTTTTTTCAGCACTTCCAAAACTCACAGCCACTGCAAATCTCGCAGCCCCCGTTTTATTTTTTCAGCAGCTGTTTTATTTTTTCAGCAGTTGCACTTCAGGGCCACCGTACAGCCCCCTTTGGGTCATATTCTCTTTTTCAGATAACTGCGGTTGCATTGGCAACCCATCGCTGTTTAATGCTAATTCATCTCACAACACTTAGCAAAGCACAAAGCAACACCTACATTTATATTTGCATTACTTTATTTCTGTGTCTACTACATTGTAAAATAATATTATTCCAGTTGCATATATATTTCTAAGCCAATTTCCTGGTATGCACGATTTATCATTACTCAAAGGTCAAGAGGAGTATGATACATGGTTATTCAACTGACGTAGGCAGCACAAAAATATCAGACACTCACTTCACAATGATTGAAATAAAAATAACAGCACAAAGCAAATGTATTCTGCTTAGAATCACAAATGTTTGCGGATGTAGATCTTTAAATTTGTACATGGTGATGATGTTTCTGAAATCACTTCTACCTCAGTTAAATCCCACCTTCTCTGATTTTACCTTATCTAGGTAGTACTATGGGTGTGCCTCTATGGGTCTCCATATTAGGACCTTGTCAGTTCTCCAGAGTCAATTGTTGGGTTGTCTCTTGGATTATGTGGGTTATATATCATAGATATGAGATCAGTCATATTTTAATTTGTGTAATTAATATTTTGTCCAAATTATTTTGAATTAACTATCAAGGTAACATTTCAAATCTGGAATTATCAAACGGCTCTGATATATTGATTGGCACTTGTAGCCAATGATATAATAGATAATAAAGTGTCAGTTATGCGATTGTTTAGTCATGGGTAAATGCAGTCTGATCCATGAGAGAGTGTTTGTTTGAATGATAGTTGATGCCAAAGTCAAGTGAGCACAAATGTGAACGATACATGATAAACAAAGTGATCTATGACAAAGATACCTCTAAACCCCAGGATTATCTGACAACTGACTCTTGATATTCTAATATGTAATACTGTACACTGCACCTTCATTGTGACAACATAAAAACATGGCAGTGTGGATGACAAAATTGTAGACTCCATGGCATGTTCTCATATAACCATATGATGACGTTTTCAACACCATTGTGTTCTTGTATGATGTTTCTGCAATGGTTTATAAACATTTTGTGTTTAGTAACAAACTTTGCCAGAACAAAGCAAGTTAGCCGTGTTGCCTACCCATGAAAACCATACTGGTCTGACTTCTGTGGGAAAGCATTAGTCAGAGCATGCAGAAGGACATTTTCAGTTGAATGTATTTAATTCACTAACAAGACAAAAAAAAAAAAACCCGATATGGATGTGCTAGTAAAAGACAGTAAACATACTGGTTGTGTAGGAGACTTCCTTCCTGAGTCTTGTTCTGTTTTTAGGTCTACACAATCAACTATTTTGAGCCCAGAGTGACTTATATTAACAGGCACACCGCAGTCACAACTGCACCTTGAAGATAAAGGACAACTGATGCTTCCCATCATGGGAACGCAGGGTGGGAAACTCAGTTGCATCAAAACCTACTGGTTAAAGCAACAGCAGTTCTGAATGCAAGGATAAAGAATGAAACATTAAAAAGAGCTGAAGAACTTGTAGCTATGAATAAATAAAATGATGCTGGGGAAGACATTTTTTTGTTAAACCTTTGGAAGGCTGATTCATTGATACCTGTCCCTATAAATAAATCGCCAAGTCCTGTAATAGTTTGTGCAATGACTGGAACTATACTCCTAACTGTAGAATCACTCAATGTATTAACTTAATGAAGATGCTGCAAAGCAAATTTACAGGGGATGAACAGAGTATATTGTGCAAATCTTTCCATTGAATAACACAATAAAAGATACAGATATGGGTAGATGTCCGCAAAAAAAATGAATTGGAAACAAAATCCCCCCTCACCTTTGGAGACCTTTATCCAATCCATGAAATTCTGACATTGCAGGACAGCAAGTACATAAAAAAAAAGTTAAACGATCCAACAAACATTCGACCCATCATGCTCATTTGGTGTCCATTAATAACTAACTCAGTCTCTCAGTAGGACATTCCCTTCAGACCTGGAATAAGCCTGGTTGCTCTCCTCTGAACTGCCTCTAGAGCAGTGATATCTTTCTTGAAGTGTGAAACCCAGAACTGTCCACAGTATCCAGATGAGCTCTAACTAGTGCATTGTACAGTCTGAACATCACTGCCCTTGTTCTCAATTCTACACTTTTGACAATATACTCTAACATTCTGTTTGCCTTTTTTATTGCTTCCCCACATTGTTTGGATGGAGAAAGTGAGGAGTCCACATAGACTCCTAGGTCTTTCTCATGTGTTACTTCATCTAGTTCTATTCCTCCCATAGTGTAATTATAGTGGACATTTTTGTTCCCTGCATGCAATACCTCGCACTTTTCCACATTGAATTTCATCTGCCAGGTGTCGGCCCACAACTGAATATTATCGAAGTCCCTTTGAATAGCCTGTGCTGCCGAGATTGTGTCTGCTGAGCCACCTATTTTAGGATCATCTGCAAATTTGACAAGTTTGCTAACTATCCCAGAGTCCAGATCATTAATATAGATTAGAAAAAGCAAAGGCCCTAGTACTGATCCCTGTGGAACTCCACTAACAACCTCACTCCAGTTAGAAGCGACTCCTCTAATCGACACCCTCTGTTTCCTATACATCAACCAGTTCATAATCCATCTACTTACATTACCCTGAATGCCTACAGCTTCCAATTTGAGGATCAGTCTTTGGTGTGGAACCTTATCAAAAGCTTTTTGAAAATCTAAGTATATCATATCAATTTTTATTTGTATAGCACCCTTCGCAAGGTAGCCACAGAGCGCTTTACAGACTGGTAAACATACAACAAACGTACAGCAAAATAAAATGCATAAATACAATAAAATAAAATTAGACCTGTAAACATTTTACATGATCTAGAATAAAGTGAGTGAACATTTAAGTAAATAAACCATTTAGGCATGGAGGAGAGAAAAACAAAAAACTCCTATGGATGGCATGTAGGAGAAAATTAATCTCTGGGGGTCCACGGCTTAGGGCCTAGGCCTAATGGTTGCCTCCCCTCCAGGCAGTATAGTTATTACAGCACCAAGGAGATCAGAACGTTCTTTATCTGTGCTGCTGGCTGTGCTCTTCCCTCTGGAGGAGGCCTCTCGCTGGCCATCGGGGGTGAGGGGTTGGACCATCAACAGGCTTTGGGTTGCGATGGCTCGTCAGACCTTGGGTTGTGGATGCCCCGTTGACCCTCCGTGGTGAGGTGCCTCTGGGGTGGGTTGTGCCTAATCAGACTTCCATGGTGGGGGACGAGGTGCCTTGTTGGACCCTCAGAGGGGGCTGTTGCTGGAAGACAAGAAGGCAGTTGTGCTGAGATACTGGTCATGCCGTGCAGGACATTTCCAAAGACAGTAATGCGATTGCATGTCCATGGCACACCGGCGGCACTATGGGCTAGAAAAACAGAGACTAAACAGACGAGTCTTCAGCCATGATTTAAAAGCTAAGACAGAGGGGGGGCATCTCTTACATTGGCTGGAAGATCGTTCCACAGCTTCGGGGCCCTATAACTGAATGCTCTACCACCTGCGGTTTTCTTGTGTATTTTAGGGAGCGCTAAGTAACCGGCTTCCTGTGATCTCAATGGCCGACCTGGAGTGTATCCCATAAGGAGATATTTTAAGTAGGGAGGTGCCAGTCCCTTTAGTGCTTTAAATGCTAGTAAGAGAACTTTAAAATCTATCCTGTAGTGCATGGGCAGCCAGTGAAGAGAAGCCAATACTGGAGTGATGTGTTCATGTTTTTGTTTTTGTTAGGATTTTTGCAGCAGCATTTTGGACGAACTGAAGTGCAGAAATAGCTCTGTTTGTGCTGCCTGACAGAATGGCATTACAGTAATCCAATCTAGATGCAACAAATGCGTGTATCAATTTCTCAGTGTCCTGTAATGAGAGGAATTGTCTTAGTCTAGCAATGTTTCTAAGCTGGAGGAAGGAAGATCGACACATTCTGAATGTGCGATTCAAAAGATAGATTATGATCACAGAAAACACCCAGGTTTCGTGCCATCTCCTTAGGGGAGAAATTAAAGTTATCATTACTCAGTTTTGTTAGTGCATGATGAACAGTTCGATTTTTGTCTCCTAAAATTAGGACTTCAGTTTTGTCAGAATTAAGCATAAGAATTATTTTTGTCATCCATGTGACATGACATCTCAGACAGACAGCAGATTAGTTTTTTTAGGTCTATGGTATTGTTAGGATTTACTGACAGATCGTGTTTTCAAATGATCTACAGCTGCAGTTGCATGTTCAATAAATTCTAATAAATTAGTAAGACATGATCTGCCTCATCTAAACCCCATGTTGACTATCTCCAAGAATATGGTTTTCATTAAGATGCTCCTCTATTCTGTCTAATCATTTTTTTCCAACATTTTACAAGTGTCATGTTATCAATTTTTTCTTTTATAAAAACCTCTGTGAAATACTCATTTAGAACATTTGCCACATCTTGTTCATTTTCCAAGATACTTCCATTTTTGCCCTTTATCGGTTTCACTTCCTCCTTTATTGACCTCTTGCTGTTGTAATATTGAAAAGAGCTATGTTTCTTTCCATTTCCCTCTTTGCTTTCCGGATTCCTTTCTTAAGATCTCTTTGCAGTTCAACATATTCTTTGCATTTAGTTTTGTCCCTATGGCTTTTCTGTGTGCTATACAACATTTTCGTTCACTTTATTTTTTTGCATACTTCTATTAAACCATTTTGGCCAATGTTTTTTGGTCCTCAATTTTCCAAGTAGTATATTCTTAAAATATAATGATCCATTTTCAAATTAATCTGTATCCAGTGTGCTCCAGTCTAACTCTAAGTAGCGCCTCATACCTTTAAGGTTTGCTTTTCTAAAATTGTAGACCATTGTCTTAAACTTGGTCCTTGTTTTTTGAAAAAAAATGCCTCAAAGCTAACCATATTGCAATCACAGTTTGGCATTAGTTCTCTAACTAGTGTCCCTCTGACTATCTTGGTCATTTGAAAAGATCAAGTCAATGCATGCTCTCTCCCTGGTTGGTTCCCAGACAAATTGAGTTAGAAAGCAGTCATTTACCATCTCAACCATTTCTATTTCTGCTTTTGTAGTCCCAACTGGGCTTTCCCAGTCCCCCTTGATAACACCCACATCCTTGTTACATGCAGCCCTGATTAATTGATTTGAAGTAGAGCTCTTATGAGATGTGAGGTTGTGTGGTATTTTAACAAATGGATTTCAAAACAGGTGGAAGGTCATCAGCAATGTTAAATACAAGACACCACTTCTGTTGCATTTGTAGTTCAGATTCTGCTTAAGAATGGTTTATAGCCTTTGCATCTTATTTGTATATTTAATCCGTGACAGGTGGCATGTCTCATTGTAAAGGAGACTCAATTGTTCTTCCTGTGTACATTTTTATCCATGCTAAATATTATGTCCAAAGTACCAATGAGACTTCTCAAAATGTATTTCAAGAAAGTGTACAGCATTGACAAGACAGCATTACATTGTACATTTTGCCCGTTGAAAAAGCACTATGGTACAAACTGAAACACGTTGTGTCATTAGCTCTCATTCAGATTTCAGAGGACATACCAGGAACAATGTTGACTAGAGACATTTTCAATTGCAGAAAAATGTGGACAGGAGCACAATAAATATATAATAATTACATACCTTACAAACTACCCCCTTATTCAGACATCCTTGGAAATCCTTTTCCGCATATAAGGATGTGCCCATTGTATGTCTGGATTTGCGGCACACGCTCAGTGATCACCTCCCAATAAAAACACACCTGAACAGCAAAGACTGATGGTACCCTACTAAACCTTTAAAGAATAGCAGGTGAGCAGCTGAGATGTAGACAAGGCTGTATACCATGAAATACTGTTCTTATCACTTCAGTTCTTAATTCTAGTGGCATCAAAACATCTGTTGCATGTGAAACTGCATACCAGGCATTTATGGACATGTACTGATACTGGTCCTGGACTGCCCCAATCCACTTCATCCTATTGGTAACCTTAAATCACTAATTAATACTGGGAAAACATGGGAGTTAATAATCAATTAAGCAACTAAGGTATTCTTGCCTCAAGAGGCTGACGGTTTTCAGATGATTGCTCCAATGGTTTCTAAATGACTGAATTTACCAAACAACCTGCTTAATTATTCAGAATGAAATACATCCAGCTGTTTATTAATTGGTGATAGAAGGGAGACCTCAAAAACCTGCTGAATAGGGGCTCTCCAGGACCAGGGTTGGAGATCACTGGGCTAAAGAGCATGGAAAGAGTTGTGGAGGCATCTTGCCCAGAAATCATATAAATCATACAAATCACAATCACAATTTGATGATTAAGGTCAAGTTTAAATGAGTGCAATATCTGACAAATTGTAGGGTACTGTTGTCTGACAGGATTGGAAGCAATTAAGGGAAGCTGTGTGAAAAGACATCAGAGAAAAATAATATTTTTATTTATACAGCGTAAGTGGGATAATGAATTCTATGTGCCAAAATGTCAACCTCTTGTTAGAAGACACAGTCTGACTGATTATAGCTTTGACTAAATCATGTAATAGGAGCCAGCTGTGGATGTTAGCACACCTAAAACACACCTAATTCCCATTCAGACTCTATTATCATTGCAAAGGGAGGCCTTTAAATCGCTATCAATGACAGAAGAAATGTTTAATGCACTTTGTTGAACCAATGGCTTCACATTATTGTTGTATTAAAGATTTGGTCCAGGGGGTCTGTGGTCTGAGGAGTAGCTGAACCAAATGCTGAGCCATCCTTCAGTCTGAGAGCAAAAAAAAAAGGGACTGAGTGGAATGGAAGATGGAAGTCTTCATTTCTAGGTTCTTCATTTGACATGAAGAAGCAATGCCATTGTTCAACCTGTCATTCAATGCCACATCTTGGCAAGGATAGTATATCTTTACAATGGTAAAAGAAGGGGAATGTTCTGTGTATGTTTCCTCAAAACGTAGGCAGGAAATCTGTTTGCCATGTCATTGAAAAAGTAGCACTTGCTTCAAGGCAACATGACCCAAAACTAAATGGGGAAAAGTCTCATATTAAGGCATACATTTTATTGAGTTGTAATACCAAGATTTGCTCTTTCTGAACAAAAAAAAAAGATGCGTGTGGAGTAGTGGTTAAGGCTCTGGACTCTAGAGCACAGGGGTGTGGGTTCAATCCCAGGTTGGAGCACTGCTGTTGTACCCTTGAGCAAGGTACTTTACCTTGATTGTTCCAGCTGTATAAATGGGTAAAATGTGATATCTTGTAACAATTGTAAGTCACCCTGGATAAGGGTGTCTACTAAGAAATTGAGTAATAATAATATTTAATTGCATACTAAACTTTACAAGATGAACACAATTATAACTAAATGTGAAAAGGAAAAAGCAAGTAAAACAGAATGAGAGTAACTAGAGACTGTGGGTCTCATTAGTATACATTTTGAACAGAACAGAACCTGAAGTAGCTCAGGTTTCAGTTGGTCTGTTTAAGTTTATTTTAAAGTACTTTGTTTTCATTCATACTTCCTCCCAGTATACCTTGCTTTTACTATTGCGCTGTGAGCCAGCTTCATATACGAAAAGTGGCTTATTATGTTACAAGCTGGCACTGCTCAGTAACATGAACAACTCTGAGATGCTCTAATAATGAACATGTGTGTTTGTGTATTGGTGAGAACTGGGAATAGCTATAATATTTGCAAATATATCAGTGTGGATGTGATGGAGTGAACCCATCTCCAAATTAACCACACTAATCATTGCTGGGTTAGTGTGATTCAGTGTGTTGTAGTTAAGAAAACACCTTTAAAAAAAGTTATTAATGGCAGTAATTTGCTGTATATAAAAAAGGGCAAAACATATATAAAAAAGGGGCATGGTTGGTATTAATAAATCACTTATGAACTTACCTGTTGTGGAGGGAAAGGGGAAGCTGGGCTAGAGTTGGGAGGTTGGGTTCCTCCAAGGAGGTGGTTAGTATAGAGCCCTGCCATTGAGCGCAATGTTCCTCATTAACCAGGGTAGCTCTGGTTTTCCTGCTCTCAGGAGTTTTTTTTTTTTTCTCTTGGGAAGAGATAGGTTTGTTACAATCATTCTGTTCGTTTATTTGTTTTTTGTTTTTTAAGATGAGACACTGAATTACATTAGTTTCTTTTTGAGAACTGTATCTCTGGTCCTACGTGTTCCCTGCATCATAACACCTGACCCTGGGTCCACAACAGTGGACATTCAAAGTCATGGATTGGAAAATATTAGCATGAAATTCTCTGCTAATCATTTGAATTGATGATACCATGTTAGTCCTGGCAGAATAGTTTTAATGATTTGGGAAAATGAAAAGACTCTTTATATTAATACAGCTGTTGTACTACACATAAATGATGTACATGCACAAAGGGAAATGTATTTCTGTTTTTGACATAATCACTTGGTTTAATTATTAAACATCTCAAAGATACACAGGTTCTGTAAATCTGAATTTATATATAGTATATTACATTATATTATATTATTTGTATGTTATTATTTAACATTTTGATGCATTACTTGCAATATATTTCAGTTTCTACAACATCCATTCAACCATGTAGCCATTGCTAACCATGGAAAGGTTAAATAAAGAATCAATAAACAGATGCCATCCCAAACAATCAGCCCAGGGCTTGGGTTAGTCTACTTTCATCTACAGAGCAGACAACACACAGAAGGACAGAGGCAGCTGCTTCCTGATTAGCTATGAGTCCGTGGAGGAAGTTGTCAGCAACGACTCAGTGGCTCCTGTCTGAGTGAGTCAGCCCCAATGCCTCTGACTCACTCAGCATACAGAACATCTGCCGACCACATCCTCTGACATCCCCCTTGCAGGCTAATTTAATTATAATTCCACTGCCTCTGCCTGTTTATGCGACTCCACCTTAACGTCCCTTTTAAATGACGGTGTCTAACCCACCACAGCCAGCCTATCATTAGCCTGAGAAAATCCACACATTGACATCTTATTTTAGCATGGGATACCCAAGGAATGTGTGCCATGTTTATAAAACCTCATGTATCAGGTAATATGCTTCGCTATACCTTAATTAAGCTCCACAATAGATCTAGCTTTCTCTAGGTTTATCCTGAATACAATTAAGTGATTGTTTTATAATGTTGCAGTGTAGTGGATATTCAGGCAGCTTCCAATAAAGCATCACTTGTTTCTCCTGTAATACACGCCATTATAATCAAAACATTGACATACTCCAAAGACAATGTGCAGGTTCTAGAACATCTTCAAAATCTTTTTTTCTCCAAATTATGTTTTTATTTTGGATGATGTAAAAAGTACCAAGAAAATGACACACTTATTTATTTCAGAAACTTGTTATATATGTGAACACTCCTACATACCTATATAAGGGAAGAGTGTTGGCAGGCAATCCTAAATCATCGAGGTGGAGTATATGTCAGCATTTGAGGAATTTACTATGTAAAGCAACAAAACATCGGGATCTTTCTGCCTGAATAATTGTTTGAGCATATTTGACAAAAAAATAAAATACAAATTGCCTAGAAGATTTTTTTTTGCAAGTTACCAGAAGGCATACTTAAAGGATGAGTAAAATTGTGTAATTCAAATTAAATAAAAAACAATCCAACTGGTACATATTCAGATGACAGTTATATTATACCTGTTTACAAACAGAAGAACACGACTGATCTGGAGAAAATAAACCAGTAAAATAATTACTGTCATCTTTTACTCTACGAATTTGAGTCACAGACAGGAAATAAACATCTGTACGACACACTATATCCTGCACAGTACAACCCTTTGAAAACCACAGTAGGTGTCAGCACTATGAACAAGCGCAACAAAAATTGGAAAAGTGAATACACACCTACGTTGCATATATAATGATACAAGCAAGAAGTTCAGAGGCACGTACACCCAGCTTTTTGACAAATGAAAACAAAATGGATGGAATTGACATGACTGTGATTTAGGCTACGAATACAGAATTGCTGTCCACAATGTAGATATACTTTACTCTTATTTGTCTCACAGCTGTAACATTATTTGTAGCTTCTAACACAAGCCTATAATGTCTTCAAATTAGTTTTAAAACAATTAATTATCATTGCCTTATTTACTGGTCTTACAACTCCTACAGACACCCTGAAAGGTGCTGTCTGACTGCATTAACATGTTACACTCTCTAGGGCAGTACAATTTTTTTTTCAGGCTGTGCAGTTTTTGGATAATATATTTGTTTGGGTTTAATTATCATTTTCTGTACTCAAAAATTGAGTACATGGAGTCTGGTTGCCACAGATACCTCAAACGTTTTATTGCTCCTGCTGACACCATGTAAAATTAATATTTTTAATAACCATTAAACATTAACACACATCCCCATACACCCATGATGTACTAGCACATGGTATAACCAGGGAAACCAACCTTTATTACATAAATAGTAGGATAGTTGGGAAGGAAGCTGTTTTCAATTGTGTCCTAGTTTTGACTGCCATGGTCAACAGATAAATATCCATATTCACTAAATTCAAAGTGATTGCTGAAAATGTGTTACTTACACAAAACTATTTCTTTGAAAAATGTTATTTCATGAAATTAGCACTGGGGAGCTATTTTTGCATTCATACTATAATGTGAAGAATCACTTGTTTCTGAAGGGACATCACAGCCTGAGGAGTTTTGAATTATGCTTTCACCAAGACAGTGCTGTGTTTTGTATTATCAATATTACTGTATTGGAGAGGCTTTCACACAAAGCCTGATTTGGACTCTTAATGGTTAATGATCATGGAAATGTAAAGCGTTTTCATATCCGTTTTTATTTTAGTTTTCCCTTGAGAACATTTTCCTTATTGTATTCACATGAAATATAAAATATCATAATCAAAGTAAATGCAGTATTGCTTGAATCATTGTTGGACATAGCATACAATTCTGATTTCTTTTTTAGATAATACATATTTTATTTTATATTAAGCCTTTGGAGTACATTTAGTGTGAGATGTGAGTTTCTTCATTTACAATTCCACATGAATAGTTTAATATAAAGATGTTTCAATTATTATAATTACAGTTCTAATATTCATCTCTCTCTCCATTTGGTTCTCTCTATATTTTTCTCTATCTAGCAAAGTACACACACACATACATATATATGTGTACACACACGCACACACGCACACGCACACACACACACACACACACACACACACACACACACACACACACACTATATACTAGCAAAAACAACAATAACTGGAAATCATTGAGGCCCTACGACGATAGTAATATTATACAAAAGACATCAGCCAGCAGAACCTGTTATTTGCACAAAACTGTTATCCCTTATGGACTGAATGGTGAGTTACTGTGGTTACAAATAAGATAAACATAATGATCTACTTTTGAAGCCATATGGAATGTTATTTTATGAGGAAAGTGCCAGAAATTGCAAGAGTTTTACTTAAAAGACCAAACTGAACTGATAAATACTGGTAACTTTGCATGTCACTGAAAATAACTAAAAGAGATGACAGATCATCTGCTAATCTTTTCCTAACCATCGTTCAACATGCTACTGATTCAAATTCAGCATAAAATCACTCCAAAGGAAGGAGTAGAGAGACATCTTCAAGAATATTTTATGGTGGCTAGATTTACAGCACAAAAATCTTTGTTTGAACAAGGAAAATGTCAATAATGTCTGGGATGAGCACTTACCCATGAACATTTTTCAAAAGAACCCTTCGTGAGAGAGTTATGGACACAGGTGTATTTCAACTCCGCGATTTAACAACATGTAAGAATACAAGCAGATGTTTGAAATGATGCACAGTACCTAAAATCAGATTGCAATGGTAATGCGTCGATTTGGGATTTTGCTGATGCATTTGGTATGATATCTTGATGGAAGTTCCCAGTAAAATGCATGGAAAGAAAAACCTCTGTTGCAGTTTCTTTATTTTTCTTTAAAGTGAATACATGTTTATCCAAATCAATAGTTAATTCTGATTCTGCCTTCAAATAAGATTTCAATAAGATTTCAGGGTGATTCCATAATTGTTAGTGCCAATGTGTTAGAAAATACATTACTAAAAGAAATGGCACAATTTCTCTATTAATGACCACCAGCATTTATTATAATATTTTGGACAAAAGTGTATGGCCACCATTGTGGGAATGTTGTGGTCAAGGCCAATACATCTACCAGCACAATAACGCACCAAGAAGGAAGTGTGGCAACCTGGGTAGAGGAGAAAGCCAGCTCAAGGTCCTGTCCTGACCTCACTGCCACAGAACACCTCTGGGATGAACTGGAGCAATAATTTGCCTTTTGGTATTTGTCTGTTCTCTTAGTCATTTTCATATTATATTGTATGTGTGTGTGTATATATATATATATATATATATATATATATATATATAGTACAGTTTGGAAACCATACAATATATTTCTATGAATATCTATATATTTCTACAGAAATATTGTTAAACATTTAGTTAGTATAATTGTTGCTAAATATGAACACAATGAAAATGCATATTAATGTTTGCCTTTCACAACTATTACTACATAATACTACGACTCTGACCTCGAGTCATCATTCTTACCTCTTAGTTACCATGCGTTTGGTGATAGACTCAAAAATACACAAGTAAGGACACAATTTGTGTACATTCCCCTTATGTAGTAAAGGCGTAATCAAATACACAGGCTTCTGTTGATTTCTGTTCTATACATTTCAATTGGTGTTGTAATACCTCAGATATAATGGTCCTAATGTGACTGAACGTGGAGAAATCAGACGGTATGAACAGTGATTACTTGCACATCTCTGTGATAACATAGGGATTT
Source organism: Amia ocellicauda (assembly GCF_036373705.1). Classification (NCBI taxonomy): domain Eukaryota; kingdom Metazoa; phylum Chordata; class Actinopteri; order Amiiformes; family Amiidae; genus Amia; species Amia ocellicauda. Next base: position 23,702,817 of record NC_089851.1, read on the forward strand.
GGGTTAAACTATATATTAATCAATGATGTAAGGGTAGTTTTAGGGAATAAATATCTGTTTTGATATTTTTTGCAAACACCACTGTTTTACCACTGCAGAAAATGTAAACTGTTAATTGTGATTGATGTACCACTGAAAAGATCAATCAGGGATTTCTACTCTGAGGCTGAAACACAGAAAACAAGAAACAAAAATAATCTTGTAAATGAACAAACCATCCAAAAACTTTGTGTCCTAGATGGTCAGTTTATATCGTAGCAGTTGCAAATTGTAGAGGCAATAAAAATATCCACAATTCTTGAAAACACCTGGTCTGGAGCAACAACAACAACAAAAAAAAGTTGTACGCACATATTGCAATACAAGTTATTAGGTATGACGTGTCTATCTTCACAGGTTTTTGTGCTTGCTTTTGAATGTGAACTCATGCAAGTGTTAAGAGCAGGATATTCTAAACAGCTCTGAAGATTGTACAGAGTAATTTATTGTCCTGGCATCTGAACATCACCCAAATCTCAGAACGCTGATCTATATAACTTGGAAACAACATAATTCAGACCAGGAGGTCAATATCTTTAAGTGTATGTTGGAATCAGAACATGAATTTGAACAGAGTCCTATTTTACAAGTCTTTATGATAACGTTGTTGCTTTTAGTGACACTGACATCTGCACATAAAAATTATATATATATTTATATATATTTATCATTCTCTATTAACATTTTAGTCTACGATGATTCACCTTTTTTTAATGTAAATTGAAACAGTAGTAGCCACCCGTCTCTGAAAGAATGCCTCTCTTCTCAAAACAATTTTCTCAACTAACAAGACACGCCCAGCTAATATTGAGAGAGAGATTTGTACATCTTTGGAGGGAATTAAGCTCTCAAAGATTTTGCCCTCCTGGTTATATTCCAGTATTCTCTAGATATAGCTTAATTCCATTAAACACATTTAGGAAAAAAAAGCATTTACAAACTGGCATCAGGAGAACAAATAACTATCCATTGAATGTAAACTTTAACTAAAGTTCTAAATCATCTCCAACTCGGCACCAGAGATAATGTAGTTTGGCACATTTTTAAATCCTCTTTTAATATAAGCACAGATAATTGAGATACTAGTGGAACAGACAGGTTTTATGCAAATATGGATGACAAACAAAGTTGAATTTATTATCTTTTAACACTGTTTCATCATAAAGAAAAACCTGGTATAAGTGATAACCCCCCCACCCAAAAAAAAAAAAATCTATTTCAAATATCTACATCTAAAATTTTTAGGCAGTGAAAAAGCACTTCATTGACAAGGAGTGTGGAATGATGTTCTGTTAACTGTTTGGAACTGCTTAAAACATTTGTTTAGTTGCCACAAACAAATTCACATTATCAGAACGAACAATACTGCTAAATACTTCCTTCTTGCTGTTAAAACTTTTTTAGGAAAGGAAACGTTGGTAATTTATACGTCTTTCCAGAGCTTTTTTTTTTAACCGTAAAACATTATTAAGAGCCACTGCAGAAGGGACACAGTGGCATCCGTGTAATATACACAATGCACTTGTATCTCTGTAATGTACATCAAATACTTTACAACAAAGCATTGAAAAAAAAAGTAAGAATTAAAAAAATGATAAAAATAAAGTAAGAGAGAAAAGGCTAGAAGCATCCTCTTGTACAGAAGAAACCCCCTTAAATGCAAGTTGAAGCCTGGATTCACAATGAAGTAAAAGGTAAGAAACATAATATGAAAAGCTGTTCCCCTAGCTTGTGTGGACAACAGTTCATTTCTTGTGCTTGACATACTCATCTCTCTACTGTCCCGCCTATTTACAGTCTGTTTCCAACGTCGACATCCTAGATTCCCTCAATGAATTGACTCGAAAGGTCAAGATCTTTGCTCGCCACTAAACGAGAACCTTCTGTCATCTCTCATCTGATCCACACTTTCTTTATGCCTTGCCTCCAGGCCTCCGGCTCCACACCCCCCTCCCATCCCCAGTCCAAAACTTTTAAATAACCTTTCTACGGAACGAGCTTTGACAAACTAAACTTGCTGAAAAATGTCTTGTGGTATGCATGCACATGCACGGTCCCCCTGTGGTCATTCGCTGCTGGACTGGAGCCCCTAGACCCAGGAGTCGGGAGAGGCTGGGTAGTGGCTCGTTTCATAGTTGAGTTCACTATAGGGACGAGCTGCTGAATAGAAGTCCACATAGTTGCCAGTTGACTTCAGTCCCAGGTGCATATTGTAGTCTGTGGCGGGCGGAGGGCGGTGATGTACTTGATCTTCAAAGAAAGAGTCTTCAAAGTTTCTAGTGGAGTTTTGGAACGGCGGAAACGTGTCGTAGTCTTTCCTAGTGCTCTCCTGTGGAACGGGCTGAGAAGAAACCTGTGGGAGAGGAAGGACGTGAGCAGATTCCCCTTTTCACACCTCATACAACTTGGCAATTGTGCGACAAGTTCATGACAGGAGACGACTTGCTAATTAACTGTTCAACACGAAATCCGGTGTCAGAGCAGCGCTGCGTGTGTCCTCTTTATGTGACACTGCTGGATTTCACAGCTTCTAATTTCATCAGCTGGCCAACTGAATCTGATCACGGCCAAAGAGGAAACTAGTATCACAAAGCACAAGCATTACTCAACACTGATTACATATGCACTAGGAAGAAACAAACTTTAACTTAAAACCTCCTTGAAGGTATAGATTGATTTCCACAGACCCCAATTTTAATGTTAATTAAAATGGAAATTAGCATGTTAATTGAACAATGGGGTTAATAGACACACGCTGCCTGGTCACAGACAGCAGATTATCTGCCAGATTTGTACTGATCAGGACACAGCCACCTGCTATTCTCTCCAGCCTATGAAACGTGAGCCTGCTGAGTGCGAATTACTATATTCCATGCTTAAGAGACACTGCTCTATGAGTTTGATTTATAGTGTCGATAACAATTACTCAGACTGTGATACATTTGTAGTTTCATAAGGAATTTGAAATGCAAAGCAATAGATGCTAATTGCGCTGAACACATTTGATTTAACATCTTTTAAAATGTGACAGGAGATTTTTGTTTTCTCAAGTTACATAAATATGTTCATTACAGACAGGTGACATTGCGATATTCACATTTAGTATAATGATACAAGAAAGTAAAGAATGTAGCATGGTTTCAATGATTTTTGTAGACATTTCATAGGATCCCGCTATATAAAATAAGATATTATATAAGATATAAGATATAAATATAAGATATTAAATGTACAGCATCAAATCAAGAATCTAGTTTTTTGTTTAAACATATTGGGAATTCCTGCAGAGTAACATAAGGTGATTAGTCAAACCCCAGTGTACCACTATTAGGATAATTACACCAGCATTAGTTCAATGGAAATCATTGTATGTACAGACGAACAGAAACGTCTGCTTTTTCTCTAGAGCTGAGCAGAGAACAGACTCAGCCAGCACAGCCCATAGTAGAGCTGTAGCATCTCTGGGTCTTATAAGATTTGCACAAATTAGTATTTTGAGACCAAAAGCAGAACAGTATTTACACAACTAACAAAATAAGTATCTTGGATATTAAAGTTAAGACTCATATAGTCATAAACAACCACAAACAGCTGTTTCAGAGGAGAAGAACCGCAAGTAATTAATTTAATTTGCATATGGCAGCATGTGGCTGAAATTCATTAATATGCACTTGGAAGCCACCCACAAGACCTACATCTCGTTATGGACATCGGTTTCTGTAGATGTTCTGGGTGAGATTGTTGCACACAAAATCCTGTAGTCTACATGTGCATTTATGTGGATTTTCATTGTATTCATTTTTATCAGTCAGTTTCTATTTGTTTACTTTTAGTGTTGTTTGTAATGACTTTGCAGACTTCTCTTCAATAGATTTTTTAAAATATGCTGCAAACAGAATCATGCAGCAGATACATTTTTCAGTGCACAAAAATTAGAAAATTAGAATTGGCAAGGATTAAGGAATCCAAATATTAAATATTTTACAAGAAAACATTTTTAAATTCCCCCTAAACAAAGTATAGGAACATGTTGATGAGTAAATGGTGATCGTTTCTTTTCCTGCTGGGGTGTAGAATCTTAAATGGTGTAAAGTAAATGGCAAATAATCTCTTGTCCAGCGAATCCCAAAATATTGCCATGAGATCAAAGTACTGTAGGTACAGTGTAACAATTTCAGCAAAGAGGGTTCCACTCACTTACTGTGTCAGAATGTTAAATAAAACATGTTAAGTATCCCTCTATTGTTGTCTTTTTGAGGTGGAATAACAGGAAGATTGGATGATATAAAACTGAAGTATTTGTTACTTGACTTGACTTTACTTCAATGTATTTGAAAATGTGTCATCCACAGCTATAACACCAACATCTTCCGGTTGATTGTTCTGCTGTTACAGGCCTGGAATATTGAATCCACCATATTATCTTTCATTAAAACCAGTTATCACCACTGACTCATTACACTGTTATGTAATGCTTGCCATGGGAGTAATGTAATTAAATGTTATTGCCTTAGACGCTTGGCCGTCCACAACACATATGCCAAATCCAGACTATGAAAACATCGCTGCTATGGAAACTTTCTACTGAAAGTCACAAAATAATTGGCTGTGGACTGCTGTCTGATAACCTTTAAAAATGCCTGTCAGGAAACTTTGTCACCCATAAACTGATTAAAACCAGGACACACAAGTCCATAGGAGTGCTACACTTTAAACCTATTTCAAAAACCGATAAAGTTTTTTAGTAGCCAGAAGAAATAGCCCCTTTCCTCTCATGCATTTATTAAGATAACAGAAAGGTTAGTTACAAAACAAAATTCCATAGTCTAAAAATGTAAAATCCTCAGTCTAATTTGCTTAACATTTAAATAGACATTTCTTACGTTTAACTTTTTCCAAAGCTCTTCTGGTGTTATTAGGATTAAATAATTCTCTACTGTTATTTCAATTATTACCCTTTTATATGGTACACTGGGTTTAACTATTGTAAAACATAGCATTTACTTTATGCCACACTAGTTTCAGACACCCCAATTACACTGATGTTTGCATGAAATATAAGTCTATTTGAATACAAATAACTAATAACTTTCAGAAGCTGAGAAAAGAGTAACACTATTCCTTGACAATATTTGCTATTATTTCAATGTGGCATTCAACACATGATGCCTTCATAATAGTGGTGAAATCCAATATGCACCGCTTTTATAAGGCACAACTTACTACTGATACATACCTGGTTATGTTTGATGTCTTCATTAGGAGTCACATAAGAATTCCGGAACAATGTGGAGGTTCCACTTGAGATTTGAACTGCAGAATGAAAAAGACGGAGGGCAGGGCGTGACCACAAAGACACAGATGGAGAGAGAGAGAGAGAGAGAGAGAGAGAGAGAGAGAGAGAGAGAGAGAGAGGATGTTACTCTCATTGTATGGAAATACTAGTGCTATGAAATTATGTCAAGGTAATATCATCTCACACATGACAGAACTACCAAGGTCTTGAATTTCATATTCACTGCAGTGCTGAGAAACACAAACAGCTGACACCGATTAAATGGCTGGTAAAGGATAGCGTGCTGTCTGCTTACCACTTTTGTAGGATTAAAAAATGATTATGTGAACTCTGATTGAAATGTTTAGGTGGCTCTTAAGAACACTGGCTGGTTTCCTAGTCATCACACTACTTAAAAACTCTCAGGAATAAAATAAAGTTTGATATATCAAGCAGTTCTAAATTAATGTTTTGGTAAGTGAATGCAAATTAATTCACAAAATTACATATACAAACTCTGAATAAATATTTTTTAAGCGGCACTAAATTGAGTTAGAGGCAAAGCAAACAGCATCCATAAGAGCACGACTCAGCATGTATTGTGATTATGTTTATAAGATGAATAGTAGTTTCCTATACACAGAACATATTGATTTTGTTTTCTTAATAAATGAGTTTCTCCAGGCTTCACCTGCTCTAGTTATTGTCCATATAATCACACTAATATACCTTCTTTTCTGATTTGTTTAAAATCCTTAAAATTTGCCTTTTTCAAAATAATACTAAAAAATGATGAATGACATGAATACATCTCAGTCACTGATCGTTGTGTACCGCCTATTAAATATTCTACCAAGGTGACATCCAAGTTTAGAAAATATAAACCATTCCAATAAATTGATCACAGTAACAATAACTGAATAACATCCAGAGGTGGAGGATATAGGCCCCACACCCTTTGGGTAATATCCTCAACTTGAAAGATAACTTAATAATACACTCAACATGCTTCAAAGGAAATTAAAATAATGCAAAATAGGGTGGTATTATACTAACCCTAACTTTTTTTTCTTGGGCCACTGACCACCCAGGTGCTGTTTTAGGTTTACTTCACAACCTGTGACTGTAATTGTTGCTTCAAATGAACTACAGAAACTACAATCAAAACACCCAGCAGGATATAACAGAATAAATCCATACTTGTTAAAATTAGGAGACTATAATATCTGTGTGCCATGTCCCTTTCTTCAGCAGACATTATTGAAAAATGGTAATATCAAAGCTATGACTTTTCTCAAAGGGGCTAAAATATTTTACAAAACTAAGTCAAACTTATGGTTTTGTATATGAAGAGGTTTTATTTTTTGATCGATATGTGGCTGATACTTGTAGTATATATTTCCCCTAAGATTAAATTAAATTTAATGTTGGGGTGTTTATGATGCATTTTATTTAATAGATACGTTTTCTGGTTTCTATGTTTCCGTTCTATGATTTGGCGTGATTTATTTGCCTCAGTATTATAGTGTGAGGCTTGACCGGGGTGTCACTTGAAATGACAGTGTTCTCATTTAACTTAACTGGTGAAATAATGGTTTTGATTGAATGAATTACAACACTGGCATCAGCATTTAATGCTCCATTACTCTCTGATATATGCATGTGAACCCGTGAAATGATCATGTTGCAGAGCTCCTGAATGTAGTGTTTACAGTTCAGTCGTGGTTGAAGGTACCTTTATCTTCAACATCTAGTAGTGTGAATCAATCATGCCCACTTAGAACATCTTCTGCTAATCATGTTAAAATAATGTTAAATTAATTAACTTGTGAGTCATTAGGTGTATTTATTAACCAACATTATTTAAATGAAGGTAAAGTTAGAATTTCAACGTATAAAATAAGCATGTCTGATATATTCTTTGCTTTCGTAATTTCATTCAAAGCTGAATTGGTTACGTGTATAATTAACACACCAATTTAAGACTAAGATAAATACATGCTCTCAATGTCTAACCCAGGGGTGTTCATCTCCTATTCTTGATGGCAGAAGCTTCCTCCAGACGTTATTCCACAATTACTTGTATTGTGAAAATAGTGTCTCCACACTGCCCCAAATCCTAATCAGTCATAATTTGAAGATACCTATAAAGCCTGTTTTATTGAGACCCTTGGAAGAATGACCCTCTTGCTCTAGTCTGACCCTCACTTCATGAAACAGACCTAATAATCTATTATCTTCAATTCCTCCTCAACAGATGTCCTTGTGCTGTGGAAAATTTACATAATCCTACACTCAGACCTCCCGCTATGTATTACCATTAAACTCAATACGACTCGCTTTGGCATTCATGCAAAAACTGGAACGCTGATAGCTAAGCTAGGCCTGAACCAAAACAAAACACTAAACCACCCACCAGTAACAAACTACAACTCTACTACTTGCCTTTTGTTTGGTGGAGGATTCTTAACATGCCATAAAGAATTGTGTTTTGAATTTGTGATTGGCAGATGGATCTTTCTTGGGACTAAAAAGCCATGAGAACTTGGTGTCCAAACAGTCTGTCATGTGTGTGAAAACAAATATATAGTGCAAAGTTTTTGAACAGATGTTATTATGCATAAACTTTGGAGAAGCTAACCACAAGGGCATTGTGGAAATGAGACCTGCCTCAGTGGCTTTTTTCTTATTTTTGTTGGTATTGCAAATCTAATTAGTTGAATGTAAAAGGAGTTTAATGGAAATGTACTTGACATGACATAAATATCATTTTTGTAGAACGTACCATTACTTCATTAAAAATTGATACATTACAAATATAAGCTGTGAATATTTCTATATGTTTGAGGAAGGATTCTTAAATTTTATCACTGCAGAGAAAGGTCTGAAGAAATGCAGTGAATATTCATAATTCAATTAATTCAATGATTCTGGCCGATCTTAATCAACACGACCCACTCATTACTAAAAATTACCCCCAAAATAAACAAAGCTCATGTTTTAATTGTATTCCTTTTGCAATTACTGAGCATTAAAAAGTTCCTAACTGTTTATACTTCTAAACTTTATTTGGTCCTTTTCTAACACTATATAGTGAACATCATTAAAGTGGGCTGGATTTAGGAGTGTCAAATAACCCCATGGATCTTCTTTAACTACCACAGGCTGAGAAGCACTCGTGGAAAGCGATGCTGCACTTGAATGCCTACCTGCCATGGTGTCTTTCCTGGAAGTGTGCTCTCCTTTGTTTCCATGGTAACTCGCATTTGTTCCAGTTGACTCGTAGTCGGTCTTCCTTTCCTTGAGGCTGATCATCTCTCGAGGTGAGGCAGGGGCACTTGCTACAAACAAGGAAATCATCCACATAATGCACAATAAGCATTTGGCAGTTTTGACAGCATCAACAATTCTGGTCTGAATTCTCAGATGTACTCCCCAGTGTACAAAAAAGCCATTAGTCTTTTATCTTCTATCAAATCTTTTTGATTCCTCCTTACAGGTAGCTTTAGAGTAGATAATGAAATATATAACTCTGAGAAATGTGTGTGTTTGTCATCCACAATCTCATCCACACATACATACAATATGTGAAATACCAAAATCATATGAAAACTATATATTGAAATATAATACAGACAATAGGTTGATTGGAATGTATTATTTTACATTAATAATGGCTTCCATACATTTTATTGTTGTTATTCCTTGTTACTTATGTGCATACTGTTTGTTTATCAAAATACCTTTCTGAAACATTTATTTATTAACATCTGACAAACTCAAAAATGAATTCCCACACTTACTAGGGTTCAATATGTAACCTTCCTAGCTGGTGATTTTTTAGATATCAGTATTGTGTGCCAAACTTTATCTACTGAATGGTACCAGGTATTGGCTTCCTTGTGTTCATAAAAAAGTGATACAGCACACATCAATGAAGTATCTTCACATAAAAAATCTGATGAACGACAGGTTCAAATATCAAGAAATGCTCTCTTAATGCATGTAGTGCAAAGATGGTCTTATAGTGTTGGTGTTTCCCAGATAAAGTTGTATTGTGCATATGAACTATGTGTTGGTTTGAATCAGTTGTTGTATTAACATGTATGTGCATTTTCGACTAATTGTGGTCAAAGTATCAGCTGAAATCCTTACAAAAATTGCAAATAACCCTTATAAAAAGATACAAGCAAAATCACCCTTATTATAAATTGAGTCATGGCAAAGAGCAATACAAACACAATACAGGAACCTGTGGAGTTTTAATAATGGTAATCTTTCTTTCTAGAAAGGAGGTCTTTATCTCTAGAGGAATTACACCACTGGTACATCTCAGCCGATATTTGCATGACATTATGCACACAGCCTCTTTCAAAGCAATGGCCCTGCTGCACAAACCGAGTGAAGGACAGACAACATTGAGAGGTGTTTGCACTGCCTGACAAATTCCCAGACAGCCCTGTGGTTAACGGGATCAGCAGCAGTTCCCCTGCTAAGCTGCAGTTTCACAGCTGGTGATGTCCTCCTCTCTCCAGAGGCAGGTCTCGCTGAACGGCGTCCCCACAGACCAGGCTGGATTTATCTAGGTGCTGCACGTCCTGCCAGCATGTCACCAAACCTTCTCTCTCAATACATCCACAATGCCACCGGCTGGGATTAAACCAATAGTGCTGCATTCATCCGTACTGTAGCTCATTATGGGATGACCTCAGTATTTTATAAGGTGACCCGGGCCTTTGTTGCTCTAACAAAGACCAGTCACACACAGGTATCTCTTTACCTTCTCAAACAGAGATGCTGTTTTCATTCCAGCCAGCTGCACACTCGCTGTCTCAGAGCATGCTACCGCCTCCCTCAGATCCCCATAGTTAAACCACTTATGCAAATCAGCATACTAATTGATTTAAAACTAAAATTAGATTTGCACTGCAGGTGTACCAGACTGTTTCAAGTTTTCCCAAGAGTGAAGATGCATTAAAACAATGCTATATGTTTTTAAGATGTATTTGCCCTCGTGTGTATATGAAACCTGGACTTTGTATGTGTCTAAGCACTCGAGTGCATTCATGTGTAATTTCTTCTAAGATTTTTGTTACTTTCCATTTTTGATTTTTGTAGGTTAATATGTTTATCAAATCTAAACTTAGAAGTTCTATTATGTTGATATCATTCTAAATCCTTTTAGTATAAGAATATGTTCTGTGTTCTTCTTGACATCAAAAAAACACAGAAAAGCTTCAAGTTCTCACGGTGAGCATTGTAAAAACAAAACACACAAAAAAAAGCCACCCTTAAATGTTATGCCTTATTCTGTGTTCAGTGGTTTATACACATGGGTGGAGGCGGTAAAGATGAGAAGAGAGATGTGTCTAATTTAATACAAAAATTATAATGAACACATAAGGAAGGTATTTTAATAAATCTCCCCAATGGATGACAGATACTAAAATGTAAAAAAAAAAAAAATCTCTCATTCATCTCAAAACTTGCAGCAGAATTGCACCAGACTCTGTACCCTATAAACTGTTTGGGGTTACATAACTCAAATAGTACCATTACACCAATCAGGCAATGTAACAATTTACTCTTTGCAATATTATTAACCATGTATCTGAAAAATAAACAATAGTACAGAATACCATTTGAAATTCATTTGAAATTGACCATGAAATCTAGGGCAAATGACAAGGTAACCTTAAACTCAGTTTGATGAAGACGTGATTCTAATCTAAAAACTCTTTTTACAAGAATTGTAAATTCTATTACTGTCACCTATTTTATATTTCAGCAGAGAAATATACATGAAGAAACTGTTGTAGTAAAACAAATATACAAACAAATCAATCAATCAGGTTAATTAATTAATACATGTCCTATATTTCTTTAATTAGTAATTATTCTTAAATAGTAGGCTGAAATTATTTGGCGCTAGTAACGTGCCAGATCTGAGAACAAGTATTTAATTAATGAAATACTTATTTTCTAGTTTTTGACTGTTTATTTAATAATCAAATTGTTAACCTTATAAATGGGACAACACAGTGGTTCCTACAAAAAATTAGGTCTTACAAAAAACAAAAACAAAACCAGAAAAACTGAATTCCAATAACCTCAGTACATGATTAATAGTATTAACCTGCAGAATTTACCATTTAATAATGTGAAAAACTGTATTGTATGTTAATCTTAAATCTTAAATTGGGTATATGCTGATTTGCAAGGTTTTTATACTCTAATATCTTTACTATTACTTTGTTGGTTCTACTATGAATTATTGTTTAACAGCATTTGTCCCAACTGGCCTGCAAAATAACCATGTGTTAAAATGAAATGTTATCTCTCCAACACAACACCCAAGCCATAAAATATTGTATTGTATTGTATTGTTCAATGTGAGATGTGCCTCTTGTTCATAATTATCAAGGCTTTGGAATGTTTTATGTTTTGTTATTGTGTTTATGTGGATTTTAATGAGTTTATACATCAATGTGAACATGATGCTACTTTATCCTCTCATTCTACTCACATTATATGGCCATCTCTTAACTGATTGCATATTTATTTTTGTTGCTATTTGCTTTTCCTGGCTAGGTCTCACTGCGAGGGAGATTTTATTCTCAACATGAGTTCTTAGTAAAATAAAGGTTAAATAATAAAAGCAAACAAGTCTGAAAACAGCATCTGTAAGAAATGTCTTTTTGATGTACCTGATAACATTATAGCAAAACTGTTGTTTTTATGCTGTGCACTAATGCCATCTGGGATCTATAAATGTACAGCTGTGATATGAATGCTCTGGCTGTTTTTATCAATTTAAAGCCTATCAGTAATTATTGTGCTTGTGTGGTATGGTTTATCTGAAAATCAGGCAGTGCAAACTGAAAAGGTGCCTCCCTGCACACAGCCTGCCTCTGGCATTGACATTCATGCTCTTTCTGACAACAACATTCAGCTGCATTTTGGAAATATATACTCAGTTTCAGCATTGATTTTTGCTGCTTCACTATAAATAATTAGCCATCTTATTTGTATTGAAAGGAATCATTGCAAAATAGAAACATAAATAGAAAAATATAAAAATCAATGGGAAAGGTCTTACAATATACTATTATTCTGTTTCTTAGATAGCAATTAAATACCACTGAGGACTCAGTGACTCTCACTTGGTACAAAGCGAGTTTCAGTAGGAATATAGTAGACTGCTACCACGAGGAATACAACAATATATGAAAACCCTGGAGTGGGTTAAAATAATAATAATTATAATGTAATGTACTTATGCAGAGGTATATGCATGACAGAATATCTATGACATACATTTCATCCCACTAAACTCCTGCTATTTTTAAAAATGTTGTAGGAAGGAATAGCACTTCAATATAGCTGGACTGAGTAGATTTCATATGTATGTATATGTATGTATGTATGTATATATGTATATATAACTCATGTAGCACTTATTTTTATGAGCATATCTCACTTCCATGCCTTCCCTTTCAGAGTTGACTTAATTAGAAGGGAATTTATATTCCCCATATGAAAATGAACCCTGTCACACAGTTTATGAAGTAAAGAATTGTTAGGAACAGAAGGATCAAAAAGCCAGACCCTTTTTCAATGCTATTGCCAACATTTCATGTGCATTTTATGCTTTACAGCACTGTTTTCCCCTCTATATTTAACCATTCATCAAGGTATTTTTTACATTTGCGCTGCCACAAATGACCTGCTCTCAAGTTGTGAACATGGACTCAGGGCAATGTTGACACTTTAAATTGGTTATGTTGAAGTCCCTTGGTCATGCAGTGGCCTGCTGTCATAAACAGTAAACCAAAAGAGCTCAGGTAACAATCCTTGACTGCTTATAACTGAAGACAGCCTGCCATAAGCAAAATACAAGAGAAAGGACTTTTGATTATGAGCACATTATTTTTGCCTTGAGAGAACTCAATGGCTTATTTATTCCCCCCGTACAAGCTATGCAGTCAGAGTTTATCTTCTGCCTGTGTTTCCTATACAAATCTCCTACAATATATAATGTACCAAACACACCTTATTAAGTCTGAATTATCCTTTATTTTTCTTTCTCAAATAAGACACACTGGGCATTACACTAATCTATTTGCCTTTTTGCCTGTTAAAATTATAAACCTTCACCATGCGAAAAAGACGGGAACCTCAAAGCTGCCCTGAAACTGCACTCGGGAGACTGAATTTAAGAGTTTCAAGAGGACATATTTATGATTATTTGGGCCATAACTGTCTGATAGTTTTCTAGCATTCTTTATCAACCAAGCCTTAAAGTGGTTCTTTCTTAGATGCCAGTATTTTATTAACTGGCCTTAAGGGGCTCACGTCTCTAATTCAACTTTCAGTCTGTAAAAGGTTTCTTCGCTGAAGGTGATCATTACACCGGGTGTTAAGAGTGTAATATAAACCGCAACCCACTTCAATGCACTCTTTTTTTATGAACCTATTTTTTGGATTGCTTTTATGCTCTGTTGTGCTGCCCTCACACACTGTAAGTGCCTCTGGTTTTCAATGAATCCGTATGCAACCCGAATGTTGGCTGCTTTACCACTGACATTGCCAGGAATCTGCTTTAAAGGGATTGGCTCTAGTTCAATGAGGAGCAAATGGGTCTTTTTAAAGCTGTTGCGTTCTGAATAAGTTGCTTTCTCAATTTTTTATTTTTTTTAGTTTGAAGATGCAGACCTTCCTGTGAGCAAAACATTAGAACTTTTGTAAGGACATTTCTCATAAGGACAAAGTATAAGTTGAAGTGATTATAACGACCCTCAGTGTGTAATTTCACTTTTAGTGTTTATCTCTCCCTCACTCTCTCCCTTTGTTTTTGTTCTGCTTGTTATTGGGTATATCTTAATTAACCAAACCTGCAGAAACAGATTGTAATGCTGTGCGTCTTAAATTGCACAGTTAGTTCACCAGTGTTTGTTCCTTAGAAGGGAAATTTGTTAGTATTATTATGTAACACAGTAACAGATGTTATCCAATAAACTAAAGAAGGTTAATTCGTCCATCTTTTGAATTCTGCAAGTGATATTTAATTACAATAATAGAGCATTTTTATGACTGGAGGATCAGCATAATTAAAACCAAAATTCTTAAATTACGATCTAACAAAGTATTAATAGGTTATTAGTCCTGGAAAAGTGTGCACTGTGAAGCTTGTTCTAACAAATAGCAGGCTGTGATATTCAGCCATATAAGATAGAACAGTTCCCAACAGTTCTTTGCACTGTATAAAACTGTGTATATAAGATTAAAACCCCACGCAATTAAACAAAACAAAACAAAACAAATCAAAACAACAATGTTTAGACCATCACATAAACATTTTCTATTGGATGAGTAGTGTTCTTATTCTGTCAGCAATGTTTAAATCACGCTGTCTATATCAGTTCATCACTGGCAACTTTATTCTGGAAAACACGGGCAACACATTTTAGAGATAGACTACCTAATGAATAATCTTTCAAGAGATCCTTTTCAAAATGAGAGACTCAGACTGAACAGCTGACTTTCTCCTGTTCATCTCACTCAACAGTAGCTGATGCAGTCATCTGTGACAGTGGTGTATCACACAATATGGTGCTTCTCTGCTGTACATCAGCACACGCTGCACAGACATCAAGGATTACAAACAGTATGAAATAGGATTACACACAGTATGAAATTGTTCTTACCGACAAACAAACAATAAACATCAAGGCAGGTATTCTTTAAAAATACAATTTTAAGAAAGAATTTGTTCTGGAATCTGAATTGAGTTTTATCTACTGATTCATAATATAGCTTTGAATGTGTTCTCCACTTGCAAATGAACTTAGGAATCATGTGGTAATGAAACAAATATTGTGCATTAGTTGTCCGTAAGATGATAAAATAATGAGTGACCGCATAGACTGCAAGACAATTTTGAGGACTTGATACATCAAAACAAGATACAAAGATCTCTCAAGAAACAAGATAACTTATGAAGAGAAGAAGATAAATAAAATACAGTCAAGACTCCAAACATTAAATAAATTGAGCTGTGCAAAACATTTAACAATAACCTAATTAAGTTTGCTTCCAGGGAGCGTGTGAGCTGAAGTAACTTGGTCTGGAAGTGTCTAAATTAAACCCTGCAGCACCCCAAATACAGGAGTTCAGCAAACAAATGTCTATAGAAGGACATTCATGTTTATTTTGGTCTAGACTCGCTTGACTAAGAGAACGATGCATTGGCCATGAGGATGAGGCCATCAGAAGCCCCCAACTAGGTGGACTGTGCCAAGGAGCTGCTGCAAAGGTGGCGTTTGACATGTAGGAGGCATAAAAAACAAGGAATGCTGGGAAAGTGGGAAAGCGCACTTGTTGACAGATACATATGCTTAGTAAAGTGGAAGACAGGCACAAGATTTTCCTCCTGAACTTCAGCTAAAAACTACATTATACATCTTTTGAAACAATTTACAATTATTTTCATTGTAACTGTTTGTTGTTTAAAGCCTCTACCTTGATCAGGGATAAAAACAATATAATCTTGGACTTTGTAAAATTCAGTTTGTACTGCCTGGAGAAGAAATATCCTCTCAAAAGATACATTTACAGAAAAAAAAGTGCATTATGTTGGGTTATGTGGTGTTGCTGTTAAACTCTCTTTTCTATCCTCTAGGTGCCTGGGGAGGGAAGTTGATAGCTTTATCGCTGGCAGTTAGTCAGTCTACAGGCTTGTTTATGGTGACACTTGGGATACGAAATATTATTTTGAAAGGTTTTTATTCTGACCACTCTAACCACTTGACCATCTTTTCTATGGGAAACCTCCTTCATTTGTTCTTCACCACAATTGAAATGTGTACCTACACACATATATATATATATATATATATATATATATATATATATATATATATATACACTCACCTAAAGGATTATTAGGAACACCATACTAATACTGTGTTTGACCCCCTTTCGCCTTCAGAACTGCCTTAATTCTACGTGGCATTGATTCAACAAGGTGCTGAAAGCATTCTTTAGAAATGTTGGCCCATATTGATAGGATAGCATCTTGCAGTTGATGGAGATTTGTGGGATGCACATCCAGGGCACGAAGCTCCCGTTCCACCACATCCCAAAGATGCTCTATTGGGTTGAGATCTGGTGACTGTGGGGGCCAGTTTAGTACAGTGAACTCATTGTCATGTTCAAGAAACCAATTTGAAATGATTCGACCTTTGTGACATGGTGCATTATCCTCCTGGAAGTAGCCATCAGAGGATGGGTACATGGTGGTCATAAAGGGATGGACATGGTCAGAAACAATGCTCAGGTAGGCTGTGGCATTTAAACGATGCCCAATTGGCACTAAGGGGCCTAAAGTGTGCCAAGAAAACATCCCCCACACCATTACACCACCACCACCAGCCTGCACAGTGGTAACAAGGCATGATGGATCCATGTTCTCATTCTGTTTACGCCAAATTCTGACTCTACCATCTGAATGTCTCAACAGAAATCAAGACTCATCAGACCAGGCAACATTTTTCAGGTCTTCAACTGTCCAATTTTGGTGAGCTTGTGCAAATTGTAGCCTCTTTTTCCTATTTGTAGTGGAGATGAGTGGTACCCGGTGGGGTCTTCTGCTGTTGTAGCCCATCCGCCTCAAGGTTGTACGTGTTGTGGCTTCACAAATGCTTTGCTGCATACCTCGGTTGTAACGAGTGGTTATTTCAGTCAAAGTTGCTCTTCTATCAGCTTGAATCAGTCGGCCCATTCTCCTCTGACCTGTAGCATCAACAAGGCATTTTCGCCCACAGGACTGCCGCATACTGGATGTTTTTCCCTTTTCACACCATTCTTTGTAAACCCTAGAAATGGTTGTAAGTGAAAATCCCAGTAACTGAGCAGATTGTGAAATACTCAGACCGGCCTGTCTGGCACCAACAACCATGCCACGCTCAAAATTGCTTAAATCACCTTTCTTTCCCATTCAGACATTCAGTTTGGAGTTCAGGAGATTGTCTTGACCAGGACCACACCCCTAAATGCATTGAAGCAACTGCCATGTGATTGGTTGGTTAGATAATTGCATTAATGAGAAATTGAGCAGGTGTTCCAAATAATCCTTTAGGTGAGTGTATATATATATATATACGGTATATATTAAAAAAAAAAACTTGGACGAACAGGACAGATGTCTCGCTAACACATCGGTTTAAATGTAATGACTGACCACGCGGCCCAGGGGTCTCACTGCAAGGCTTCAGGAGAACACCTCAGACCTCTTATTTCCTTTTAACCCACTGAGTAATGATGCCTCTACCACCTGCCATATCAAATAAAAATATACTATCTATTTCTGCCTGTTGCTTAGGAATGTGCAAAGTTGATATATTTCTTATTGTTAACATTATTATCTTTGGTTTATTATTCTAATTGAACATGGATGAAATTCAGGGTATCTGTGCAGGCATATCCATAGACAATTGAGAAGAGTGCCCCAGGATGTCTAAGAGAGACAAGTAATGTAATGTTCTCAATATCGGATATTGCAGATTGGAGTTAAAATGGGGCTGAAAAGTCAAGGGTTTTATTATACTCAAACAGTTATATATCTACAGAATGGCTGTGTGGAATTAAGGAGAATGACATGATCAATACAAGTGGACACAATTTGCCCCAGGCATGCATATAATACCACAAATGTTAATCATGTGTGTACCTCACATATCCCTGACAAATATCGCTTAAGCAGTGAATTGTGGCTATCAAACCATATTCCACTCATGTGAACACAACAGTTTTTGTCAGGAACTTTTTATTACTTTTTACTTATTATTATTATTATTATTGTTATTATTATTATTATTGTTATTATTATTATTATTATTATTATTATTATTATTATTAATAATAATAATAATAATAATAATAATAATAATAATAATATACTCCTACTACTCTTACTTTTGCTCTATCCCAAACTATACAATCATGTCATGTTTTTTAACCCCTCCATTTTATGTTATTAATTTGTTTTCACCGGAATCCCTAATCCAGCAACGAAGAATTGTAATTAGGCAGACACAGGCCTTTCACCGAGTTTTTTCATTTCCTGCTGTCCTTTTACAAGACTAAGAAATGTGATTTATTATTTTCTGATAACCACTGGAAGAAGAAAGACACATTCACAATCTCATGCAGATTTCCTCTCTGCTTTGTAAAAGAGTTATTATCTTCCACATTTTCTTTTCTGTTACATTCATTTTTAATTTGTTGCTTATTCCATAAAATGCGCTCTATATGAGTATCTGTTGCTTTGTCTTGTAAAATGAAATGTGCCATGCTATCTAACTGCTCCATAGAAAACAATACACCTCAGGGGTAAAAAAAGCAAATGTAGGTGGGAGGAATATATTGCTTCTCTATTTCATAGGAAAGTGAAGCCTGTTGGGAGAACTTTATACTCCTTAGCTGGGCTATATCTAATATACTTCCTAAAATCATTTAGTCTTGTTCAGCCTTCAAAATCTCTGACTGCTGGAATACTAGGTTAGTATGGCAGATAGCATCATACACAGAAGTAACACACAACACATAACTTACAACTCTATATGCGACGAGGCAGAAATCAATTAACATTCTTTTTTTTTTTAAATAAAAATGTTTTGATTTTGTGTTGAAGAAAAAGCATCTGCTTCCTTTGAAGCAGATCACTGGATAATACAAAACTGAAAGTTTCCAGAGCTACCTAGAGCTTTCACAGGTTTCAAGGGATTCTGTGTCTGGAGTTACGGATCAGGTACAGCTTATTCTTGCCATTCAATGTGACAATTCACAGGACAATTTGTACCACCTAGAAGACAGCATGTTCTGTGCATTCATTGTTGGAGTCTCACAGGCTGTGAGCGATGACTCACCTGATCGGTTGTTAGGGGAGGTCCGTACTGGAGAAATAGATGGTGTGCGGGAGGAGGAGTATGGTCTTTGTCTGTCCCTTTCTATTGTAGAGGAAGAGCCAACGAAATGATACTGTGAATATCCATCCTGGAGAGAAAAAAGAAAGAAAGGCAAATAGAAGTTTTTGTTGACTGTTTTTAATCTTGTGAGGACTGAAAGAACTTAATGGCCATTTCCCAAGGACTAACCTAGAAGCACCATTCAACCATGATAACAGCCATGTGAAACAAAGTAAAAATATAGTATAATCAGTGGGAAACTGTGCCACTGTCATATTGCAAATTTACTGTGGTAAACTTCCATAACAGTCCCATAGCTGCTTTCCTGTATAGGTGCAGTCGCCATCATCATGTGGCTTTGATATGGATGAATACATTATGTGCAGATATATTGCTCAGATATGTAGAAGGTCAATCTCACCAAGGAAATCCCAGCATAGAAAAACCTGCAGGCTCTACATTAGAAGGTGAACATGAATTGCACATTTTGAAACCAGACCCATCTCTTCAGGTGTTGTTAATTGAGATGCATTAAATGCTTATCTTTAATTTTTCTGGTGTAAACCAAATCCAAAAGGCCTGAAGTGGTGCACCGATCACTCCAGTTATATACAGAGAGGCAACAAGCCTAGTTTAACCTCCTTTATAAAACTATATGTGGCAGCTGGGTAACCTCAGTGGCTCAAGTGCTCCTCTTAGGAAAAAAAAGGCAGTTGACATGACTTGAAGGTCCATTGCGGATAAGTACTAATGTAAGAGTTTAACCTGTCCAATATGTGCTTTTTTCACAGTAAAGCTGCTGGAAAGAAGAATCTGAAAACTACAAACCAATAAACAGATAAATACACCCGTTAGAGTCTTTAAAATAATTTGTAGAGGTAAAAGGATTATTTCAAATGAAGTAGAAAAATAAATATCTTCACCAGTTACCCAATTATTTCATGTTTTGATTCCAGTCAAGTATGATGCATCATGAAATGTAATTAAATTGATTTCGAAACTTGAAAGTACAGAGTGGGTTTCTATCCGTGCAGTAAGTGTGACAGAGAGAGTAATGGCTGTGAGGATGAAGCTCATTTACCTACAGTCTGCAGCTTTACTTAATGAAAGCTGAGTTTAATTAATCTAAAACGTATACCTTTTGGGGTAGATTATACCTTTAAATTATCATCATTCATTCATCAGGAACTGCAGTAATTACATATGTTTGTAGTTTCACTCCCCCTTCCCAGTTTATGGGCAAAATGTGAATGGAAATTATTAGTTTTAAGCATGTAGAATGTACTCAGCTAGTCTGTCTATTTTTCTATTTATCTATCTATCTATATCTGTTTAATTTGACCAATACAAATCATAATACCATTAATTTGGTAGAATAAAATATTTTTAGGGCACAGAAATTCAGTTAAGATACAATATTTAAACAAGAGTAGTAAAGAAAAGAATAGGTTGGGTTAAACTAGAGCATACAGCTCACTAACAAAGCAAGTCAAACCAGTACTTAAAAGATAAAATGGATTCAAACTGATCTCTGTAAATTTAAGTCTCCATTTCACCTAACCAATGCCCAGTGTTGAATGAGAAATAACACATAAATAATTATTAAGAGGGTAAATCAATCCTAATTATGCAAAAAAAGCTTTTAAATTAAGTTGAGAATGTCTTCAAATGATGGATGAGAGAATGTGAAAATGTGTATTTTACTATATACCTACACAATGGCCAAAAGTAAGGATACAGTCCCCTGCATCATAAGTTCTTTTTGAGACATGAATGAATTTATCTGTGGCATTAAATTGTCCTTCTGAGCCATATTTTATTTTTCTGAAAGGTTAAAGTGAGCGCAAAGGTCTTTGCATTTTTACACATTTCAGTTCAAAGCTGCCCCACATAAAATGTTTTCTCTGCACTTAGTGCTAAGCTTTAATAAAACCCTGTTGGCAAGGTAAGACTTTAGTTGCTATGCAACTATTGGGCTTGTTACAAATAATGATATCGGACAGGTATTTGAAACTTCAGTCACAGTGGAAAACAGCAGGTAACTGTTTAATATATTCTTAAGAGAACATACACCAAAAATTACAACAACTTGCCACAACTAATGCTCCTCATGAACTCTAAACAGCAGCTGCTATGTATTGAGACTCTTGCAATCATTCTTTAATCATTCGGCTGTGACTGTGTAGTCTGGTTGTCAATTATTTTGTTTCCATGCAATGCATTCTAGGCACAGTTAAGTTCAGGATTAAAGAACAATATATATATATATATATATATATATATATATATATATATATATATATATCACTTTAAAGATATAACAAAGTCAAAATCTGAAAAGGCTTCAGCATTTCAAAGTCAATAGAACACCAAAGGATGGTGGAGTGACGTTATACTTTTAACGGAAAAAAAGCATCTCAGAACTTGAAAAAAGAAAAAAACTATCACCAATTCTGCTCTCAGGTGTCCATTTTGACAGAATTCCCCTTTTAATACTTGATTCATTCTGGTATATGAATGACTGTGGAGTTGTTGTTTTTTGTATTGCAGATTCACTTTAACCTACATTTAACCAGAAAGTCATGAGACATGTTGCAACAGGGTGATGGCAAAACAAAGCAACTATAACAATGCACACATTATTCACCAGTACATACTATAAACCACATTATTCACATGAATAACTAGAAGTTATTTTTGAAATAATACACAATGCATTTATATATCTGCAAAGATTTAAATTACTTTAGATGCTATGGATGATTATATCAGTACCACGCAGTAAAATAACAAGTAACCTTTCTGCCCATAATTCGTTATTTATATTAAGAACTACAATTTCCATAATATCTGAGATTGTAGCTTCAGTGAACTGCTCCATGGTGAATAAACTCCTAACTAGCAATTCACTGGGTTTGTTGTTTTGTTGGAAAACAAACATGAAATGTAGTAAAAATAGAACATACATTTATAAAAGAGCAATTGCACTCCAATCTTTGATGTCATGCACTAGCTTCGAGGGGAGTTGTGAGTGAAATTTGTTTTCAGTCTAACAATGATCCTAAATATAGTCAGACTTAACTGACAGGAAGAACAAGAGGCTTATACAAATGATGCACTGTCCCCTCCACTTGCCTGACCTTAACCCAATTAAAAGCTATGTTAATCTGACAAGAGCTTGCAATCATCATAATTATCATCTAAGAGATAATTTGCCATGAAGGGGCAAAAACACATACAAGTGATATACGGTTAAACAGCGACAGAATACCAAGAGCAGCGTTTCTCAACCACTGCTCAGTGGCACATGGGTTTGAACACGAGTGGCAGGGAATTTTTGAAATGCCCAATTTTAAGCCATAACAACTGCCTGAACCCCAACCTTAGCCAACTCCAAAATGTCAAGCTAGGTCTATATAAACCTGCACACAATCCAGCTAAGGTAGTAGAAAAGCAACCCTAACCCTGATGAAAGCCTGAGTTAACTGGGACTCTCAACCTAACCCTACCAAATTATAACCTTAATTTCATCCCTAATTGCTCTCTAAACTAAATATAACTGTTAAACCATTTGTCGCTTCATGGAAATTAATCTGCCAATTACCTAAATAATAATCAGAATACTGTGACACTGTATAGCAGTAATGACAGGAGAGACCTTACCCTATACACCACTGTATTACATCAGTAGGTTAACTCCTTCTAATTAAAAGTTAACACTGAGATTTTCTAATTTCGGATTTTGGTGCCATGCAATTTTGTAAAAGACCCCCAAGAGAATAAAAATAGATATGTTTAAGAAGATAATTACATTTGCATATGAATCAGCAGTGTCTGCTTCTTTTGCTGGCTTTAAAGAAATATATATATTTCCCAAAGTCCACATGATTCCTACTGTGAGTGTAAATGTATCTATATTCTGTGAGAATACACAGAAGTTCAATCTGCTAACCCACATAGTTCACACTGATGAATAAAATATGTTCAATCTGTAATACATCTTAGTGAGGTGTGATGATGAGGGTGCAGTTTCAATGCAAGCTTGATTTGGGTGGTGGAAGCTACCATGTACAACTATTCAGACAGATCTTCCTTTATATTGAATTATCATCATTCTTTTTTTAAATCCTGTATGAGAATAAATATTACCTACATAAAACTTTCTTATTTCTTTGAAGCCAAAATGAATATGAGAAATCCAGTGGGAAGGATCCATCTGTCATTATTGAATAAGTTATTTGACTTCACTTCACCATAACTAATTCAGCTTGAGCTAAACACGATTAATAAAAAATAAAATTTATATTGGATTACAATTATATTTGATATTATAGGGAGAAATGTTTCCTCTTTCTGTTTTCTTTTCTGGAGACCTTTTATAAATAAGCCTTAGGAACGTTTCACTTAAAAGTATTTGTAAAAACTGCAGTGTAATATATTGTGTATTTGTATTGATGCTGCACAGCTGACACAATGGAGTGTTCCTTGGTAATTTAAAAAAATGACATTAAGCTAAAATCTTAGTCTGAAAGAGCAGTATTTATCAATTAATTTTCCAGCCAAAGACAAATGAACAAACAAACAAACAAGGAAAATAAACAAAGATGAAGAGAATCTCAAATATTAATTGATGATCTTTCAGTCACTGAAAGACTGACAATTAAGTCACCTTTTCTTGTTTCTTGTTCAGATATTTAATTAGAATTAGAAGCAGTCTCCATGTCATGAGAAGTCAAGAAAGAAAATTACAACCTCAGTGTGAATTGCTCATTCTGGAAGGCAATGCATCTAAAGGAAGTTTGGGATTGTATTTTATTTAGCTTAAGGCAGCTGGGACCCAAAGGGGTTTAATAACCTTTGGTTTTCTCAGGTAGGAATTTACTTTACAGATATTTCACTATGATGTGATGAAACATATTTACTTCCTCCGTTGTGTTTTAGAAACAGTTTGAACTTCAAATATGAATGTAGACTTGTATGGCCTTCGCAGTGCTTCTGTGGTCTGATGTTAGTTCAACTGACTTTCTTAACCACTGCTTCACATGATTTTTATTTCCATTTAAACTGGAAACACTGTGTCCATGCTTATTCTTTGCACTACCTATTATTTCAACAGAGGTCCAAGTTGCACAAATTAAAAACTACTAAATAACTTGAAATATCAAGATAAATGCATTATAATTTATGTTTGCAGGGCAAAACACTCGATAAACCTGAGCCATGTTTAACATTCATCCCTGTGACCTTGACTTCACTACCTGAAGTGAGAATTTCAGATAATATGTTGGAAAGCCCTATGGTTCAGACTTTAATTAAAAATAATAATTATGTGTTTATCCATCTAGCAAGAAAAATATATTGCCATGATTGCAGTCATTGGTTGTGGCAGCGGTGTACTGTCAAAAGCCATATAACACTGAAGAGGGGGGGTTGCATCTGCTTTCAGTTTGGCAATCTGTACTATTTTGGTGTTGATAATAAGCACTGTCTAGGGGTTTTCATTTTCTCCCTGTCACACGAACCTTTATTAAAAGTAATATAAAAATGTTCTGCCTTGACTCGACTGATGGTCACATTTAATTAACCCTGCAATCCCCCCATACAATCTCTTGAAACATGTGCCAATGATATCATTACCAGTAAGCCAAAAGTGTGACACAGACCAAACATATAACATATTCTTTTATACACACAAAGCAAAGGGATAACTGTATAGGCTATAGATGGGATTCTGGAGAGAGTTGGGGACATTAGATGTATTCATCTCAAGCCATTTTACTAAACATATAATACAAAAGATGTAGATTGTTTTATCCCATTGGTGCGGTGGTCATGAAAAAACGAACACAATGCCAATTACTAACAACTGCATCGACAAAACAAAGCAAAACTGCTTTTGTGACACAAATAAAACTACAGTAATAGTATAAAGATACATACATTATATGTGTGTGTGTATATATATAAAAGCAGTTTTGCTTACTCAAATGTTTTTCTAATCTGTTAACTCAACATGGAAAGAGTACTCCAGAGCATTATTGTACATATAACGAAACAGAAACAGATGCAAATGTTCATCACTCTGACACTAGTGACCTATACATTTGGTTAATTATTCATCTGTAGCTAGCATGCAATAGTTTCAGTTTAGAACCTATTTTTATGATGGGTTTAAATAAAGATTAAGTTGTCAACAGTGACCCATCCTTCCAATGCTGTGAGGCAAATTCAGTGTATTTGAAATTTATTATTTAAGTACACTATTTTGTTTTCTTTAGCTCTTATGAGGACATCTGAATAGTTTTTAGGTTTTACATTTGAACTCTAGTTTGTAATTCATTATTAAAGCATGCCGTGTTTTGTTTCCCCCTTTGTGATTAGACACTTTTTAAAAAGAGTTACCAGTAATAATGTATGCTGCTCACAATCCTGCTGCAACTAAATAAAATATATAACAACCCAAGGAAAAATATCTATAGTGTCAGAAGACAGGGCTAGATTAAATAAAAATAAAAACAACCCAAAAAATCTTCCACTATTAGCATTTCATCCCTCTGTCTCTTCAGATGCAGTTGTGCTCTGAACAGAGAGGAGACATGGTTTACTGAAATGGCTTACAAAATGAGCAGGCACTAAGAAATTCAATATAAGCCAATCACAGCAGTCTCCATGAGCAAACAAAAAAAAGTTGCCTGAATCTATGTAAAAAGATGTTATGACATCATGCACAGTGTACACTTTCTTTGCAGAAACTGCGAGCAGTATACATTTTCACAGTACACTCTAAGTTTGCATTAATTTATTTTGATTTGTTATTTATCTAATTTGCAGGTTCTTATTTCAGTTTTAAGGCGGTGAGAATGTGACCACTTCCATGGCTGCTGAGCAATATAGGAACTGCACCCCAACTCTTTATTCTTATAATACCATCACTGTTTGGGTTTAATACTGCTAATACTATGGTGAATGAGTTGCAACTGGTTCAAAATAATCCAGCTCAGAGCCTGTAATAAAACTAATAAAAGGAAATACACATTTTCTATCATAAAAGCACTTCCTGTTTCTGAACACTTTAATATCACAGTGGAAAAAGCAAACATTCATGAATAGAAATGGAGCATTTAATATAGAGATGGTTATCAATATATATATATTTTTCCTTAACAGCAATATTTAATTTTTAATTTGTAATCCTCGTCCAGTTCACAGCCTCAGCTACACAGCTGTGTGTTTGTTCTCTGAAGTTCAAATCCTCTCTGGTGTTCTAGGGGTCTATTTCTGGCCCTGGAGAGGCAAGTCTGTCGCAAGATTAGGTTTCCCTTTCCTGTTTCTATCAGGCCTCTCTTACGTGCTCCTTCTCGTTAGTTAATGCTCACATGTTCTGTGTCCATTTGGGAACACGTTTTTCAAGCTTTTAAACTTCCATTCTAAAACTGTCTGATTTCATTAAGCACTGTCTGTCTTGGTTAGGAGACTTCTGAGGTCAGTCGAAAAAGATCTTTAGTTCATTAATCAAAAATCCTCTAGGATTCTGGGAAAATAAATACAAAAGAGAAAAAGCCTGCCTTCTATCTATCTATCTATCTATCTATCTATCTATCTATCTATCTATCTATCTATCTATCTATCTATCATACCCAACCAGGGATCTCTGATGTAAATTAGGTAACGGCTAAATATGGGTACAATGTATCTTATGTGGTGTTAAAATGTCCCTGGTAAATAAAAACATTTATTTATCCATTCCTCAAGTTCTGTCTTTCTGTCTGTCTTGACATCAGACAGATGATGACAGGCACTTCCCAGGAGTGCTCAGGGGAGTATACGAACATAAAAGCAAAAAAAAAAAAAGCTTTATTTTGGCAGCAAATGCAGACAGAATAACTGTTCTTATCTACATGTTATCTTCAATTTTTAAATCAGATCCTATCCAGTAACAGTGATCCCAAGACAGCAATCGTAAAAGAAAATGGTATCTGGTAAAGGGGCACACGCTCCCTGGCATATTTAAAATGCTACAATCTACGTTTGTAGGATTCTGATGAAGCTGTGCATGATGAGGCCATTTCTCAGTGAATCCAGTCGCATCTGAACGCAAAGGCCCACTGCAGGGATTTGGCTCTGTTTTCAGAAAGCCACCACTGAATCTAAATGCATCCTGGCAATTCAGGCTTCACAGCATAACTTGCTGAATTAAATATGTGTATAGAACAGAACAGTTTCTTTGTTCTGTTGCATTGATAAGCAATGAGAGCACACTGGGTTGTAATGCACATGTTACAGAGTGAGGCTTGTTTGCACACTTGTGAAGCATTCATATTTGTGCAAAGTATTCAAGGAAGATGCAATATGTAAACAAAAAACGAAACTGCAATATATGCAACATGCCATGGATATGATATTTAAAAATATTTCTGTGAGGTTTCCATGACAGATTTAATTATAATATTAAAATGAACACTGTATGTCCACATATCCAAAGGCCAATATTACAGAGATCAAATTTTGAATTCAGAGATGTAAAACATTCCCACTGGCATTATTTTGAAACTAAACTTAATAAATGCTGTTCCATTCTGTTTATTTCAGAGAGCAATAGATTTGATGTGACAGTTTGTCACAGTTTGTCAAGGCTTAAACTAATTTTAATATTTTGATTTCTTTTAGAATAGTCATATCAGAAAGCCAAAAAACAAGAACTAAACATATAAATATAGCACTCTTACACTCTCCGTCAACTCAGTTTATATACTTTTGAAATGTATATTTTACATTGTTTTATTAAAATACATTTGCAACGCACTGTAATAATTTTCCATTTGTAAACATTGTATTTAAATGTGTCTGTATATGTATACACAGCATGAAACTGTGATGAATTGTCTCTCTTCAATACACTATTTCACTTCTGGGTGGGGACACCTTACATCATTACACAATACTGCATTTTAGAAATAGAGAAAAAACTAAACATTGTCCGAAATGGACACATTTAATTTAAGTTTTCTATTGGTTCAGTGTTTAATGGTTAAAAGAAAATGAACTATATACATATACATTGTTAAGAAATTGGAAAACTTAAATCACTCCAATTGTGAAGTGTGTAAATTGTCAAAACGTACCCAAGTCAACAGAGAACTGATGCTATTTTCATCATAGGTAATTCATAATTGGTATTAAACCCATACACAATCCTTACAATTTGGTATCAGGAAAGGCATTTACACATTTTCTGGCTTCATTTTTTTTTTCGATGCAACAACTGGGCTGACGAAGTTTAGCAAATGGAATGCAAAGCAGATTAAGTCAGAGAGGAGAACAAATGTCCATTATCTTCAGGCAATTCTACATGACACTATAAATATTTAGACAGTTTCTTCCTGCAGGCAGCTGCTGTTGACTGATATGGGATTTAACACTGGTGTCACCTGGTGATTAACAGGTATCATAGATATATGACCCTCCATGTTCCATAATAACTCCCAGGCCTATCAGTATGTAATATCCCAAGGTTATTGTTTTTCATGGTAATGCTACTTTTGCATTACTAAGACGTAAGGTAAACCAGATGTGCACAAAATGTAACTCTATACAACATATGAAGATCCCTGGAAGGGGAATTATTGAAATTGGATGTATTTGCTTTAGACTTCTTAATACATAAATACATACAAATAATGATCACAAAGTAAACAAAAAACTCTGCACCTTGAAATAAAGGGATGATGTCTTACCTTCTTATAGAGGCTGCGCAGGTCTCTGTATTGCCACATGCTATTGAGGACCTGAGATGCTGCTTTCACCACCTTTGGTGAATGCCTTAGGAGAAAGGAAAAAATCATTGTTGTCTTATCATTTGGTTTTGGTATTACAATTTGGATTTCTTAAAATAAAATGTAAAAAAAAAAAAAAAAACATTTAT
Source organism: Amia ocellicauda (assembly GCF_036373705.1). Taxonomy (NCBI): domain Eukaryota; kingdom Metazoa; phylum Chordata; class Actinopteri; order Amiiformes; family Amiidae; genus Amia; species Amia ocellicauda. Next base: position 23,732,020 of record NC_089851.1, read on the forward strand.
TTAACTAGATGTACTATTAAAGGTAACCTAATTGGTATATCATTCAACAATATGTCGGGTGATGTGTATAATCAAGTGATTTCCTAACTTGGTGAAATACATTCGATAATGCAGCAAACACAGGACCATGAAAAATAAACAAGATATATATATATATATATATATATATATATATATATATATATATATATATATATATAAGTCCCTGAAGATGTGACGTGTTGTGTAACAGACATCTGTTTCTTTATAACACGGGCTTCCCAGATCATTTTAGAATCCAGTGCAACATGAGGTGGAGACCAAGCCTGTGCAACTTGATGGAGGACTTTGTTTGATTTGAAGGTGACTTTGCCCCAGGCATGATTAGACTCATACCTGACAAGCTGACAATCATACCTGACAATCTGACTGTAAGGCTTCCTGCCAGATAATAATGGAAAATCTCAGAACATGGTGGAGTTATGAGCATTAATAACTACTGGAGGTGCTCGACAAGATTACTGATAAATGTCAGAAAGACTGCTGGGTTGGTGATAGACTCCTGAGGAACACCTGCATGGGCTGGACCTACTGTAGATGTCTTCACTTTGACATGCTTCAGTTCTTTGGGGTTTGATGAGTAAGAGGTCAGGATAAGAAAAAGGAGAGGGAGACTGTTTCTCCAAAACCCATACTAGTAAACAGAAATAATATGGAGGGAGATGAATATCAGTGATGGCTGACATCATCCTGCTGACAGTACAAGGAAGGCTCACCAGTTTGCAATGTTTGATTTATCATACTTTTTTTACCATCACTAAGCATCTGTGTCATATTCATGTCCACCTTTTGATTCAACCAGTCAACATTGTCAAAGACACAAATTATTTATTGAATGGAGTTCTTCCAAATTGAAAGTCTAATTGATGTGGTTCTTCTTTGGTACACAATCTGATTCAGGCCACCTCAGACTACTTGCAGTTTAAACATCCAGGGTAACTGATCCTGCTATAATTCCTTTAAATGTAAATTCCTGTATACCTGATATGCAACTCTATTCTCTTATTTCTATGTTGCTTTGCATAGCAACAATACCTGCGTGGGTGGAAGATGTCAAGTCATAACACTGCACATGAAGGGTGATAAGTCATACCCTGCACACTACAGAAGCAAATTCAAATACTGATACCCTTAAAGGCACATAACTTAAATATCAGCTTCTTTATGTCTTTTAATATCAATTGTTCTTTTTTGTATAAAATTCGCATTCTGGAGAGCAGTTTTAAATGACTAATAAATATGCAAATCTATGAGCTGTATAACTAAAAAGTTGCTCCGTCGCACTGATATGCTTATATCAGAACATCTGATCTACATAATTGACTCACAAGCGATTCATTTTTCTGGATGATCGACAGCAGAGAATCTCATTCTGGCTATCGAAGACCTGGAATATTTATACATAGACTTTGAGGGACACTTAGGAATAGCCAGGCTTGCTACTGTAGCCACCAGCACATTCTGTCGGTTTAATGAATACAAATTTATATAAAGTGGTGGTTGTTTATCTCTTGTCCCTCTCCAGATCCCCGACCCTTTAGAGTCCGGTAAGTTCTAACAGGCTATGACGTTGATCAAAGATGTGCTGTGTTTGCTCTGAAGTCCACAGTTTAAGGGGGGCATGAACATCTTGATAGAAAGGCATAATTCAGGAGATGGGACTTCAGCCTGCTTGGCGCCATCTTGACACATCCGCACACAATCAAAATCTATGTTTCTGTTCTGGAAGGTGTCAATCGCCCCACAGCATCGCACCATTAAAGATGAGGCTGTAAATCCACTCACAGCTACCTGATGAGCAGGAAATCAGCAGGCGATGAATCTTTCCCATGTAGGATCCTCCAATGAGGATCGTACGTCAAGGGCCCAGATCATGGCCGACGGTCGCAAATAAGCCAATCAGTGCTTGTACTCTTTTTCCTTAAAATTCGTTGCCGGAAAATAATGATTTGTTCTGTGTGCTCTATGCAAGCTCCTCGAATACACAGACACCTGAGACTTAGCCAAGTAGCTTCTGACAAGACACAGTGTAAGTCTGTGATTCGTGCTGCTTCAATCTCAGAACAAACTCTGAACCAGCCAGCAGCCCAGCCTCAGCCCAGGAGACCATATCAATAATATTTTATTGAACTTTGTGTATAACACATTCCTCAAGCTAGCATTATCACCTGATCACCTGGCTAGTGCCTAGACTGAACATTTTGAATAATTCAATCCTGTAGCCACTCACTCTGCGCTAAAGATGGGTTGACCTCGCTAAGCCAGCAGAACATTCATCTTGCCCGGAGATCTGCCTCCGGATTCCATCGAGTACACTGTGGAAGAGCCGTTGCTTCAGTGGAAAACTGAAGTAACCGAACCACCTTATTTACGCATTCATCTTTTGAATTTACATTCGAAAGACATGAGAAATTTGGCATCACCGGACCATTGTTTCTCGCCATGCAGACACACTCCTTGAGTCCCTGCCTGCATTCGTATCATGGTCCTGACTAGGGTAGACAATCAGGCTTTCTGATAAGTATCTGAACATTCAATATTTGTTTATGAACTTGAGAAATATTGATATACAGCAGCACATTATTTAATGTATTTTTGCATGATCTAGTTCTAGTAAACATTTGAATGATTGTTATACATATATGAGTCACTATCTAGCATAGCTAGATATATAAATATATATATGTGCATATTGAGAGAGATCTTCTCCCTTCTGCCATTAGCTATTACAGCAAATTCAATATTAGCCAAAATAGCAGATTGATATACAGTATATATTTTAATGCAGTTGTGCCCAATCATCCCCTATAGGCAACCTATGGACAGCATCTCAACCAGACTGGTGTTTTAGACTGATCAAATGAACTTTGAAACAAATAACCAATACTAACATATGAAGTTAGGGTTGGAGTAACACAATTGAGTAACCTTCTGAGTAAGTAAGATATTGTCGCTGTTGTAATCATTACCAAAATTTAGCATAGTCAGTGTTCCTTTGATTTATAATAAATTGTTTGTATCTTTTGAACTTGTGTTTATGTCTGATATATTTGATTGAGCTCTACTGGTCAAACATCTTACAAGAGTTATTGTGTTGGCAGGCTGTGGCCTAGGATTCAAAGCCACTCTGTTCCTGTGTTTATATCTGCTTTCATTTGTGCAGCAGTTTTGTTTAAACCTTTATCTATTCATGTAACATTTAACATCATGTAACTTCTGGTCTCTTCATTTTATCCTCATGAAACAATTATGTTACAGCAATGGAAAGACACAATTGCTTTTATGGGAAAAGCAACTCTATTTTGTCATTCTAAATTACAATTAAAATATGTCGAAGTAACAACTGTTTGCCCCAGAAGATGAAAGCCATAATGCTATATATATATATATATATATATATATATATATATATATATATATATATATATATACACACAATGATGGTTTACAAGCTTTCTGTTAAATAAATAAGAGGGAAAGGGAAAGGAAATGTTGATTAAATTATAACACATTCTGAATGACATTATGAACACACATTTGGATGAATTCTTCATCAACAGCCGAGATATTTTTAGCTGAAACTGATTGTCCAGTTGAAATTGCATTGCTCATTTTTGATTGGGTATTTGCCTGCAGTTTGGCAGTAAAACAATCATGAGCTGAATCAATTTATTTATTATATTAAAACAATCTCAAACAAGAAAAAGAACAATCATGAATCAAACCTGGTTTCTGTTTCAATACAGTGTAAAACATATACCCTCAATTATAATAAAAGGATACAAAATACAATGATCATGTCTGAAGAAAGGTGGAAATTCTAAAATAAAAATAAAATTCTATTTGGCACTTGAGATATTATGCAAGGCCACTGATGTAATTATTGTACTGGACGGCCTAAAGAGTTAACTTTTTTAGTAACCACAAGAGATGTTATATGTCCTCCTGATCTGAATACCTTTCCAGATTGCTTTTCTGAAATTCCCACAATGTAATCATTACATTAAACATCTCCTTTGTACCGGGAAACAAAGGGGAGTTGCCGTCACAGGATTATGAGTCACATTATAGAAAAGCACCACCTGTGCCAGGGGAATCCTTAAAAAATGCATAGACATCGTGTACTGAACTGCAGCCTCTAAATAATGCAGATGTAACTCACATAGCAGAACAACAACCACTGTTTGCAATATTTAAAATGTGTTTAAAGGGAAATTACTCTTAATGAATTGGTGTTTTTTTAGAACACGATACATAATGAGAGGTTTACGGTATAGGAATTAATAATGCATATATTCTTTGAAATAAGAAGCAGAGAAGCAGACACGGTCACTTGAAGGTAATCTAAATGGATTTTACCTTCAAATCAGAGAAACCTCTTAAAATCTTGATAATTGTTAGACTAAACTCCCTGCTATTGCCTTCATTTTCAACCTGCATATTGCTTTTTGGTTTCAGGCATTGGTAATAGGAAAAGCTTCTTCTCCCAATCTGAAATATATAGTGCTTCTGTGTGCATTCTAAGTAGGTTAATTGCTCATCAGGGCTTAGGTTTATTTGCTGTATATGCTGATATGGATCAAGCTATGTGCTTATTAAAAGGGAGATTTGAAATATAGTCATCACCTGTGTACAAGCAATGCTGAAATTGTTACATTAAGGTATACTTTATTGGTAAGTGCATACGGCTGTATGTCATGGGGTCGCTGTATTAACCGAACCTCCATTTAATAATACTACTTAGTTTACTTTAATTCTGTGGTAGTGTATGTGCTGGGATGAACTAATAAAGCAAACTATCGGCAAAGAACTGGAAATTAAAATGCATCAAGAAACATCTGATGATTCATTTTGTCATAAGACAAGCATCCATCCTGTGGTACTCAAAATAATGCATAGATACAAAATGAAGGACTTAAGTATTTAAGTGATATCTGAAAGGAAATTACCCAGAAAACCTTTAAAGTCAAATTTTGCTCACTTATCAATAAACAGAGATTATCCTAAAACATTTACAATAACACTGAAGTTCACTTTAAGCTCATCTTCATATCTTCATGGGAGACCATTTTTGACATGTAAAAGTGAATAATGAAGGTTCAGCCAGGGTTACATTTATCTAGTCAAATAGCACACAAAAAAGTACTTTCAGAATACAGGTTCAGAATTTTCAGAATCGCGTAATGATTTAGTTTTCACTCGGATGACCCCTCAATGAACTTTCACTTACAGATTATGATAACAGATTAGGACACACTGTATAGAGTAACACATTATATTTGATTAAGAAGCCCCCTTTATTCACACATTGACTGTTTTCTGTCATAGCATTTAGGCCCCCAAGATAAAGGAGAGTGTAAAACAGCTGCCAAAGAAAATTGTTTGATGGGGGCAATGTAAATGTATCAGACACAGTACGTCAAGGGTCAGCCATTATGTGGAAAGTGCTCATCAATCACTGTCATGTTGGCTAAATATTTCCCTTAAAACCATTCAGGCTCCCTTAATGGTCATGAATCACAGGACAGAAAAAAGCCTTTGATAACACAGGGAGGCTGTCAATAACCAATTAAGGCAAGAGGATATTTAATGAGTGATATGAGCATGCTCAGTTGGCATCACTAGTAATGAGAATGTGTTTGTCCCAGTCACGGTGCCTAGTCTAACTCTGGAGGCGTAGTTTCCTGCCAGCTAAACAAACTCGTGTTGAATGCCTCTTGACAGTGTTTCTTCCCCATGACTAAGTGGAGTTTACCTAGCTACAAAATTGTCTTTCTTTCAAAATTCAGACAGAATGAAGACACAGAGGAAATAAAAAATCCCTGGAATTAGGAAATGACAGTAACCGAGTTTCCAGGTGTAGTTAATACAATAAGAATACAACACTATTAACTAAGACAACAAGGATCTCTTTGTACTATGAGGATTATTTTGTTACATATCATGAAACAATAAGTGTTGTTTAATTTCTAAGTTTTATTGTATCTGAAGATAAATTAATGGATTATTTTCTAGTGCAACATAACACAAATAGACACACATACATGGAATATTGCTAAGTATTTAATAATGGTAATAATAAATGGACTGATTTAAATGAAATGCCTGTCATTTGTAAGAGCCATGCACATCCAATCAGAACAATGATTTGGAGGCGAATAGGTAATACACCCACATAGTGAAGCAAAAGATGCGAGTACAGCAGGAACATAAACAAAATGGTAAGGCCCAAATCAGTGACAATGAACTAGTCATGAGAAAGAAAAACCTGATAGTTTTGTTTCTTTCTGCAATCAAATCCAATGAAAAAGAACGAGTATGGGTATGGCACACACAGTGAGGGAAAAAAGTATTTGATCCCCTGCTGATTTTATATGTTTGCCCACTGACAAAGAAATGATCAGTCTATAATTTTAATGGTAGGTGTATTTTAACAGTGAGAGACAGAATAACAACAACTACAACAAAAAAATGCATTTCAAAAAAGTTATACATTGATTTCCATGTTAATGAGTGAAATAAGTATTTGATCCCCTATCAATCAGCAAGATTTCTGGCTCCCAGGTGTCTTTTATACAGGTAATGAGCTGAGATTAGGAGCACTCTCTTAAAGGGAGAGCTCCTAATCTCAGCTCGTTACCTGTATAAAAGACACCTGTCCACAGAAGCAATCAATCAATCAGATTCCAAACTCTCCACCATGGCCAAGACTAAAGAGCTGTCCAAGGATGTCAGGGACAAGATTGTAGACCTACACAAGGCTGGAATGGGCTACAAGACCATCGCCAAGCAGCTTGGTGAGAAGGTGACAACAGTTGGTGCGATTATTCGCAAATGGAAGAAACACAAAATAACTGTCAGTCTCCCTCAGTCTGGGGCTCCATCCAAGATCTCACCTCGTGGAGTTTCCATGATCATGAGAACGGTTGAGGAATCAGCCCAGAACTACACGGGAGGATCTTGTTAATGATCTCAAGGCAGCTGGGACCATAGTCACCAAGAAAACAATTGGTAACACACTACGCCGTGAAGGACTGAAATCCTGCAGCGCCCGCAAGGTCCCCCTGCTCAAGAAAGCACATGTACATGCCTGTCTGAAGTTTGCCAACATCTGAATGATTCAGAGGAGAACTGGGTGAAAGTGTTGTGGTCAGATGAGACCAAAATCGAGCTCTTTGGCATCAACTCAACTCGCCGTGATTGGAGGAGGAGGAATGACCCCAAGAACACCATCCCCACCGTCAAACATGGAGGTGGAAACATTATGCTTTGGGGGTGTTTTTCTGCTAAGGGGACAGGACAACTGCACCACATCAAAGGGACGATGGACGGGGCCATGTACCGTCAAATCTTGGGTGAGAACCTCCTTCCCTCAGCCAGGGCATTGAAAATGGGTCGTGGATGGGTATTCCAGCATGACAATGACCCAAAACACACAGCCAAGGCAACAAAGGCTCAAGAAGAAGCACATTAAGGTCCTGGAGTGGCCTAGCCAGTCTCCAGACCTTAATCCCATAGAAAATCTGTGGAGGGAGCTGAAGGTTCGAGTTGCCAAACGTCAGCCTTGAAACCTTAATGACTTGGAGAGGATCTGCAAAGAGGAGTGGGACAAAATCCCTCCTGAGATGTGTGCAAACCTGGTGGCCAACTACAAGAAATGTCTGACCTTTGTGATTGCCAACAAGGGTTTTGCCACCAAGTACTAAGTCGAAGGGGTCAAATACTTATTTCCCTCATTAACATGAAATCAATTTATAACTTTTTTGAAATGTGTTTTTCTGGATTTTTTTGTTGTTATTCTGTCTCTCACTGTTAAAATACACCTACCATTAAAATTATAGACTGATCATTTCTTTGTCAGTGGGCAAACGTACAAAATAAGCAGGGGATCAAATACTTTTTTCCCTCACTGTATTGAAGGAAGGGAAACACTGGGGGGAGACCACTACCTAGTTAAAGCCCTACAGCTCAGCTCCAGATACAGGATGAGTATAGTACGCTTCAGTATTAGTCAAATTTTGTTATCACTACAACCTAGAGATAAACATTTATGATTACTGTAATGGAGGGGGGGTTATGTATTTATGAGACAATGAAATTAATATAAAACATATACTTTTGATTGATTTGAAGTTTAAATCAAAGAAATTCACCTGCTGTGTGCATGTCATTATTATGGGTCAATGTTAGTCAAACAGAGAGTTGTTATTTTACATGAATATGCCATCAATGTGTGGTGAAAATGAAATGAATCTAGAGATTGGCATACCATCTTTGTTCTTCTGTTTCTAGTAAATTTGTCTTTCATTTTATTTTACAATCTACACTGGGATCATTAAGTACACTATATTTTCTCAGTAAAATAATTCAGTTTTTAGTGATGTCCATTTTTAAATTAATGTATATATACGAGAGAGAGAGAGAGAGAGAGAGAGAGAGAGAGAGAGAGAGAGAGAGAGAGAGAGAGAGAGAGAGAGAGTGTAACTGTACGGTTGACATGAGCCATGAAATTTTACCCTATTTGTGATTGGTCCATTGTGATGTGTAGCACGAACAGAAATACAAGAGTTTCTGTATTTGCTCGACTCCTTCACATCCCTCACTTTGTTAGCGGTGCGCACTTCTGTATTTAAACACACAGGCTGAATTATTGTGTACATGCTGTCGTTTGTGTCTGGTGTGAATATGCCCACATACACGTTTTTTTAGCTGTCTTTTTGTCTTTCTCACCATCGATCAATTTGATTACAGTCTGACTCTAAGATTAGATCCACTATGCTTCTCAGTGCTTTTAACTATTGTGTGGAGGAATATACCTTAACTGATCCCAAACACAAAATAACCAACTGGCAGTATCGATGCATGCATGCACGTGCTCCTTAGGAGTGCTACTTCACATCCTCACTGACACTGCGGTGGAAATGCATGCATAAGAGGGAGCAGGGGGCAGATCATGTAGCACATACTTGTCTCCTTTGCTCCTGGCAATACCGATGAGCTTTTCGATCCCGCCGGCATCACGTAAGGCCTTGGCATTCTCCATGTTTTTAGTAATGACCTCATGCAGGGCACAGCAGATGGCGGTCACGGTGTCGTCGGACATGGTCTTGCTGGCTGTGCTGTTGGTGCCGCCGCTGCTGCTGTTTCCCCCAGGTAGGCGGTGGACCAGATCGCGCATAGCGTACTTGCCTTTGGGTTAAGGAGGGTTGGCAGCAGAAGCAGCAGAGAAGAGAGAAAGCAGACAAAAGGGCATGCTCGTGTTAGTCCGTTCCTCATCATGCAAATCTGCACTCAACTGGATGTACAACTCATTGTCTTAGAGCAAAGGAAAAGAAACACAGTACAATCATTCCTGCTGGGGTATGTGACTTCAGCAGCTAGTTTGGTATTCGATAAAAGCAAGTACCAGACAGCAGGAGGTGCAAATAACCAAAGAAATAAATGTAGTTATACATTAAAAAATGTTTAAAGGCACCAATTTAAAATGACCCCGGAGATATTCAAATCAGTCCAGGGACCTGCTTGGAAGTAGAAGTCATAAAAGAAAAGCTATTTCTCTGCATTCTTGGCAAATGAGAACCATTCAATTGTTAACCACCCTCAGAAATGAATATCGGCGGAAGATTTTACTCAACTTTCAAATGAAATATAAAATTGTTGGCGATGTAATTGCTTCACGTTTCTTGTGCCACATTCATGGGAGAAGAGCAGGTTAAGAAAAGAGCTGCTCTTCATCTAATTCCTTTAGAAGTCCTATCTTGGCTGAATAATAAGGCTGGCTTATAAAGAGATGCACAATACGGTATGGGAAATTACCCTTCTGGGTTCATTAAGCACCCTCAGCCTCACCTTGGGACGCCAAACTACCCCAGCACAGTAATAAGCTAATGATAATGCCCACATCTTATTGTTTTCATTGAAACACAAACTCATAAAGGCCTAATTTGGTCTGTACTTGGATACAAAACCAGAATGCAAGATACTTGTTTAAATTGCTTACTTTTATGTCTCATAGTAATTAAACATGAAATGTAATGACTAATCAAACATGATTCCTTAGCTGAAACACACACAGGAGGAAAATATAAACTTTAATGGTTCTGTGTTTGTTCAGTCATTCGTCAAATGTTTACATGAATTATATATCACACTTTCGTACTTTATCTGCATGTATTATTCCAGCTGCCAATAATGCCATTGGTAACAATACCAACTGTTTTGTTTGTCTTTTTCTCAGGCTTTTTCTCTTATCTGCTAATATATATTTTTTCTTCCATGGGATATGTCATGCAGGGCAAATTGAATTTCACTTTTATGATATATGTTGCTTGCACTTTAAAACTAATGCCGTTTTTCTTCTGAGAGTGACAGAGAGCTAGTAAAGATGGGGTTAGGTAAACCTTATAGCCTGAGGAAAAGTAATAGGTAGCCTTGTGCACTGGATTGCATGTGGAAAAAAAGGAATATTGCACAAAATAACTGAAAAGATTTTTTTATTTTACTTTTATTTTACTTTTACTTTTATTCTTATTAATAACCGAAAATGTTATTGTGAATGGCAGCATAATTGATTTTCAGTTTTCTTTTAAAATCCAAGGAGAATTCTCCTGGGTGCATGGTGTATTCATAGACATCATACAAAGACAACCAGAACTTCAACAAAACCTTCATACTTGGAGAATATCTGTACTGCAAACTTTGGAACTTGAAGGACTTTGATGCCATCTAGTTTTATGGTAGTTACCTACGTACCAATTCTGAAATTATAATATGAATACTTATAATACCAGTGGATTCCATTTAAAAATAAAGTAAAATAAACACACATGTATCAGTGAAAGAGAAAACTATGAGTAGTCAGTTCACTGGTGTTTACTTATCTTGTACTTCCAGGCAGAATTATCTTTCTTGCTTGAGATTAAAAAAAATGCTAGGAGAGGTTCATGACAAAGTGCAGAGACAAGAGTTCAGGAATTCAGGAAACCTGGCATCATACTTTGTCAGAGTATGAACTCAGTCTTTTAGAAACATCAAGAACTACCCTCATTCTCTCACTTGCATATGAGACTATCTTTTTTAGCAGCCTTCACATTGTCCATCCAAGTAGAAAACTCTACATACATACATACAAACATCTCTCTCTCTCTCTCTCTCTCTCTCTCTCTCTCTCTCTCTCTCTCTCTCTCTCTCTCTATATATATATATATATATATATATATATATACATACACACACATATACATACATACATGCATAATATATATAAGTATATACCCTATGTACGATTTATTTTACATATTCATGGGCTTTATGACCTTCAGTAAACAGGGATGTATATAAAATAAGGAGTTGTGGGCTATTAAATAACATGGTAGTGCTTTAAAGAGTGGTCATAATGGTGCTCCTTTTTACATTTTAATTTCCTTCTCTTGAGAGGAAGGAGTGATGGTATGTGAAAAAATAGAATTGACCTGCAAGCGAGCAAGCCTCACTGCTTAAAAAGGCCCTGAAGACCTCCAGCCCATGCATGTCAATGGAAGTGAGAGGACAACTGTGAAAAGGCTACTCATGGAAAATCCCTTAAGAAGCTGAGAAGAATTATTAACCTGGAAAGTATGTCAGCTGGAGGTCAACAGCACTTGAAAGTCGTGCAAAGAGGATTTTTCCTCTGAATTTCAAACAAAAGGAAACACATAAATAAATAAATAAAACAGCACCACAGGCTTTTAGTATTAACATATAATTAAGGTCCACAGTCCTGTTAACAAATAAAGACTTGAAAATGAAAGGCCTAATTTCCCTTTTATCATGCTTTAATTAGTATTAGGATCACATATGACATGACCATGTCTCATACCTTTCCTAGAGAGTGTGATTCCCTCATCAGCATCTCCAGGGAAGGGAAGCACAGCGTCCACACAAAGCGATTGTGTGAGGCTGAGAAGTGATGCGGAATAATCTCACTTCTTTCCACTTCACAGGTTGTTCCAAGTGACATTTTGAGCAATACTTTATTTTTAATAAAACATTCAAAATACCGGACCAAAATTCTCAAAAGATATAGTTAATTATATTCTTTTATGAATTGGTGTATTTAGATATAATACATTTGATGTGGGAAACAATTTGAGAATTTAAAAAATATCCCTACTACATAAAAAAAATAGGAGAAATAAATAAATAATTGTATATAGAAATACAATAATTTTAATATGAAATAGAACATCTCATGGACCACATCTTATCACCCTGGCAACCCTAAGTTGAAGACTACTTAGGAGAGATAAACCGTTTGGTTGCACTCCACACAAACCTTTCATGTATTATTAAAAACATATTGGGCTAAATGTACTAAGAAAATCCAGTTTCAGCACAAATGTGCCATGTCGCATGTACTAAGAAAAAATATGCCAATGAAGACAGACACAGAATACTGATTTAAATATATTGGAAATACTTTAAAATAAGGTGCTGCTTATGAATGTGTTATTAATAATGTATAAATGTTTAATATAAGATTAATAAACACATTATAAAGCATTAATAATATATATAACTCAGTTATAGCTTTACATGGAATGGCCACAAAGTCGAACAGATTACTAAAAGGTGTCCCTCTTTCAAATAATTTATGAACAGGTTTTAAACTTCACAACTGCTTTGACACATTCATAAAAAGTAATTTTACATGTTTTGATTATAAATCATATATAAGAGGGACACTTTCTAGATAACTGTTTTGCCCATTCCATATATTGCTATAACTGAGTTTTTTGAATGCATTATCAAGGCTATATAAAGTATATATGAAAAATATTTTAAACATTTATAAATTATTAATAACACATTCATAAGCAGCAACTTATTATAAAGTGTTACCATTTGAGTGGCCCTTCACTTCCTGATTTGTAAACTAATCAAAGCAGGTATACTTCCAATAGCCATCCAGTTCCATATTTCTTCCAGCTGGATTAATATTTGACTATTCTTATAAATAAAGGAGTCGCGGACTGACCCGGTACTGACATGATGATTACATGTGAATCAAAAATCACATGGGCATTCATAGACTGGCTGTGTTTTCTGTTTCTATAAATCTGCTCATTAAAGTCACATGAGTACAGACTATTGATCCTAACACTTGAACACTGAAATTCAAAATAAATTTATTTTTAAGACTTGGAATTCATGCATTCATCTCAAAAAGCATTACACACAACTGTAATACACAGGAAGATACAGACTGGGAGATGCCAGCAACTGCTGCTACGGTCCTCTGGGAAGACCCGGAGGCAGGGAAATGCAAGGTGGATAATAGTTTCACCACCACAGGGATAGCATTGCTTCTCTGAGTGGCAGGCTCCAGGTCACGTTTTACATTAGAGGTTCTCAACCCAGAGGGCACATAAGATCTTCAACAGGGGCATGGTGATTATTTGAATAATAATGTAAATAGTATTTACAGTATATATATACATTTAAATCATGTATCTAAAACATTTGAAATACTCATGTTCATGTTCCTTTTTTCCTTCTTCTTATTTTTCATAAACCGCCCATTAAGCATGGAACCAATCAATATTATGTTTATGTTTAAATGTCTGTAAAACCTTCTGTTGCTGTGCACCCTGCTCAGTACACAAGATGGATAGTTATGTGGTACGTGAGGAATGAGAGAGCGATTGTGCAGCGTGATCCTGTGCATCTCAATAGCCATGCATGCATACATACATACATACATACATACATACATAAATACATACATATGTATATATAATAATTAAAGGAAATATGAACAAAGTTACTTGGAATTTGGACTGACCTATACTGGAACAACAACAAAACCATGTCCCCGGTGTGTCTATTCTGGTGATGTACTGGTTATTGACAGCTTGAAGCCTTGCAATCTAAGGTAAAATATTTATTGAATAAAGTACATATTCTGACACCTATACACTGGAACATTTTTTCTAATAATGGATATATGGAGTCATGTTCCTGATATGCTTATTTGTAAAATACAGATATTTCATGAACAGTTTAACCACAAAGACAAATGAGTTCTGCAAAACAGTTATTTAAACCATAGCCCTGCTTCTGTACATGTCACCTGGCATCTTTTGCGACAGGTTTAGGACTCTTAAAACATGTGCAATCCTTCAGCACATCTAGCACATTGTGTCTTGACACTTGAGGCCAGGATCATCAGCACCAGAGCACAAAACAGCAACATCATAAGTCAATCCTCGAGTCTCACATTCAAAACTAATGCACCACCTGTTGTTTTAAAACTGGCAGGCTCCATTAGTTGAGAGAAAAGAACATGTTTGATTCCAGTTAGATCACTTGACTAATGGACAGGCTTCATTGACTAATACTTAAGTGGTGAATACTTAAGTCTTATGTCAAAAACATGAATAACTGTTAGTAACAGCTGTAATTTTCAGACAATGTCTGTGGTGCAGTTATATATACTCTGCTCTTCACCATTGAGGCTTTATTCCAAACCCCATTAGGCAGTAGACTATTTTGGATGGATTACAAAGAGTGTGTACATTGAGTGACTGGAAAGGATATATTTGACGTGATTGAGATGCAAATTTATCTAAAAATACACATGGTACCATTTGGAAAAAAAACTACAAAAAAAACGAGAGTTGTGATTCAACATAGGCTGGCTGAACAGAAGCGAAGTACATTCTTATATATCTGAAGAAATTGCTTTTCCAGGAGAAACAGACTCGGAGGAAATGACTGCCACCAAATATCATCTAACTAAGCTACTGTGAACATCTTTACAAGCCTTTCTGGACATAGTGAAGGGGACATTAGCTACAAAATTAGAACCACATACATATGGCCCAGCAACGATAGGATCAGAACTGAAATATTTCTCAGTCTACAAAAGCAGATATATCTTTAATGTGTGAAAAGGGGCTTAAAACCTTATTAAACACTTTGTAGACATTACTGCAAAATAAATCTCTAATTTTAATTTTACCTTATTCCTGTCCATATATCCAAAGTTTTTCAGTGGTTTCACTTTTTCTTAGCAGATCCTCATTGCTGGTCAGGTACCACCTGAACCTTATTGAAATATTATATTATCACATTTAGTGTTTACAGGTGTGGCAAGTCAAGTCCTGTATACACCTCTATATTGGCCTTATACAATTATACTATCATTGTCTTCGCTGCAGAGCACAGAAAGACAGTCAATGCAAGTATGTATAATTTAGTGCTGCAACGATTATTCAAAGTATTCAAATAAACAAAAAAATTGGTTGAGTATTCGCCAGATTTACAAAACTGTAGAAAGTGAACAAGCAACAAGTTCCTCAGCTAGAAACAAACCTAAACTAACCTCAATAGTCTGGAATTAATTTCAAAGGGCATTCAGCAACAACGTATATTGTTTACTTTGTGGGAAAGAGCTGTCTTTTCAAAACAGTACAAGTTCAATGTTAGAGCATTTAAAACTTAAACACCCACAAGTCTTCAGGGGCGGAAATTATTTGGAGGAAGTTCTTACTAATAATTAATTAATTGTTATTATTATTAATAATAACATACTGCCTGTAATCTTGTTTTAAACAATTATATAAAATATGTTTTATCATTTATTTATTTATAAATGCTTCAATAATGCTGTATCTTGATTATTCAAATATTTAAACAAATAATCAGTACAATATTAGTTGAAAGCTGCAGCTGTTCTACCCCAACAGAATGGCTGTGCAATGAAGTTTTTATTTAATATACTCCAATTAAGACTCCATTGTAAAAGTTTCATCCACACAGGAAATTATTCCAAGAATTCATCTCTTTCTGGTAGTGTTTCCTTGAATCAGTAGCCCATAGTTTTGACATTTCATGTATAGTCAACTTAATTATTCTCTTCTGAGATTTTAAAAGGTTCAGTCTAGTTTCCCTTAGCCTTTCCTTATTGAGGCTAAATAGATGAAACACAATGCATCATAACTTATTAGCAGAACTTTCAGTATCATAGTTAGAGAATTTCACCATCCTAACTGCATCTCTGGAGAGCATTTGTCACTTGTGTGTATGAGAAATGAAACAAAAATCCTCCTAAAGGCCTATGCTGTTGATATATGTACACTTTGGCAACAGCAGAAGGATGATATCTAAGGAAAAAAGCTAAGATCATATTATTCAATTTGATGTTATTGCTACACAGAAGACAGGTATAATGATGTCAATCTGTTTCCTCTCTCTTGTCCTCACATTCCCACACTTCTTCACTCTCTGCACTAAGCTGTATTCCCTCTATTGACACCAAAAGAAAACTTAATAATTTCCACTCAAATCATCCACGGAGGCTCAGGGATGTGCCATCCATTCCTCTTATGGAAATGTCACTTCACAGAAGCAGCCCCTGGGATATTTGATAAGTACTGGACGTTTAACAGAGAACATTTAAGAATAAAGGGAGAATAACAATTCTACTCAAGTTAAGTAAAAATAACCTTCAAACTCGCTTTTAAATTCCCATTTCAATATGAAAACTGCTGCCAAAGGCTACAACACAAGGCTAGGACTAATGATAAATTGCAAATTGCACGCTTTTCTCAGTGAATGCTGTAACAGTTTGTCATCTGAATTACTGTCTTCTAATAACTGTATCAATTAGTTGACTTTGATGTCAGTCACTGGAGATCAAAGAATAGAAATTAAAAACTCTCAGGAAATCCCTTTAAATGCAGCACTTGAGCTCAAATGGAAGAAAAGGCACCTTGTGATCCCCCATAAAAGAGCTCCACTCACTGATGATGTGGAATATTGAATGTTCAGCCATTACACACAAAATCATCTGCTCCAAAATGTGTTAAATTTACCACCCTGTGAAGAAATTATCCAAATCACATTTTAAATTGTACCCCGTTTTGAAGATTTGCAAATCCACTAAGAGTTATTCTGTATTTTTTCCTATAATTGGATACTTGCGTAATCTTGTGAAGGTATTCATGTTAACACTCACAGAACAGGTGCATGGGTAATGTAATTTACATATACAATAATACAAAATGTAGTGTATTATTATAATTTTTCACACAGAAAAACATAGGGGGGAAAAAACAAAAACAAAAAAACATGCCAATATTTTTAACATGTCTGTAAATCTCCTGTATATCATTAAACTGCTTGTGTCTGAAGGTGTGCAGTTTGACTTCACTGATGATCCTTTCCACAAATAAATCTTTTTCTTGTGGTTTGTCATAGAACGTGTGACAGCAGCCAACTGAGATAGTGAATTTCAAGGCAGTCACTGTGTAATGATATGAACTCTGGGGTGCAAGGCAGGGGCAGAAGTCCTGTGTGGGGCAGGAGTTTACATTAAAACCATGTGAGTGTCTGAAGCTAACCTGCTTAGAGACGGAGACTGAACAAAGCCTTCTGTCACTCCCCTATCCCTTGAATTCTGGATGCTGCCATTGAGCTTTTTATGTTGACTTCAAAGCCTATAAACATCCACAGAATACACCCTAGTACTTGGAATCTGGCACACGTTCACTTCCAACTCTTCATGCCTTGCAGAGACTTGCTTTAGTATCTTGATTCTGAAACTCCTCGTTAACGGAATTTCCTATGCAAGCTGGGCCAGCTGTCAAACCTAAAGTCAACATTAAAAAGTACTTTAAAAGTCTGGAGGACTTTAAATACTTTAGGAGTTTTGCAACACTAATAGTTTGTGTGTGTTAGTTAAGAGAGTGACAGATTCTGCCTACAATTTCATGTTAGACTGAAAAACTGAAAAACTGCAATGTCTGGGAAATGTATCATCCAGCTTCCCAGCAGCACATGCAGTCTCGGTACAAACGCAAGCCACATCATTGCTTTCTTTGCATAGGAAAATCTAATTTATTGTGACTTAACTGCAGTCCAACAAGAAGTGTGGATTAAACCACCTCCTTTTTTATAAGACCTGTAAAGAAAGCTGATGCTGTACTTTTCTAGTAATTGTAATGGTGTGAAAGAACAATTTCAACTCATTAATACATAATAACTACAATTTAAGAAATGTAAAGTATTACAGTTGAGAACAGGTAGGGCAAAGGAACAACACCTCTATATAGCAGAGCAACATCTTCATTGCTGGGAAATTTAAGCAAGCTGCTAATGATGACAGAATCAATTACACGTTTAAACCCTCTTCTGATACATTGTCTCTATCATGCTTTCTATGTTTAAGATATCTGGATAGGAGGAAACAAACAAAATAATAATGTTTAGTGTTTAACAGTCTGGCGTGATGTATTTACACATCCACCAGCTGATCCACTGCAGGTCATATCTTCATGTCAGGAGCACGGACAACATGGGGAGAAGACGTTCACATGACTGATAACTTGTGTGCTGCAGCAGTGATTGATACTCCAGTGTCTACTGATGACTGATTACAGACAGGGGCCTTTTTCATGCTACCAGAAAAGATGAAATATAGAACTGACCACTCCAAAGTCAATTACTTTTTTATTTTCTGTATTGTTACCAAATTATTATTAATATTATTAATAATAAAAGAGGACACTTTAGAAAAGTGATAAAATAATAGTGTAAGAGAACATTTTAAAATATACACCAAGAACTTAGTTGCATGTTCTTTGGAAACATTTTTGATTTCTCTTTCTCTTTTCATTCTTCATACTGTTGATGTTGAGATCACCTTATAAGAAGAGACAATATTTTATTGGCTTTAAGGATGTGGAAGTAATGGGCTGCAGAATGTTAATCTCAGATCAATTCTGGTTCATTTGCAGCACACAAAAACAGCACTTTTCTTTTCTTCTAATCATTTTATTTGGCTTTGAAGTTCCCATAATCTGAGTGTAGTTATCAGAGAAATCATAGGGAAAATAAGACATCCACATCATAATATAACTGGATGAGCAGAATTTCAATCATATGATTAGTCAAATTCACATTTTAACGATAATTATTCATTGAAGTGAGAGAATCCCATGTATGAAATGTTATAGAAAAAAAAAACATTTTAAGCGCTGGTGCTTTTGTCATCAAAAGCAGATGAATTCCTTTTAATATAGTGAATGCATACAGGGCCAAGACATTTTCATTTTACACATCAGCAGAAAATGTCATTATGACTGCATTCAGGAAACCAACACTGCAGAAAAACTACAGTTACAGGGGGTTAAATATTCTCAATACCTAACATTAACACCATTCCCCCCATAGTTTTATGTATTCAAAGCAAACAATGAAACACTTCTGTATTTAACAAGGCAGTGTCAATTCATTTTCTTCTTTGCCATTACACTGTTATTCTTCAAAGAAGTATCACCATGTACTGAATTATGACTGGGCTGAAACAGACAACACAGAGAGCCTCATGTACTGTATATCAGGATATTTTAGCCAACCCTCAAGCAAATGGATATTTTCCAGCACAACAACAATCCCAAACATACATCCAAGTTAATGATGAAATGCTAAAGGGAGCACAAAATCAACATTTAGATTTTGCCATCTCTAAACCTCAATCCAACCAGACATTTTGTGGTCTGAAATTAAAAAAGCCAGTTTGCATACACAACCCGTGCAACCTGGAGTGGTCAAATATCTCTCCCGAGAAGTCGAAGAACCCATTAAAAGGCAACAGAGAGCACCTCATCCATGTTATCAAAGCCAAAGGAGGTAAAAAGTATTGATTCCTGGGGAAAATTAGTGTTCACCTCCATTTTATTGCTAAATCAATTTTTAGGTCTAGTCCAAATCAAAACATTATCCTACCCGTGAACAACAAATAACTAATGTGTATCCTTTTGCAGGTTAATTAATTGTCAGAAGCCACTAACTTGTAAATAAAGGAGATGGGGAACACATTTTTCAGGTTCAGCTCAT
This sequence comes from Amia ocellicauda, assembly GCF_036373705.1. Classification (NCBI taxonomy): domain Eukaryota; kingdom Metazoa; phylum Chordata; class Actinopteri; order Amiiformes; family Amiidae; genus Amia; species Amia ocellicauda. Next base: position 23,751,940 of record NC_089851.1, read on the forward strand.
GGGTAGGTCAAAGTTTTGGTTTGGTCTTGGACCTATGCTTCATGAAATAAAGTAATACATTTCAAGCCTCGCTCTGTAAAAGGATCTATATGGTACACTCACCAAATATTTAAAGCATTGCATTGCCTCAATGATTTCATCATATAAGCGACACATAAGTATTGAAGTAGGTATACAAAAAAGAAGAAAAAAAAATATTGATGTTAATGCAGTTAATGCAAAAGATAGATTATGAGAATTACACAGTTCAAAGACATGTGCCACTCAATTCATATTGGCACACACGACTGGAAAACCATGCAGATGATCGACATCCTAGGTTTCCTTTGGACAGACGGGCACTGAAACACATCGCCTGAAACAAGAGAGGCAGTTGCCATGGCGATGCAAAGGCCCACCAGGAAACCAAGTTTATTAGAAAAAGATCAATAGTCTGTTAGCAGTGTCATGGAGAGAATTTCAAACAGCCGGGCCACTGTTCATATAAAGGTTTAATTTCACAACCCCATTCCCTTAAAAATAAAATGAATTTAGGTTTGATCAAGTATTTCCCCTTTTTCAGGAACACTAGTTCCTAGATGCATAAGAGAGACTAGAGACAAAGTCACAATCTTTTATTTTCTTTGTTATTAATATATTATTTTACCTCAAGATGAGAATTGATACAGTATTTTATGATATGTAGCATCTCATGCTTTACCAGCTTATCTCTTTTCTCAAAGGAATGTCAGTATGTTTATGCTGCTTATGAAATCTTCTTATTCTTTGAACTGGAGAGGGAAGCTCTCACTATGCAAAAAGAAAATGAGCTTCGGGTCTCAAAATGCTGCCAAATATTTAAAAAGAACACCTCAGAATACCCGTATTTCTTCTATAAAATATAATTTCCATTTTAAAACCCTCTCCCTTATGACTGTTTTACCTATGCTGAGGCTGACTAAATCCAGTTGTAAAGATGTGGAACACCTGAAAACACCACCTGAAAAATGAAAGTGGCTTTTATAAAAACAGGTTTCCCAAATCTACATAGAAGGTCATCAACGGAAAATAATGAATTAAATGAATCCATTACCATACTGATTTATGTATTAGTTGCATTATTCCACTGAAGGGTACTAAATATTCATTGTGTTTAATTTACAGCCAAAACCAAGAAAACTTACCTATAAGTTCTTTGTTTCTCACATCTAAGGCCATATTTCTTAAAGCTGTAGCAACGGCACACACCACTCGGTCATTGTCTATTCGCAGCAGCTCCACCAGAATAGGCAGGCCTTTCTCCTTCCGTACAGCTGCACGGATGTACACTGACCACTGAGGAGAAAAGAGAAGAGGAATTAGAGGAACGCTTTCTTTCTTTATTTATTGTTTTTGTACAATGGTTAATTCTGGAATTTTATAAAAGTCAGGAGATTTTACTTGGTTTGACCATTACACTTTGTTTCATGTCACCTCTGATTAACACATGAGTGTTATGTTGTGTTTGCTGATGTGTCATGAAGCAGAGACAACCCGTCCCTGGAGCCAGCACAGAACTGGACATGTTAACCGCATGTGTTTACTGCTATTTATGTACGTTCTGTCTTCATCTGGACTTGCCATTTCATGAATCTGAAGCCCAACACACTCAAAACACACAATATTTGTTACAATTCATACAGAGAATCATACGATGAATGTTGTTACAGACATATCACAAATAATTGCATTTCATATTATTGTTCATATTATATATATTATATATGTTTATATTTTGCAGTGAAAACTATAAAGTTGAACAATGCCTTGGCTTTCCACCCAACAAAGAACTTGCCTGTGAGCCTGGAGCTGGTGTTGTGGGGTTGAAAAGATTGTGGTGAAGCAAATACATGAAATTATAAATATACATCACACTTTGTCACAGAAGAGTTTGACATGGAAGTTACCTGAAACATACATCTCATGCTTAAGCTGTTATTGCTCATAGTCTGCAGGGCTCTGAAAGAGTATAGTTATGTTGTCTGAATTATTTACCTGCATGGTTTATAGGCTTTGTTTTATTCAGCTAGCTATGCTGCTGTACCTGCTCCTGGTCACGGAAGGCAATACATGAAGTGATACACGCATTTTAGGTGGAGCATTATCCTGCATTAATGTGCCACAAATGTTGATTAATACAGTATATGACCCAGCTATGTGGGAGTATCACCACCTTATTGTTATCGTAATACTATATATTAATATTTAAATTTAAAAGCGTTTGTGAGATATGGATGATTCAGGTACTTTTACAAAAGAATGTACTGAGTACATACTAAGGGCCTGATCAGTAGCAAATAAGGAGAGTAGACACAGGAAGCAGAAGGAAAGCAATATACCATAGCCATCTTATAGATTTAGGAATAGGTTTACAGAAAATGTTATTTGCCCTGTGTTCCTGGAGACAGCTGTCCAGGAGCATTACCTTTGTGAAGGTCAGTCTCAGACAACCGCAGTGTCACCCATCCACCCATTATTATTGCATAGGCACTGAAGCATGAGGAAGCCAACAGAAGGCACTAAATTGAGAAAGATGTAAATAAGCAGCTACCTTCCTTATGCAGGAATCCAGGGCAGTATATAACCAGTAATGAGTAATAGCTTTTAAAGCATATTGCTCTTCATAGGTATAATGTAATTTATATACACCCAGGGAAAATGCACAATTCTGTTTATGTTAAATAAGAATCTGAAACTGCAATGCATAGGCATATCTCAAGGTAAATAAATCACAAAGCAATTCAATACACAAATATGCAGATACACAAACACACACTGGCTGATAACCATTTTTTATCGATATTGAACAGTAAACTATCTTCTGTTTAACATGTTAATAGTCTTAGACTCCTAAGGAAATTCCAACATAATCAATCCATAATTTGACTTTAAATGTATAGAATCGTTGTCTTCAGGTCTGAGAGACAGGGAGGGTTGTTGCTATACAATACAGGAAAATAGTCTCATCTGGCCAATAAAAATAGGATTTGTTCTTTTTGTTTGTTTACCAATTTAAATATTCAACAGATTAATTCTAGAAGTAATTCTATTTCGTAATGGTAATTGATTATGGCTTCAATATACCTGTACCTGACAATAGCCCACAGTGACCCAGATAGTTTGGAGTCATGTCTTTTGTACAAAAGGACAAGGAGGCATACGTGACAGACTTAGGAAAATGCATAGAACTTGTGCCAAATGACTGTAAAATGCTTCTGTAGAGGACACTTTTTTTTATTCTATACATTCTGTAAAGGTCACCACTACCTGTGACTGCATTCAACAATGTATATTCCTGCAACAGACAACTATGCACTCCATCAGATTCTTTAGCATGTGAATCTAGTGGTATTGAACCACACTTCCATATTGCTGATGTTAAAAAAAAAACAGACAGAATTTTTTTTAGAACCATTACAGACAGCTATCCAAATAAGATGTTCTAATACTATTGTACAGTTCAGTTTGCAGAAACTAATTTAATGGTTTTTGAATACTTTTCCACAAGCTGATTGATTCCCCGTTTCTTTTGTTTTGATTCACTTCATTCCGAGTTTGATTTTCTCACGTCCAATAATGACAAATTACAGTTTTATTTTTTGCAACAGAAATCTATGCAGCTGTGGAACCTCAAGATGGGTAATTAGGATGTGGATCATCAGCTGTTTAAGAGAGATCAAAAGGCTAGATTACATTTATTCATCAAGTAATGCATATGTACGAGTCATTGTACAGATGGTGACAGCATGTATAAAATACTCCCTCCTTTTCTCTACTTTAGTGAGAAGCTGTGTGTGACAAAGTCAAATCACCACATACCAGTTCACTTTTTCCATGGGAAGAAGATGTACATAGTTTCATATATTGTAAATCAGTTATAAAAAAAAAAAAATCAAAAATATTAGACATCCCTCTCCCACCACAAATAAAGGATTTACTCGGTTGGCTGGAGCACACACATACCGGCACTACACCGTAACTCTGACAGTTTGTAAAGGTTGTTGTTCGTAAAACTACATATTAACATACACCGAAAATGTTAAGCAGAGCTCTTAATTTTAGACATTTGCAAATATGTGGGTCAATTGCACATTTTATCGTGTTTAATCTTGAATACAGACTTTTAATTAAAAACAATTAAAGCTAAAAATGGGGAATGGCTACACAGGAGCTGCTATTGAACTGCCAGGGATCTAACAGAGCCACTCCAACCTGTTCAGCAGGTGCTGATGATTGAGCTCACCTTCCAGCTGCCTGCTGCCAGGTTCTGTAAAGCACCAGCTGCGCCTTCCAGCGTGTCGGGGTTGGAGCACTCGGAGAGGAGCGTGAGGTAGGGTTTGACGATCGATGGGTGCCACAGCATCTGGATCCCCTTCGGCGGCTCTGCAGACTCAGGGAGAGGGCCAACACCGTCCCACTGGAAACACAGGAAAGATCCAGATATATTAGTGTGTATACCATGCACTGCCAAGCAACTGCTAATATATTCCAGCAACGCAACATTTACTATTTTAAATTCTATACATTGTGACCCCAAAGCCCTGTAGCTTAAAATACTGGACCAATCATGGCTGTTTCTAACTAGCAAATTTCATACTGAAAAATGTCATATCTTCTGTATAATCTGGATGAGAGAAGCCAAATAAAAAACACAAATAAACTGTGTCCTGGAAAGGGACAACCATGGAAGTTTCGAAAAAGAGAATTCCTAATCTGACAGCAGATGAATTACTCCAATGATATAGGGGAGCAGGGGTGCAAACAGGAGATAAATATCATATGACGTGATGTAACCTCTACACAGGCCCATTATGGCACCTGCTCTGAACTAGAAATAAGAATTAAATTTTTTAATCATGGCTGCGAAACACTTGCCAGGCACTGCTGTCTAAATGGTTTCCTTAACAATTATTTATGTTTGAAATGCATGGGTTTCAAACTCTTGTGGGCATCCATGATCCTTAAGTTTCAGGGAGAATGGTGCGTTTTTCAGCCTGTGGGTTAAAAACATTGTACTCTAACTGTCTTTCAACTCCCAAATCAAACTGGAAAAAATCTAAAAACAAACAGAAAAACCTTCAGGAAGGGTGGATCGAAATATAAAAATTCTCAAAGGGATGCATCTGAACTGATATAAGACTGTAAATATATTACAATGTTACTATGTGTGACCTACTTTTAGTCAACAGCTCACTCATGTAACATCACAGCATAATCCACTTCTCTTACATGCCGTTTCAGATACTTCAGTAGTATCCCCCTTTCTTCTTCTGTCAATATTTTATTAATCTGTACATTTACTTGCTCTGCATCAAGGATGTTCTACAATCATCAATTAAATGTAGCATGGGAAGAACAAAAACTAAGAACAAAGAAAACATATTTGGTCCACTTCCATGAAGTTAGGGCTGGGAAGCAAGCATTTCCAGAAAAGATAAAGTCATGCCATAAAAACAATAGAAGAAAACAAAACAAAGGTGACATGCTCTTTCTCTTATATCCATTTATCTTTTGTATTAATGATTAATTCATAAAATGCAATCAAGTACATGTTTAGTATTTTATTGCTTGGGGCTCTGTCATTTTGCAAGTAATGTTCCAGACTGTTCTTCAGTTATTTTCTTTATGGGTTTTCATTGAGATCTATTATGGTAACAGAAGCTTCCAGAGCTCATACATATTCAGCAAGTGGGTTTGGCTTGTGTATAGAAAAATATTATATATTCTGTACAGGCTATATTAGTAAAGCTGCAGCCCAGTGGACAGAGTTGTTGATGAACTATTGCTGTGAATGGTGTTGAAGGCCATCAGACCTGCAATTTAGGAATTTATGAACTGCAAAGGGAGCAGATGACGTGCTACCAAGCCATTTTGTATGGTTTATTTAATAAGTGCAGAAAAGTTGTTCTTGTTTGACAGGAGAGTTGTCCGCCTTTACATCTCTCTCTCTCACTCCAGTCCCGATCTAGCCTGGAGTGTCGACCTAACAATATTGAATAGCTAGAACATGGTAAAAGTATAAAGTTCATTGAGTTATAAAGTATATATTTTGAATCCTGTGAAATAACACATTATTGGGACTATTGATCAGTCTCATTTAGGCTTGAAACAATAACATTTTATGAAATATTATTACTTATCATTTTTGCACATATATTTGTATTGGAAATAACTGTATCTGTGGTTAAATATGTTTTGACTTCTTTTCTTTGGCTGTCAATGAAGAATGCCTGAGGGTTTCAAAAGAATATATCTCACTCCAGTTATATAACCTTAAACCTTTCACTTGTATCAACATTATCGACATCTAATGTTTTCTATGCCAGACACTTCTCCACATCTCCAGAATAAATGTAAAACCTGCAGACCTCAAAACACAAATTGACAGAGTCTTTACGTTTTACATATGAAAGACAAGTGCCTTCAGAAAGTACATTAATTACATTAAAACATAACTGAAATGTTTAAAGAAATGTATTAGACAAACATAAAATATGTAAGAGCAGGGACACCATGATGTTTGACAGTCTAAAATAGCATCTGAAAATGTGTACTTTAGCTTTGATGTATTTGTTGTGTTGAAATGACCAGACCGTGGGCTGAATACAATATTGCCCTATTCTCTCTAAGGCTGTAATACATACAAGTGCAGAAAAATAACTTAAATATATTTTCAATTGCACAGTTTAAAGACTCCTAGCTACTTTTATTTGTTCGTGAAATTATGTATGTATGCTACCCTAAATAAATAAGGGATTCAGGCTGAATTCACAAATTGTAGATACCTGCAGGATTACTTTCTAATCAATTAAGGTTTATAAATTCTAGCTCCCCTGAAGAAAAACTGCAGTCTGACAAACAGCAGACCATTCTCCATTGATTAATGATTTAAGCGTGTGCGTAAGTTGCTGCTGCAGCAGGGCCCAGGTGTCCTCTATAAAAGCAGCTAATTGCCTCACGCTATATTCAAGGGGGCAGTTTAGACATTCCATTAGGTTCAAATTCAGAATTCAAAGATTTGTAAGAGGTAACAGGCTATGAATTCTCACTGATCTCCCTGACAAAAGACTCAATCACTTCACTATTTATGTAGCTTATAACAGAGCTTTCCTGATGTAAATTAACACCTTTTAGTGTATAAATGTGTTTTTCCAAGTCTGGCACTAAACCTGAATGATAAAACTCTTGATTTACAAGGCAAGTTCAGCTAATCTTTTAAATACTCAGGTGTCTCAGAAAGCAAAAACAAAAAGCAAACGCGAACAAGGGCCAAGTCTACTGCTGGAGATAGTGAAATACAATGACTTAGATTCCTTGTGCATTATACTTTTATTCAATACATCTTGCTCAAACATAAAAGATCACCCTGGTTGCTGTACTGTTTCCATGCCGAGATTGTTCCCCTTAGGAACACCCACTTTTCTCACAATGTTATGCAAATGAAGATAAAGTGTGGATGTGAATTTAAAGCAGCCCAGCCATGCAGAACAGTCCCCAAGTGTGGTTTCCAAATACAGAAAACACTGACAAGAGAGGATGTCAATGGGAAACCCATGGTTTTCAGGTAAAACTATGCTTAGATTGGTTTATTATTAAATAAAAGTGTTTAGATACAATCAATCAGTAACGTGTGCCACATTCATGGTGGTTTAATACTTTGAAGATGCATCTCTACATTATTCTCCTCTCAAAGTCAAAATGCATAAAATAACATATTTTAGACCATAAAACATCCCTCACAAAAGAGGCACGAAATGTAAGACTAAAAAGCAGTGCTCAAGTAAGAAAAATGCCATGAAGTCATTTATGTAAAACTGGAGTTCCAGTTGCTTAGAAACCTGGGTGTCTCTTTCTCTTTTACCTCTCTGTGCTCTTTCTGCAAAGATTAGGGGGAGTGACCTTATGAACCTACCTGTTTGGGAGTAAATAATAGGGGATATGCAGATGTTTAAAGTAAGCTTTAATTAATATTAATTTCAGATTTAACTTTTAATGTGACAATTCAGGATCACTGAACATTTGGCAGAAGAAAACAATGTCATGTTTTTATTGGCATGTAAGATTAGAGAGGATAAAAGTGGAAAACAGCAATGCTAGCCCATTAATTTAAGTATGCTTTACATCATATTAGATATTCAAACACTATCTAACAATCTTACTTCAATAGGAGGGCACTTGCTGACATCTATTAACTGTACAAGACAATTGTGCAGGAGAGAATAGGCCTTTATGTACCTGTGGTGTTGAACCTACTATAATAACTCACTTTCTTTGCTAATATACAGTGAACTATACATACGGCATAATTTTATTGTCATACAGTTCAACAAGTAACCTGCTATTTACTTTTCTTAAATCAAACTGACGACAGATTGTCTTTCATTACTTTGCCTTGGCTCAAAAGCAGAAGAAATGCAAGCTCAATATTTTGTGAGAATGGGTTTACCAATGTCCTTGGTATGATACAGTGCATTGCATGAAATTAACACAGCTATAGCATTACTTTACTATGGCAATGTCTTTCAATGACTCCCGCTTGCTTAGGGGTGGCATTTGTTTAAAGACGAGTCCCTCTCAAATGTCTCAGGTATGCACACACTCACAAATATGATGTGATTATGTAACATAACATACATGGACGTGATTGCTTTTCAGCTTTTCATAAAAATAGTTATTGTGGTCTAGCTTGCTAATTTGATTGTACAGTCAACACAAAACATCTCTATCCGTGCAGCTTTTCTTATAAATCTCAGGACTGTACTGTATATTATATAGATTTAAAGGAAAACAAGTATCTGTTCAAGGACAGTTTCTGTCATTTAAAAAGTATATAGTTTTAGTTTTGTTTCAGGTTGCATGATGTCTCAGACATTTTCCTGTTCTGCCACTCTTTAAAACAACACACTGTCTCTTACCAACTAACCCATACAAACTGTCATCATAACTACTCTAATAGAACTTTCAACCATTTCCTTCCATCTTTACATATACCACTGACAGTATATATTTTGCTAAATGCCAATAAAATACATAGACTTTACATGAATCTGCCACATAGGCAGTTTCACTACATTTTCAAACTAAATTTGCATTGCACTAAAACATATAACTGCATGAAGGCAATGCGATGAATGTGTCTACTTGTTTGGAAAGCTTGTCACATCCCAGATGTATCACTGCTGAGTCAAGAACAATATAAAGACATTATTGCAGCTACTGAAGAGAATAGACAAAGTGTCACAAAATGTTTGAACATGTCAGGGGTCTCTTTACAAGCTGGAAGAGTATCTGCTTTTCCCATGTCTGCCTTTATCAGTGGACTAGCCACTAATCAGTTGCTTCGCTTTATATCGCTAAGAATGACAGTTAACTGAAACAAGAGAAAAAGGAAACCATTGTACTATATATGCATATGTACACATGTGCTTGCATATATATACCATTAATTCAGAAATAATTATATGAGTGAGACAGCTAGAGGAGTTTTGGTGCTTCTAATTAGAGAGCATAGCGCATAGTCAATCTGTGTGTGTATTATTGCTGTTTTAATTTAATCACTGACAATAGGGAAGGGGGAAGTCTGTAAAGCTGTGAGTGTCAGAATTTGACCTCCAAATGTTTAAGATATGTGTTAAGATAGATAGTAACTGCTGATACGGGGGACAGTAATTTGTTCACAATAAACTGTTAAATGCACTAGAGACATAAGTCCACAATAAATATACACAGTTTGGGACATTCTGTTTCGTTCTTTGTCGGCCTTCCAAATCACCTTGTGGTTTCAGACACTTGTGCAACAATGTTGATATAAGAGATGACAGAGCGGAAAAACACACATTCACAACCTGATCTTGAATAGTGTTCAGTTTGTGGTAATATTCTACAAAAACATATTGCTACAGCCAAAGAGTTCAACAAAGAGCAAACACAATTACTCCATGACTAAAAGGTATGTCATACCATGAGGGGTTCAAAGAACTTAATCTCTTTAGCCTAGAACAGAAAAGACTTTGTGGGGATTTGATTCACATATTCAAAATCCAGAAAGGAATGAACAGAATTAACCCAAACACCTACTCCAAGATTAAGTAGGGAACCAGGACCAGAGGGGACACATGGAGGTTAAGTGAACATATATTTAGGACAGAAAACGGGAGGCACTTCTTCACATAATCAGTTGTGGGTATTTTGGACAAACTATCCAGAATATGTACAATTTTATTAAGAAGAATGTCGATAAGGTCCTTGGATCTAAGCTACCAGCAACGACACAGGCGAGTGATCTGTGCAACCTTATACATTATTTCTCTATCACTATTAGAAAATGACAAATTGGAAAATGACACTTGGGATGTTGATTGGAGATGCTGAAATTGAAAAGTAAAATAAAATACATTCAGAAAGGAGTGGCAGCAAAGGGTAAAATCTCTCCTTCGTTAATGATTAGAAGACATGCCAGTGACATTCTGAAAGAGCAAATGTACTTGACCTTTATGGAAATGGTACCTTCAGTATTATTTCAAGTTTCATCTGAATAAAGTATGCATCTCCAGAAAGCATGAAATTAAATTTCTCTACGGCTTTCCGTTTGTGGAGATTGGCTGTTGTGCATTGGAAAGGTGAAAATAATAAACTTCTTTGGTATATATATATATATATATATTTTTTTTTCCTTTTCTTTCCCATTGTGATCATAATAATTTAAAACATAAACCTGACATGAAAATACACTGATGGATAATTAAACAGTTATTATGTACCTCTTGCAAAGTAACAAATATATCCTAGATAAATAAATGTCTGCAAACACTAGAGACACTAGAATATGAATATTAAAAGGTCCTCATGCATATACTATCATTATTACTACTGACTGCTACTACTTCTATTATCTTAAATAATAACAATGGTACTGAATACTTGGACCAGATCAAAAGTCTCATCACAAATTACAATTACAATACTTGATATCAGCTTTTTCTTACATAGAGGATTGTTGTAATGCAAACCTGTCATCAAGTGCTGAGTTTTAAATATGTGATTGACAGGTTTGCACCAGTTCTAAGTCAAATAAATAATTAGAAAATATCAGAATATTGCCATTTTCTGTGTAATAAGCTGGTCTTTATTTATCACTTGGGTTTGGCATTCTAAGTTTTTCAGTATTTATATTCACTCAGATGCTTATTTCCATGTGTATAACACACTTTATATGTTTATATATACATATAGTACACATAAACTTTCCCCAGCACTGCTGTGTTACTGAAATGATGACACTCACTGTGTTCATTTACTACATTTCCCGGATTTCAGAGAGGAATTCAGTAAATGCAAATGTTCCAATGCAATAGAACCAGATATAGCCACACAAACATATTAAACAGAATTATTAATTTCCCTTTTTGCTGTCACAGTTTAATTCTCTCCAGTGTAACTCTCAGTGATGATTCCTCCAGAGACTTCATATGAATGAAGTATTAACTGTGTTTTCCAGTTGGAAAGGGGCATGCTAATATTTGTGTTAATTCATTTTGTCATCATCATTCTCTTGTTGTTCTTCCTGTTATAATTTGTTACTTCTGCTGCTAAGATCTACAACATTTTCATTCTTATTGTTTAAAAGAACAATCCACATATTTTTAGGCCTTCACAAAAACTGTAATAGAACAGAATATAGATAATATATCCTACAATTATTATTATTATTAATAATAAAAATAAACACAATGAAGAAAATATTAATTAAACTGCACATGTAAATCATGCATGATGAATGCAATCTTATGGAATCAGACAAATAATGAAGCAAAACAGAAACATTACAAACCAGTGATTCATAACTGGTAGTGGAGTGTTGCAGAGGCTATTATCAAAATTAAACCACAAGGGACAACATAACACATAAGGCATCAGTTCTTCTCCAGAATACAGCCAAGTGTATTTCACCAAAGTATAGTAATCTCAGGTTAAATTGTGAGGAATTGCGGAAAGGAAACAACTCAGAATCATTGCAGGAAATTGGGAATATGAATATAACTATGAACCAAACAGAGGTTTATTAATATGAGCCATGTAGAGAAACAAACTGTTATTGGATGTTATATTAAGAAATCATGCCATGCATTCAGGATTTTGCCAATATAATCCTCTGATTGTGCATTACTGTATTACTCCCCCTCTAGATAAACTGGGCTAGTTCCTCTCATGAAAAGAAATCAACCTGGTAAAATAACTAATTATCCATCGAGGAGGACCCTTCTACTCCTGTACAACAAGCTACAAAACAACGTTAATTGCAAACAGCTGCAGCCAAATTTCCCACCTGATCCTGAGACTTCTTTTTCTTCTTCTTCTTTCCCCAGCAGCCAGAGCTCTCAGCGTCCTTGCCATTGGCATCACCACAAAGCAATCCATCAAGTTCATCCGTGCCCATCTGCTGTCCCTGAGAAGTTTCTGCAGCAAGCCGATACGAGAGGTTCCTCAAGATACACACACAGTTTTCAATGGTCTGAAAGAAAATGCAAACACAAACATCAGCCATGGAAAATCCACCAGATGTTTGTGAAGTTGGTCCCATTATTTTCTGTGGGTCTAAAAAGAGCAGCTGGTGACAGATGCTCCCTGACAAACGGATACACTTTTGCTCTAATCTTACACATGGTACTTTCATTTACTTATTGTTTACAGAGGAAATTGCCCCCAATTAGAAAAACACAAACCTATACAAATTGCACTCTTTTCAGCCTAGATAATGCAAATGGCTGGGTGAATTACATATTTATAGAGTGAAAGGTCACTAACTAAACTGGTTACACATAATATTACCACAAGAATTCATATTAGCCTTTCAAGAATCATTTATGAAAACATCAAAATTAATCAACATAACAGCAGTTCATAGAAATCATGTGGTTACATACATTAGTAAATATGTAGTACAACTGAGGAATGGCAAGATTAGACTATGGAACATATATGGAACAAGTATTTCTTCCACTGAATTTGGGGATTTAAGCAACCTTTATGGAAGGGCAATATTATCTATATCACACCTGTATATTTGGCATTGAGGAGCTTGCATGAACTATGTATATTATATTATATTAATATTATTTATACTATGTATGCCATCATTAGGATATTTTGATTTCACATAAACCTTATAAACCTTTCAGAAGATCTGTGTACTCCTTTCTGTACATTTACATTAAATTAATTTGTACTTGTACTAATTAATTTGTAAAGGGTATTTATACATTTATTTGATTCTGAATGGTACTCTTTTGAAGTATAGCATTTAGTTTATATCATTGAGTGGTTAAGGATAAGTTACTATAAGATTCCTGGTTCAATCCCTGCTGCCACTTACTCACTGTGTGCAACTCTGACCATGTTACTGCCTCTAAACTGTGTACCTGTGCACCTCTTGTAAGAGACTTTGCAGCAGCTTTGTAATTAAATATATATAAGTAAAACAAACGCTTCTAGAGCTTCAATATATACAAACATGGAATACGAATACAGATTTGTAATACAGTAGAAGAAATCTATTTTCCTTGTGTCCTTCTCACAAGTTGACCCATCAAAGGTTTCACCAGATGTGTCCACCTTCAGGGCCTTTCCGCATATAGAAAATGAGGATATCTGCAAGTGACCTAATGACACACTACAGAAAAATGATCCACAAGAAATGTAGCAGGCTGACTGAGATTAACAAAAAGGTCAATAAGCATAAGAGATGGGTTGTCGCAAGATAAATAAATCACCTTAGGAATCATTGCGTTCTTTCAGTCTCATTAGTATTAAACATGTATCAATGGACACAAGATGTGCAATTTACAGCGGTTATTGTTTTAATTGTGTCACTGGCAAAAGTCCAAAAGAGGAGAGCATCCTAATCCATGGAAGGTACAGTATGCCATGTAAGGACAAGGGAAGGGAACTCAAGCTTGTTTTGGTGTCTGAAGCAGGCTTCAGAATGGACAGACTGTGATTTTAACAACACGCAGGGTGAAAAACAAATCCAAAGTCAGTCATTAACTGACTGAGTACACAGATTAGGACCAGAAAAAACACATTAATTAAGGCTCTGAGCTCTCCCTTAACAATAGGAAATACCATTATCAGCAGTTACATGTGTTGTTGGTCACGTATGCAACATCTGGCATTCTGGAGCTACTTTTCAAATGAGTTATATACATACAAAAGCTTCTGTCTCAACAGTTATATGATTGAAGGTATTATGCTAAGTTATATACCAACTTTCCTCCTTAGTATGTCTGTTATAAAGTGTCTGATTATGATAATGGCTATATAGAAAGTCTGAAAGACTGAAAGACCCACAAACAATCTTCACGACTTGAAAACAAAATACTTTCCCTGCCTTTGAAACATTAAAGTTTTCTTTGGTCCATATTCTATAATAAATTCAGCACCACATAAGATAACATCCTTGGTTTATATATATTTTTAAGATAGGTCTGCATTTCTTTAATAATGAACAGTGCAGATGGCAGTCTTGTTTGTTATCCACAAATAGTTATCCAAGCCATATTTCATTTGTATTTCCCTGACACTGTTAAGCTCATTAAAATCAATATCAATACATTTAGTTCTGAAGTGTAGAGCATAACTAAAGCAAAGTTTAAAATGGCATGTCAAAACAGTTAAATAACACACTTATATAATAACAATATACCTGCTGTTTCAAACATTTACTTCTGGCTAGACAATGAATTCTACCGTTGTGCCTTTTGGCTGTCAGGGTCAATTCACTCAGCTTGTTTGTTTATAGGGGCACTGAGTTCTGCTGTTCAGCACACAGTCATTATGAGGACACATCCACTGAACTGGTGCTTATCATAAAAAGACAAAGGCTCTGCCTTGAATAGGACTTCAATATACTTGAATTATCTGCACCATAATTCATACAGAATATTACCCTCTGCTGTGACTCTTTCATTTACAATCTTTAATGTTTTCTCTATTGAGGAATGCTAAACCAGACTCCTTCAATAACACACAAATAGCAGAATATCTATGGTGGCAAAGCAGAATATAATTCCACTAAGACAGCATACAAATGATGAAAGATTGCACTCCATGGAATCTCTGTTAATGACTTTTGGAAAATGACCATTGGCACGGTGCCTGTGGAGACTTTGCGACCATCCACCAAAGCACTCAATTCTCATTATTATGAAAATTCAACTGCATTCGTATTATTTCAGAGAGAGACGGTAAGGAGTGTGGCTGTTAAATCATGATTAAAGGATGCCATTTTAGAGAACATGGCTGTAGCAACCTTGAAAGTGCAACCATCCACAAAGCTGTTTATTTGTTTTTTAGGGCCCCCCACTCTGCTGCTTTACAGCGGTGCTTTATGGCAACCCAGTAATAGGAGAAGAAAAGGAAATACAAAGTCAAACCTTGCTATCAATCTCACTGCTCCCCAGAGCAGTCTGGATCACGTAGAGCAACGCATCAGTGAGTCCTTCGCACTCCCTCATTCTCCTGCGTGCCTCCTCTCCTGCAGAGCTGACATTTCTGCAACACAACCAACAGCAGGGTCAGTGCCTTTAACGGTATAAAATCCTTACCTTTAGCATGACAGGGGGCAGGTGGAGGAAAAGCTAGATCACAATGGACACACAATTAGACAGCCTTACAGCTGAAGCCTGAATTCAAAATTACATACATATGAACATACTTACACATTTTCAAAACACAAATTTGTCATTCTTTCTGAAAAAATGAAGAATGTTTTTAAAGGTAAATTATATGCAGCTGTCCTGACACCCATAGTTGTGAGCTGCATACTAAATTCAGTTATAAGTCAACTGATGCGGGACTGTGCCCTGTCGAGATGCCAAAAATATTCTAATTGCACCATTTTTGCAGAAAGATTGTTTAACCCATATGAATGTTTGCCTTGTGTATTGCTCTGAAGAGCCCAGGTGCAGTAGTTCTGTGTAGCTGATTTTTAGAAAAACATTTTCATCCAAGGCCATATAGAGAATAGAAGACAAAGGAAAAGTCTTTAATAAAGTTTGGGGTACCTTAGTAACCTCAATGATGTCATGCAGTTGCTCAGAAAGCAAAGGGACTAATCTTCTATATGATAGCATGCTCTTTAGACAAACTTTAGATGTGTTGTCCCAAATAGCCATCTCCAGAGCACTTCTTTATAGCTGTTCCTTGTCCGCCTAGTAAATTTCTCCCTATCACAACATACTATGATTTCACTTATTGCATGTGACACATACTACTAATACTTGATTAAGTTGTGACACCATATATTGTCTATGTAAATTATATCATGTGTTTATATGTGATTGGCCAAAATAAAATAAAAAAAGTAGTTTAGCATATTAACTAGACAAATACTTTTCAACATACACAAATGTGTGTGTAATAAAAATGTAGTATCCCAGATAATGATTAATTTGCTTCCTTTCTTTGCTTTGAACAGAGAGCTTGTCCCAATGGCATTTATTTGAAATGTTACATTTTGACCCAGAACTCATTCAAATCAGAAGCTTTCCCAATTCAGATGAATGATGCTTCTGAAATTTTGTTTCTGTTCTAAAATAGACCATACAAAGAGAAAACATTTTGAGGACAACTGTCCTACTTACAGCTCAGTAATTGAAGCTCTCAACTCCCTAATAAGATGTGGCTGAAAACTTCAATAGCTGAATATGTCAGAATGCCATATCTAAGGACAATCATTGTGGAAACATAAAGCAGTGGAAAATTGAATGTCTGGTTGCTTATGTCTATATGTATAACAATTTTAGACTGGTATAATGAAACTGTTTTAAACAATATATACACAATATAATCCAGTACAAAATATTTTTCCCCCCCCTTTCTCTTCATTGCAAAATCCTTGAACATCAATTCGCTTTGAAGGCTATATACAGATCCAATTGTTGCATTCAATTCATTACCACATGCATACAAAAGAAGAAAGTCTCAAAATATGTTGGCACGAGTAAAGGACAATTATGCGTTTGTGGTGTAATGCATGCTGACACTTACCCCATGTATGTATTCTCAAAGGTTGTTTGATCACAAGCAAATGACAAATGCTGTCAACAAGGCTTATTTCTTAAGTGTGGTCTTGCCTTGTCATTTGTAGTTAGGTATCGCACTGTTGAAAACACTACAGCTAAAGCAGACGCCATTTGCTGAGGACTCATTTCTGCACATCTGAACTCTTATGTTTGTTAATTGTTATTCCCATTAGGGGATATGTTAATCAGTACTGAGTAATTGGCGATTCTCTGTTCGACAATGGCTTTAGTGTACTACCTGGGATGAAAGAAGAGAAATAGCAGAGGACAATGCTGAGCTTATTATTGTTGTTTTCAACACACACATGATCAATGAACTTCTTCTGAGGAAAATAAAGAATATGTATTTCAACACTCAAGTCAGCACTGCTGTTGAGTTTAGTGAGCCACACTTAGGAAGTGCAGCCAGGAAATGACAAGCCTAATTAGAGCCCTAATTGCATTTTTGGTGAATTATTTTAGGTCTCCATTTAATTTATGTACATGCTAAACAATAATGCTAACAATTATTCCACCTTCTAGGAAGACAACAGTCAGAATACAAAGTCTGGATTTCAATATCTGCATCTTTCTTTACCCTGACCTTTTGCGAGATTTCTGTACATCGACACAGTCTCTTTCTTTCTGTTTTCCTTAACATCGATTCTGGTCTTCTGAATGTTGTTCCTTAAGCTGCTTACTCTCATTGCATCACTACCACTGACCATGAACATGCCTTACTGGCTCCGGCTGCCTATTTTTAATATGCTTTGCCAGGGAGAATCTAGGTCAATGGCATCCAGTAATGTAAGCGCTAATGCTTGCATTTACATTTTGAGAATACACTGTTAGTGCACACTGGCTAATGACATGCAACTGGGGTGTCCTTTACATGTCATCTGCATATTGCAGTTGCATTTTAAAACATTTATCTCCATTATATGAACAGCAGACTTTAATATAATTAAAATACCATGTTTTCTCCCTCTAAGAAAATAAGCAATATTTGAGTTGATCACGGCCTCCTGTGCTTCAGCAGCGTTGACAGATTAAGGCTTTATTTGAAAATTACTTGTTTGCCCAACAGTTCATTTAAATCAACCTAAATACATAGAACAGTAAATATAAGCGTAACTGATAACACACTTGGAAAAACGAGGATAAATCCCATAATGCATATCAGCAAAGCAGAACTAATGCACATAATTAGCACGGAGCATGCCTAGTTAAGTGCAGACTTGCTGTAAAGTTTTTCAAGAATCCGTCAAGAACAAACTAAGCATGGATTTTGAAATAGTACTAACCAGAACTAATTCAAGTGGCTGGAAATAAATAAATAAACTAATAAACTAATAAAAATAAGAGACATGACTGGTAAGGCTAGATCTAGGGGCGGATAAAATCAAAACTTTGACCCTCCCGCTAATAGCAAACTACAAACCTGTACATCATTGCGGTTACATTTATGATTAGAAGAAAGTGGCATCTTACTAAAAATGAAGCCACAACTGAGTATAGTTCTGTAGTTCTCTATTAGCGGGTGGGTCAAAGTTTTGATTTAATCCGGCCCCTAATCTTATCTATATACGTCACTTGCTGGAACAAAGAATTTCACCAGCATGATAATACATCCTGTACATACTTTACTCTATCTTGAATACCTAAACATATACAGCTCTGGAAAAAAATTCAAGTTCAGTTCAGAAATCAATGTTAAGGGGTCTCTTATTTTTTTCCAGAACTGTATATTGGGCACTATGTGTGGATTATTAAATGCTGAAAATGGCATATTCAAGGCATATTAATGACCTGATTATTTTTACTTTCCAATTGGGCGGCAGTGTGGATTAGTGGTTAGGGCTCTGGACACTGGAGTGGAGGGTTGTGGGATTAATCCCAGGTGGGGGGCACTGCTGTTGTACCATTGAGCAAGGCACTTTACCTAGATTGCTCCAGTAAATGTCCAGCTGTATAAATGGGTAAAATTTAAAAATAATATGATATACTGTAACAATTGTAAGTTACCCTGTATAAGAAATTGAATAATAACATTTATATGCTGGTAATAATATATGGTGAGATTGCACACAGAAACACTAGAAACACAACTGGAAGAGTTCACAGACTCAAAAGTGTCAAGCACGAGTATCTTGCTTAATAGGAATGAGACACAACATTGGCAGAGAGGACTCTATTGGATGCTTTAGCTACGAAGTAAGAAACACTGGAAGTATAACTCCCCTTTAATGCTTTTAGAGCAATCAATACTAGTTTGATTGGCCAGTACAGTACTTGACAAATCAACAAGAAAACATTTCCCCTGAATGATTACATTCCTGCTTTGTGACTATGTTCAGCCAACCCACCCAAGTACCTACCAACATTCTGGGTTTTGTCTTTGGATCTGTGGGCCAAAGAATGAACGACTACATTTGTGTCACAAAAAAACTGCTTCTATCTTTAACAAAGTGTAAGACGCCTGACTGACATGCACTGTCCTACACGTGCATTGCTCATTTATAATACCTATTGATTCACTCTTTTGCGTTTCCTTTCTTTGTACATCTAACACACATACAGCAGGCTTAAGTCAGAAGGGAAAAAAAAATGCAAATGTGCCTCTTGTGTTCCTGCCTCTGCTTATGCTCATATTTTCCTTTGGTACTGCTGAAAAATCTTACATAAAAGCTCCTGTGAAATGTCCTGATATAGCACTGCACTGTGATCCCACCCTTCTCCACAACTTCAAAGTCTTTCAGCGTTAACTTGCACAAACCGAGGATTTATCTCAAACAAAACAGGAAGATTTTCCCAACCTTTATTGTTATTCTTAAAAAAAAAAAACCTCAGTTCTCTTTAGTTGTGTACAGTTGTTAAGCGATAAGCTCTTTATAGCAATACCTGCTGAAATATTTTTAAACCTTTCTATGAGATTTCAAGCTTCCTGGAAAAATCTACACCTGCAGTGTTACTTTTTGTGAAACTCCTCTACACAAAGCAGGCATCCTCAAGAGACAGACACACAAAAGGAATTGCATCATCTGTAACAGAGGCAGTGCTGATACTGTATTAAAGGCAGACTATTATACATTGAGTTTCAGGGACCACTACTTATAGCTAGAAGAGCCTCTTCACCCGTGGGAAGTCAGGCTGCTGCACATTGACTGAGTTCATACATTTAATATCTTTCAACTTTCAAGTGTGAAGCCCACAACGATCCTGATAATGTCACAGAGAGATAATTTTATATCGTTCTCTGGAGAAAGCTAATTTTAACTCATTCCCCAGAGACCATAAGAAAAAAAAGTAGATTTGCTTAGGAAAAAGAGTATATCTTATTCAAATCTTTTTCAAAAAGGCTACACAAACAGTTCAACATGGGAACACCTTTCCAAATGCATATCTCTTAACTAGGATTGCACACATGCAACTAACACATCAAAATACTGGAAGGATTTTTTTTTTTTTTTAAATAAAGTGCTTAAGTTAATTGATTTTATTCCATATGTGCACCTCAGATGAATCACATTTCTCACTTGAAACCAGGATAATGAATTTCAACTTTGAGTATCTCTAATTGTACCACTGAGGCAAAAACTAAAAGTTTATTGACAATGCCAGCTCAGATATACCCCAGCAGTTCCTTTGATTTGCTGCATTTTGTATTTTCTGTCTATCCTCGAGTTTCTGACGCTAGGATGGAGAGATTATTGATATCCAATTTTGGTATTGCACTTTGCAGTTTATAATGCCTTTGTAAACAAAGTGTGGCTCAATGTAATTTCCTTTGTCTTTGATGTAAAGTACAACACACACACCTACAGTGAGGGACAGTTTTATATACTGGTACTCTCTTCTTTATCACAAATGTCATATAGACAGATTCGTCTTCTGAGACAATGTGGAAGATGGGGGCATTCATGATAAAGGAGTGTTTGTCTCATAGAAATGCAAAAGGACAGAAACTGGCAGTAAAAGGCATAACATCCACCACTTATATTTGCTATTAAACTTATGTGAATTTACATGTATCAGTATCAGATAATGTAATAAATTTGTACATATATTTATATACAGTCACCTACAAGATTATTGTCACCATTCATAAGGATGAGCAAAAAAGGCTGTATAACATAAACAACGCAAGTAACTAGTTAAACTGTGATTTTTTAACCTGTGGAATGTATTGTACTTTATTAATGATTCAAGGTAATCAACCAAAACTACATATTTCTCAAATTATAAGTTACACAATTATCGGCAGCCTTATTTTCAGTACCTTCTGCACCTTCCCCTTGCACGGATAACAGCACTGAGATTGCAGAACAGGAATGGATCTTAGATCATTCCTCCATACAGAATCTTTCCAGATCCTTTGTATCCTTCAATCTGCGTTCATGGACTGCCCTTATCAATTCAAACCAAAGGTTTTCAATGGGATTCAAGTCTGGATACTGAGATGATGATGATGTTGATTGTTTGGTCATTAACCATTAACCATTTATTTGTGGATTTTGATGTGTGCTTGTGGTGATTGTCTTGCTGGAAGATCCACTTGTGGCCAAGTTTCAGTCTCCTGGCAGAGGCAACCAGGTTTTTGGATAAAATGTCCTGGTACTTGGTACAGTTCATGATGCTGTTGAGGGCCCCATGACCAGCAGAAACAGAAGATCCCTTCACATTAAACATCCAAAACCATATTTTACTGTAGGTAATAGGTTCTTTTGTGCACATGCATTCTTCTTTCAATGTCAAACCCACTACTGACATGTGTGGCCAAAGAGCTCTATTTTCTTTTCATCTGACCATAGCACCCGGTTCCAATCCAAGTGCCAATGCCATTTAGCAAACTCCAGGTGCTTACATTTGTTGGATGCTTTCAAAGTCTTCATCTGTGACCCGTGTCCCAGAGAGCTGAAGACATGCACCCCCAGGTCTCCTCCAACACAGTGCCCTGCTGGGTGCTTTAGAGAAGCTCTATATCCAATGCCATGCACAGAAGGGCAGCTGAAGACGGCAAGGCCTAAGGCCTCAGAAGTCCCCACATGAGTGAAAAAGTAAAAGAAAAGAAAAGACAATGCGGAATTAGCCACTAGTGCCCCCAGAGCCTCAGAAGGAGCTGCTGATGATCCCAGAGTTGCTCAAGTTCCCAGAGGCTGACTTGGAATCGGACGATGAGTTGCCAGATGACACACTAGAGAAGAAGATCTGCCCTGGAGGGGAGCGGTTCAGCCCAGAGTAGCAGCTATGTCCACAGGAAGAGCTGCCATATCCAGAAGGGCCAACACTATGACTAGAGCTGCCAATGCCACAAGAGGTGCTGGTGCTGCCATGGCCCAAACACCTGAGCCAGAGCAGGCGCTGAAATGGAGGCTCCAGTGTGGTGGTTGGAGGAATCACCGCTGTGGCCGGAGCCACCAGAACCAGCTGCTGTGGCTGGAGAAGCCCATGAGATGGTCAGAGCCACCAGCAGACATGTTTCCATCACATCCACAACATAACGATGTAAGGGGGGTGGGGTTAAGAGTTTACATCTTCATTACAGTGAAGTCAACCTATACTTCATCTATTGCCTTTTTTGACAAGAACTTGGTGAATTGTTTGAGTGAGTACCTGTTGTATATATTTGAATGCCATCCACAATAATGCCAGAACTGCATTATAGGCAAGATTCTCAGAATGCAAGCAAAACATGGAAAAATAAAGCTATGAAGATTTGAAAGTAATCTCTATATATGGCCCATTATAAATGGAATCAGTAGTTTTTATTCCTCAATCACTTTACAATTTGGAATGACTGAATATTCATCAGCTTAGTTTCCCACTCTGACCTTTGTTCCAGCATGAGAGCAAATCAGTCTTACGAACAGCAGGTTGTAGGTGTGCAACTTTTACTGCAGGCTAACAGGTACCTGGCACGCCACAGGGGTCACTGCTGCACAGCGAGCCGATGATACCCTAGTGGAGTCTGAGCCTTCCCGGGCCTGCCAGACCTCAGCCGATCATTCGCCACCCCTTGGGAAATCCCAGTCTTAGTGGACTATCTGACATTATTGTAACCTTTATTTGCAGTGTTCCCCTTAACCCTGATGTCTGAAATAAATGTAATGAAGACTTTAGGTTTCTAGTAACACTGAAGTTTTTATTGACCTTTAGTATAATGATCTATAAAACCATTATTTCTTCTTAGCACTCTTCTGCAAAAGCAAGCTAGGGAGAAATACTCTCATTTAAAAGAGAGAATGTAACTAAGCCAAATGGTACTGGAATGATACTTTCTGTGTCTCCTTTGCCTTCTGGGAAGTCCCTAATGATGCAATAAATCTACGTTACAATTCTCATCACTATTTCAATCTCCCTATTTACTTGATCCCAATACTGAAATGAATAAATACTAATCAGCCCACTAATCCATATTAACATATTTGGAAAATTGTGCTTTATAGCATTGTTGTTTCTTTTTATAATAGTTTACAATTAGTATTATAAACATGTTGGAATTAGTGGCAGCCTTATCACTGGGTTTTATTGTGTGAAGAATGAAAAGCATGCATAGCCTTCTCTTCTGGGAACACACTGTAACAAGGTTATGTAAATTCTCTATCCTGCACATTTGATAGCAATTGTCACTTAAACAGCCTGGTCTCTGGAGCAGGAATGCTAGTTGAACCAGCAAAGAAAATGGCCTGATCCACAGCTCAACCACACTTTTAACACGTCCAGCCTTACAGAGTAAATAAACAAAGTTAAAAAAATATATTCAGCTACAAATATAGTTGGTTTAACAAATGCTTATTAAAGATATTGCTGAACTATATAAATCAATAGGTAATACACACATACATATATTTAATTAAAAAAGTGATAGTGTTCATGAAATAAAGCTATCATTTTAGCTTGTCTGTTGATGTTCGGTAATACTTTTGAGAAAATAAATATTCCTTTAAGAAAGCATGTCTTCTATTAAACATTAAAGCCCCAGAGACAGAATTTAATCACAGAATAAGGTGGCCAACTTGATAGAAAATGTGTCTTTATTGTAAGAAAGGGAAAAAAAATCCTTGCCAGGCCCCCTGTGGAGCAGCAGAGATTGGCTGCTGGATTCTCTTGGCCATGGTTATCATGACAAGGAAGAATCAAGGCTACATGCAGAGTTACAAGTGGCAACAGTGCAGCAGGTGGTGTTTGAGAAGCACTGTCATTTTCCAGGCATCTAGCATTTGGTGAATGTTTTTTTTTCCTTTAATGACCCATGAAACGGATACATTAGCATGCTGAGAGTGGGGATTCCAAGGCTTACTTCTTTCATAAACGGAACCTATTATAACTCAGCAGATTTGTCTGTTTAGCGTCGCAATAGTGAGGACTTTCATGAGAATCCAATTAAAAGTGTGTGTTTGCTCCAGGATCTGTCCTTAAAACCTTTATCTGTGGCAAATGGGAGGCTACAGCAGACTGCGGTACTCATTCATTAATCAAGTTTCTCAAGGCAGGTACAATTGTGCATTCCTAAAAACGAGGATGCTCATGATTTAATAAAGCAACGGCAGGTGGTGCATTCCTAATCATGGGAAATACACCAGAGATTGGCTCTACATCCTGTTTTGCGAGTCTTGAAAATGCATCATCTAACATGAAACGGACAAGCAATGTATTAGTTAAGATTTCATTATTCTTCACAGACAGCCATTCTCCTTGTGCACAGAGGAGCTCAGATATCAAAACCGGGAACATGTGTTGTAATTACAATATTGTAGCACTTGATTTATTTGGCCATCATTTTGATGGAGTGCCAATTTACTGACAGTGCTTGCTCAATAATCAAAAACGCTTTGTCAATATTCCAAAACTATAAAATTATTTAATAAACCCTGTAGAAAGCGAGAATAATAACTGGCTGCTGACATAGCAAAAATCTTGCGGACTGCTTTCCCTTGACACCCTTCATAAAGTATTTTGGTTTCAATACAATGCAGGGGGAAGAAAGAAAATGTAATGTTTCTTGGTGACAATGTCCCTTTATATAAGATGTCTCGTACTCATTCATTTGTATGCTTTCTTCAAGAAAACAATTGTAATCAGCTGGGAAAGTAATACATTAAAAAGCATATTGGTTGCTAATTGTTGGCAGCACAATTCTTGTTGTAATGTGCTCCCATCATAAAGTTCGTAATATCCCAACAATAAAACCCAGATTCACGCTCAAGTAACCTGTAGGCCATGACATGATTTATAACCAACAAACACTTTTTCCCATCGAAATCTGGGCGGATCGTATGGCATCAATTCATTTGCATTGCTTCTCGTTTCCAAGCAGGTTACAGCTAACCTTGAGCAGTTAATGAGCCTCATGCTTCTTTATTGCATATGTGACTAATTTATTTTCTGTCACTCTCAATAAATTTGATCAAATCAATTAGCATACTTTGTTAGTTAATTACTTATTGAATACAATTAACACAAAATTAAATCAACCATAACTTCCAATTGAGGATGTTTTTCTTTTTTCTTTTCTTTGGAAGTACCCTAAGTAATTGAAATCATTTGTTATTTCATTAAAACACTTTCTTTGGCAGAAGTTATTTAGGATTTTATGACTAATCAAATCTTTGACCTACCTGCAAATCGCACAATGATAACCTTGTATCCAATCACATTTGAATTCATATGTAGGAAAAAGGAGATTCTGGTACTAAAATAAATTGCATTTGGGTACAAGTTTATTTCTTGCCATTTGTGTCAAAGTGTGGATACTGTAGAAGCTTGTGTGAAAGTCCAATTTACAACAAGTATCTACTGCTGATACAGACCCATAATAAAGATCTGTAATACTCCTCTGGTTAATTAAATTTACTTTATGAATGTGTGTTACATGGATGAGAACTTAAAAAGCCCTGTTGAATGTTTTGCAGACCATATATGACATTCTGGACCATTATGGCCAAATCTAATCAAATTTGGTTTGGCTAAAGTCAATCTCGATTCATATTTACAGAATGTCATTACTATCTCTATTTCACACTGTCCCCGATAATGCATTCCTCTGATTTTCACACCATAACAGATGCCATACTTAGACACTTGCCATTTCCCTGACATTGTAAACAAAAAACAAAACAGAGTTATACTGACATTCTTAGAAAATTATGCAAACAATATTAGAATAAACTATTGTGAATTAATCAAAAATAAGAAAAATCGAATATATTGCCATTAGCTAACAAGCTGGAGCTGAACTAGTGTAACAAAAGAAAGGCAGTTTGAAGTAATGGATTCACTGAAAATAAATCCTTGCTCATAGCAACTGGCTTTAGGGAAGCCTATCTGTGTAAATCTTCCCGTTGCTGGATAAGGTATTATCAAGCTGCTTATCCATTGCCTTTAATTAAATTTCTGATCCTTTCTCTTGCGCCAGGCACAGCCATTTTCTACTTAGGTTGCTTTGGTTTATTTCAGCTGAACCAGATTTGTATCCCTGTTCATTTCAGTAAAGAAACCAGTGAATCCCAGCCTCTGAATAGTTTTATTTGTTTGTTTGTTTGTATTCTTCCATATAAATATATTTCTCCATTTTCCTCTTTCAAGCACAAAAGAAGAACCTGCACTTTCTGGCTTTTTGCATTAACCATCCGCTAACAGGTGACGAACAAATGAAATGAACAGACAGTGACTGTTTCAGGAAGATATGTATTTCATCAGCATCATGTACCCTCTGGATCTCGTAATGCCATTGTTACTACATAATATTCAATTTAATTTAGTTTCACTGCTATACAACAGCAACAGGTTTGTATTCCAGTGTTGCGTGTATTCATGATTGTGAGCATCAGCACATCTTCACAGAGAAAGAGGCAATTCACCCCAGTAATGATTAACCTTCTTCTGTGAAAACCTGCTGTATAAGACATTCATCTCACATTGCATCTCTGTAACTGATATTTGTTTTCTTCAGTGGTCTTCAAATTCCTCTGATTCTCTGCGAAACTGCTACACGAGATGATGTTCTGCGCAGGAGTAATAGCCCTTCTAGATCCATCTGGTAATGGATATCTGAAATACCAGTTGGGGTCAGATACTGGCATCCACACACTTAGCCTGCTGACAAGTTTTTAACATCTTTACAAGGCTCATTCCTGCTCAAGAGAAGCAATGACAATGCCATTCATCAACCTTGCCATTCTCTATACCGATCTATCCCAGGGCTGTCACAAGTTATGTTTTAAGATTATACCCTTAGAGATACACAGTGCTTTCTAGAACTATCCTCTAATCAAATGCTCAGTTCTTTGAGACCCAATATGGATTAAATGTTTAAATTTCCTAGACTCCTGTGAACTGTATATTTGTCTTTATGACATATTGCTCTAAAATAGTTTTAGGTCAGAGACCCCTTCTCTGAATTCAAATCCAGTATGTCAGAATTCAAATATTTGGACAGTGACGCAATTGTAATCTTTTTGTCTCTGTATGCCACCACAGTCTATTTGAAATGAAACAATCAATATGTGCTTTAAGTGTAGACTTGCTTCTTTAATTTGAGGGTAGTTATATCCAAATTGGGTGAACATTTTTATATGTGGTCCCCCCAATTTTAGGGGCTCAGAATTATTTGGACAAACTAACATAATCATGAATTCAATTGTGAGTTTCAATACTTGGTTGCAAATCCTTTGCAGTCAATGACTGCCTGAAGTCTGGAACCCATAGACATCAGCAGATGCTCGGTTTCTTCCCTGGTGATGCTCTGCCAGGCCTGCACTGCAGCTGTCTTTAGTTCCTGCTTGTTCTTGGGGTGTTTTTCCTATACATTTCCTGTAGGACTGATAGCCTGGCATCCACATAGGAATCTTTACTGACTGCCAAAATTAGTTCTGCTCTGCAAATTGTTTTCTGACTGTGTTCGATTAAAAATAAGTGTTGGATGGCAGGTGAACTTCCCATTTATTTCTTGAGATAAATTTAATTTAAACATATAGTCAAAACCATAGTATGTAACATCTTCACTTACAAAACTAAATACAAAAAGTGCTTGTTCCCAATTCACAGTGGCAATGACCAATCTATTGCTCTTTGGGAATGAAAGTTTTAAGTGAAACAAAGTGAGGTGTATGAGGTGATAATTGGCCTGTAAATATTCAACAATTTACTTTGAATAAAAAGCAACAGAGTATAAGTTGAATTTCTACAATTTCTGCTCTTGGAATTTATTTATAGAAGTCGTGCCCAGGTTCAATTGCAAAACATACTGCTTCACTGACTTTTGATGGGCCCTAAGTATGTTCTGAATTCAAAGAATGAGGGGAACTACACTACCAAATATCATATACCAAAATGTAGATATATAGTTCTGTTTCTATGAGCAGAAATATGTCTGAGCTTTCTCTTGCATAGCTCAAAAGAGAATCAAGAGGTGGTGGGGGTAAATGGAAATCTGAGATTTCTGTGGTTAATTCTAAACAAATTGTACTTTAAACCAGCAAATGTCATCTGAATTTAAATAATGCTTAAATATAATTCTGAATATAATGATTGGATTTTTTATCTTGCAGCACCTCAATTTGATTCACCTCTGTTCACTATAATCAGTACACAGAACAGTAGGTTTAGCAATGTTTTTTCATTAATCCCTTTTCTACATTACTGAGTTTAACCATCCTTCATATAATGTAAAATGTAATGGGCAGGCAGAGTAATAATCGATGTGTGAATTGTGTAAGGTTAGGGGTGGTGCTAAAGTTAAGCATCATAGACATCAAACAATATGCCGTTTCTAATAAACTGGCATTTCCATTAATCTCCAAAGCCTTAGATGATTTTTTTGACAAAGCTGTAGGCTGTGTAGAGTGGAAGATATACTGGCATGTGATTCAATGTTTTCTCATTAAATCCTCATAAGTGACAAAGAATGCCCAATTTTGGTGCTGCACTCTCAGATAGACATGACAAAAACAATATTCTTTCATTCATTGTGTAATGAGGCGTCCTGCTAAAGACAAACCCCATGAGCAAATAATCTACAGTCTACATAGTATTGAATCCAGCCATGTTAGGAGAAAAACTGGAGTAACAGTGCTATACAGGACAAAAGCATCCATGTACTGTCACCGGATATTGAACTGTCTTTATTTTTATGTTTCTAAATGAAACGGAATACCTTGACACCACACCGACATGACAAACTAAATATATGTCACAGCTTCAAATAGAAAATGGTCAACGTTTTATAGTATTTAGAAGAATACTCCCCCCACTCCCTGCAAGACATACTTTAGAAGGCCTCTCTGCATGTATTTTTACCGCCCCCAAGCTTTTAGTGAAATGACGACCCTGAGCAGAAAAACACACATTATTATGAAAAAGGTCTTCAAATTGCATACAAATGCCATTAAAAAAGATTTAATGAATTATGCATTTTACAGATTTTCATGTAAATCCTCTCAGTGACAATTTTTTTTATGATATTCTCTGAAGGGTGAGATGATTTGGTGCTGTTAGTGCCAGAGAGTTGCCCTATCCAGATACACCTTCAATTGAGCTTTTAGATGGAAGATGGAAATGCTGTCAAAATGTACAACATATGTTCGATGACATGTACATCATATTGATATTATGAATTTAAAAGTAGTGTTTAAAATTTTATTCCATATGTCTGACACTTCATTTTTCAGTGTATCAATCTCTGGGACAATTCAATTGCATCTAATAATATCTATAATTGTAACCACTTAATACATTTTTAAATGTTTTTCCAACATAAGAGTAAAATATTAAATATATGTCTATATTTACATATGTATATGTAAATATCAAGTTCTCAGAAGTTTAATTTTATATAAAATATTTCCACTTGCTTCGATCTATAGCTTCCCTTTTCCATGTCACATCTACAAAGTTTATTATTTAATCTTCCCATCTTTTGTGTGCTCATCTTCTAGGACTCGTTTAATCTCTTTGGATCCATTCAATAACTTCCTTCATTCAGCACTGGATTGATATAGGCTGGTCGTGTTGATGATTATAAGAAATTAACTACAGTAGCTGTATAACTGATGTGTCTACAAATAATAATAATAATAATAATAATAATAATAATAATGAGTACGTTATATTGGCTAAAGCTTTACTCATCAAAGCTCAGAATGGGGAAGTTATCAAGCTCATGCATTGAGGAGACAACTACTAGTCTCATGAGAGTGTTTGAATTAAGGGGATGTAGACAGCACTAGAAGAATGATAACAGTTTGGTTTTCCATTATTTTATTACATTTCCTTTCACCCACTGATTATATGTCCAATTTGTAAAGTCAACTAACTGTTAGGGTTGCTTGTATTGTGTGAAATATTGTCCGTTTGGACTCCTTTTTTAATGGATGTCATTCAACTTAAACGCCAATTCTCTGGTGCAGGAACTGTGACTAACAATACAACAGTGACTTGAAATGAGCCATGAAAATGCAGCTTTCCCATTATAAGAACTGCTCTAAAGGGTCTCTGGAAAGTACAGTCTTAATAGATTTTTTTCCTTAAGACATAAGGAGTTGAATAGCCTTTGAATAAATGACAACTTGGGTGCCAGTGGTAGATGACATATTCTACAGTCAGGAAAGATTTTTAGCCAGTGGTGATATCTTACTAAGCCTGCACAATTCATTCATATTAAAGTTTATTACAGTTTTGTTTTGCTGGCATAACTTCCTTCAGCATAACAGAAAACACAGAAAGCGGAATAGCATATGAACAGCTTGCACTCTAGTTTTTCGTGATTTTGTAATATAATATATATTCCCTGATGCAAATATCTACTCTTTTTAATAATGCAACTATGAACTAACTAGCAATTTGACTTTGCATTCTAAATATCTGTAGTGTGGCACTGATATCCAGATAGCAACACAATTTGATTAGGTGGGTCTTTTATGGCACTTTTAAGAGCTTTACACCCACCTAAACCTTTTACAGTATCTTTGTGTCGTATACGTATGCTTTGAAAGTAACAGTATAGGCGTTGTAAATCTCAGGGGAGGAATGCAACACGTGGGATGTTGTAGTGAACACATTTACAATACAAACACAAATAAACTAGAGAAGCTGCAGAGCATGAAGGCAACATGGGGCAAACACAGAGAAAGACCATTGCCTGCTATAAATAAGTAGTGTTACTCTCTCAGGTATACTCATGAATTGGCAATGGGGTGACTGTAAGTGTGTCACTGACCTTAGGCAGCCCGTGGCGTTGCGCAGCACCTGTGACGAGTGCAGGTGGAGTTTGCGGTCCTCCTGGTGAGGGGAAGTGTCCCAGCCCGAGTGCGGGATGATCACGGTGTTGGTCAGCACTGCAAGGGCATCCTGGATGATGGGCATCTTCAGAGCGTCACATGAGGATAGGTTCCACAGCACTCCTGAAATCACATACAGGTATCACAGTGAGCGTGTGGAGGGGAGAAACAGGCCGCACTGACACTGACACTGGAAACGGAAACATTTAGTTACCTGTAACAGCTGTACGGTGCAAAAACCTTTTGAATGTGTTTCTCTTTAATTTTGGGCATTGAGAACCCTTCTTTTGTACTTAACACAAAATAATAATACAACTAGATACAATTATCATTAGAGGGAAGATTTTATGTTGTTATTTTATTAGAATATATATATATAATATAAACTAATATATCATATGTAGTATCTACATGCAAATATTTTTATATAAAATTAAATATGTAAATTATGTTTTTATGGAATTTGGAGTTCACAGACGTATTCCACATATGGTTTATTTTTCTAACAGTTTATCACTACTTATGGTACTCCATCTGTTTAAGAATAATCAGAGCCCCTGAAAATCACACCATCTATCTGCCCTCGCACTTTATTAACAGCTACAGTAACGATACAATAACTGAAAATTAAAAGAATGAAATAACTATCTACGAAGAAAACAGACCCACCAGTAAATTAGTCATTATTCATAAAGTTATGTATGTATATATATATATATATATATATATAAACAAGTTGGTAGCTTTAAAATACATTTCAGAATTTAAAATGTGTTAATCCCCATTAATGTAGGCACATCAATTTAAGGTCACCTAAAGCTTGGAATATTTCAGTTTTCATTTTGAAAGGTTTTGAAAAGGACTAAAGATAATATTCTACTGAACTCTGAGAAAGAAAAAAAAAAAAAAGATTGGCATGAAGAACACTACCAGGGGAATAAAGGTATTGCAAATTCTAAATCAACACTGAGATCAAGTCTATTTAATCTGTTTAATATTTTCAAGTGCATTAGGAATATATTCCAGATATAGATCTCTTTTTCATTTTGGTACATTGCATTGCCTAGCAGCAAAAAAAGGGGAGATGTTATTAAAGGTTTTTGGTATGATTAGCTGCAGTTATATAAAAGAAAAAAAAGCTATTTCTTGGGGATTTCAGATAACAAGTAATGGCGTTGAGGCACAGAATAGGGAATTAAGTTCCTTTTATTCTAAATGTGGTTAATATGTGTGCAAAGTTCAAGGGCACACATATCTGTTTGGCACAAACAGCGACGGCTCTAAACACAACCAAGAACTGCACAGAAACAGACACAGAAAGCCTTCATACATTCACAAGTACGTGACAAAACGATTAAGAACGATATCAACAAATTTTTCTCTATTTTTCAAGGTTTTTGTACTCTATTTAACTAAAATGGTTGTAGTCAGGAATATTACAGGCTTGATTTTTGTAGAGACTAAAGTCTGTCATTGACTTAAACTGCTCCAGATGCCTTGGTAACAGTGGATTCAGACATACATGTAACTGTAATTTGACTAGGAATTACTATGTTATTTAAGAGTGTAAAATCGCTTATATCTAGTTGTTTAGGAATTCCTAAACGATGGATGTGCAATGTATGTGTTTTATTGGAAAATCCTTGAGGCCTTAAGGTATTCAAAGAAGGGAGAACCCACTTTTACTGCTGAGAAAAGGTTGGGATAACACGATGCATAAATCATAGACAGTACCATACATTATGAGCAGCATTGATTAATTTGTTAAATGTCATATACATTAAAGTCTAGAAAATGAAGGACCTTTCATTAAAAAAAGCTAAATAAAAATAAAGTAAAACAAACAAAACAACTCCCATTGGTTAAATATCCCCTGTACCATAAAATTGAAGTGCAGCGGTTATTTTTACTGCCACTGGAACAAAAAAGCAGTGCATAGCAGAGCTCCCTGGATCAGCTGACCAGTCCTTGCATAACTGGAGTACTGTATGTGCATTCAGCTGGTAATGAGTAATCATATCACCATCTGAAACTAATACGGACTCTGTCAAAAGCTCTGTGCAGTTCTTTGATCCAGCTACTGCCAAACTATATGGCTTTACATTGCCTATACACAGACAGCACAAGAGGTCAGGGCTAGGCAGGATTGTAGTACCTTTGGAGTGGGGGGTGGGCTGACACCATTTCATAACCTTCATATATCTTCTATCTCTGGAAGGTTTCGGTCATTTGCAGAAGGGAGGAGGGTGCTCTGAGAGAGATTTAAGTGCTAATAAGAACTTAGCTTAAATTTAATATACAATGTGAGGCAGTGCATATTTTAAAATAAAGAATGATCTACTGGTTGGATCAAAAACCTGAACTGTGAAGAATCCCTGAATCGAGAAGCTCTGAAAAAAAGCTCTTTATTAGTATCCTCCTCTCACCATTTTGAAACAACATATCTGCCATTCTCCCTATAGAAGAGAAAGCAAATACTTTGATTATAAATAATAGCGACCACAATTATATCAAGTACAAGAAGGTGTAAGCAGTAAATCCTTCTTAGTAATTTTGGATGCATAAGGACTTGAAAAATAAAATC
Organism: Amia ocellicauda; assembly: GCF_036373705.1. Classification (NCBI taxonomy): domain Eukaryota; kingdom Metazoa; phylum Chordata; class Actinopteri; order Amiiformes; family Amiidae; genus Amia; species Amia ocellicauda. Next base: position 23,785,878 of record NC_089851.1, read on the forward strand.
CACCTGGGAGCGAACCCTTGATTAAACTAGACGTGACTATATTAAAAGCAGAACAGTAAATACAGCAGCACAAGGGATAGCTAATTCCCTAAACTCATATCTGAACAACTACAAACACAGGTTAGGTGACCATAAAGCTTTTAGGTTTGCAAATAAATAGGCCACTTTATGTTTAGGATAAGGAAATATATGCATTATACTTACATTGTAATATATGTCAAATCGTCAAAATAACTTCAGCTTTCATGCAATGTATAGTCAAATATAACTATGCAAATTACAGTTCACCTGCAGCAGCATCCTCTTGTGTGAAACACTAAAACATCATTGCATTTTAAAGTGCATTCAAAGCCAGATCATCTTGGAAAATGTCCTCATTATATAAAGAATTAAAAATAAATCTTGCTTTAGATCACATTAATATAATCATGAAACAAGCTTATCATTATTTCTCCCTGAATTTTCACTCTGCTTAAAGTATGTATTTGATACTTGTTTAAGACATTAGTGCATCTCAATTACACCTGATAAATGTGTTAATAGCAAAATTACTGTAATTTCTGTAACAACAGCTAAATTGCCTTTTAAAATCAGTCAAGCAATACTTTCAATTTACATTCAGAATTGCATCCTAATCTAGGTATACAGGAAAAAAAAAATATCATAAATGAAGATACATCAGTTGTTAAAATGTTTCAGTATTCTATTGTTAATGTACTTTTCCCAAGTACTGTTTGATCACTTTTTCAATAGTTATGATGTTATGGAGATAAAACACTGTATATTAAATGTAACCATATGCGGTATGAAGTATGAAGTTTCTTGGTTCCAAATTCAGTAATTTACTGTCTGAAACTGGTGTCCAATGATGATGGAAAACACCAGAATCTCTCAACAAAACTTTTTTTTATTTTTTTTCCTCAAATAATAGACATCCATTATAGCATAAAGATATTTACCTCTCTTTCAGTTTTATATACATTCTTACTCTAATGCATTTTTAATAACAGTATTTTATGCAATGTTCCTCTAAGCCACTCATTACACAACATCAATATTTACTTGTAATCTAATCATTCATTTACTGAAATTTACTTCTCATAGGTCACATCTTTTATTATGTGGGAAGGTACAATAAGTGCTCCAAATAGCCTTTAATCAACAGATTTGACATGATTTGAGAATTGTTCTTCTGTTCACGTACTTTTACTCCCTATTTAATGCTAAAAGTCATAGACATGGAAATACACAGTGTCCATATTAAAGGTAAAACACTAACAAAAAAAAAACTTCTCATTAGTGGGTAATCTAAAGTATAGGTTTAAAAAGCCTGTTTTGTTTAGATAAGACACATTCTGAAAATGAAAAACAAACCAGTTAATAAGTCATCCATCAATTTGGTCACTCAGTCAGTAAAGCCCAGAGTACTGCTCAGATCAACAGCATCACATTTCCATCAGAAAACAGACAGCACAGCCTGCAAAATCAGTATTACCGCTGATTGCTTTCAATATTTTGTGTATAAAACTGATGATTAATGACAGTGGAAACTGATGGGGAAAACGAAGAATTGCTAAATGACGTGGTGGTGGGGACGTTGTTTCATTTTCTTTAATAGTTTATGGACAGGCTGTAAACCCTTGAGCTCTCAATAGCAGACCACCTTTGACCTTTCTGATGGGAAATCATTACAGTCAAATAACTACAGATGTCATACTTTTATAAGTGGTGACGGATTAAAATGGTTCATATTCATACAATGTCAAAGGCTAGGCAAGGACATTTCTTTTGCATGTTTTTCTAAAGGATCAGAAATATAGTTTCAAGGCATATATTATTATTATTATTATTATTATTATTATTATTATTATTACTACTACATTTCTTAGAAGACATCCACCCTTACACATTATTTTTACCTACAATTACCCATTTATACAGCTGGGTTTTCACTGGAGCAATCAAGGTGAAGTGCCTTGCTCAAGGGTACAACAGCAGTGCCCGCCACCTGGGACTGAACCCACAACCCTCCGCTTCAGAGTTCAGATATAAAAGTACTCTGCTGAACGGGACACAAAGTCCATGTTTTTAATAGATTTCATCCCTTTTTACGAGAATGCGCATTTCCTGCTTATAATATTTGAACAGATACTACATAATGGGTCAGATTACTAAATTATATACAAAATGTATTCATTTTCTATAAAGTACACTGTATGATATCAAAGGGTTCTATTGACAAAGTTTCTTCTTCAGGAAAGTTTCTTCTTTAGATCAAAGTAGAAGAAGTAAAACAACAAAACAAAAACAGTTTTTACAAACATGTATTCCTAATAAAATAGAGATCATGAACTCTGTACCTACATCAAAAGAAAGAAGTTTAGAAATGCAGACCACTGAAGAAATAAATATAGTATTTGGGTCAGGAGGTAAGAATGACTGGGCACTCAGATTCATGTGGGAGAGCAATAAATGTAGAAAATGTAGCAATATATGGGAAAATGTAGTGTAAACCACCGAGTTGTAATCTGTGATTGGGCCACAAAGAAAGTACAAAAAAGAAAAGTACAAAACTGGTAAAAAGTACCAAAAACAGTCAATTCAAAAGCTATCAATATTATTTTCTCTGACATTTTACATCTGTTGTGCAACCTTTGTGTAGACTTGTTAGTGTTTAAATTGCAATCTCAAATTCTTGTCTTACATAAGAAAACGGTCAGGTCTAAAAGATACAAAGAGTATCTCCATTTGGAGCTGCACACATTGCTTATCCTTGCAGAGTGAGCAAAACACAATGTATTTTTTTCCCCAACTAATGTTCAAACCCAATGGGGGAGAGAAAAAAAGTGGAGGGTTGTAACTGTTCAGGTAAAACCCATTTAATAACACCCGCATCCCAATTTTAATAAGTGGGCACAGAAAGAGAAGATTACAAACATGAAAGCAAAGGATGAATTTTGAAACCCAGGGAATCTGAAACACAGGAACACAATAAAGGCAGTGTGATGCACGCTGCTCTATCGGCCCTGAGGGAGCATGTACAGCACATATTAAAGAGCGGAGAAGGGGATGGAGAATGGAGCCGTGTGAAACGCCACAGGAAACTAAAGTGTGTGGAAACCAGGATATGCACATTCAAAGGGAAAATTCAGCTTGGAGACGATTTTCTCCTCAAACATTCATGAAAAATTTGAAAGTTACCAAACTCTCTCACTATAACAAAAGTAGCTATCGATAAAAAAACACCCTCAGTCCTCATTACTTTAGTGAGATACGAAATGTAAGCCCTTAATAAGTAATGCTTGTGCAGACATCCTCAGGACTACACAGCATTTGCAAAGCCAAAACTTCCCAACATATGGCATTTTTCTTGACTGTTAATGATGCCAGGAAATGAGTAATGCTGAAATAAAGCAGGCATAGCTTATGCATTACTACCACATTCAATTCCACTGCCACACAGGTTATGTTTTATTAACGGTGAGGACCCAAATAATTAATGTTGACAATAAAACACCACTACTTTACATGTGGTTTAATACTATGGGTACTGTGTATCATTTAATCCAGAAACTGAGCCTGGTGATGCTATTTATGGCATTATTTGTCTATATTGGACTACTAGAAAGCACAATGTAGAGGTGATTGCCGATTGATATAAACTGAACAAGAGATGTCATTTTTTTCTCCTCCTAGCTCAGTCACACAGCAGAAGGCATTTCTCTGTACCCATATTTCCTAACTGTAGAATATTAATCCTTCACGGTTATTTTTTTCTTTTTTCTTTACGCTTATCAACACATTCTTTATAAGCTCTTAATATGTTTTATTAGATAATGGATCATTCAGCATATTTATGGCTGGGGGCAATTCCTCCTTAAATGAAATTTTTAATGAACATAATCGCTCTGAACCCTCAGTAGGAAAGTGTTTTAACATCAGTTTAAGTTTAATAAGATTTTAGCATTATAGTACTAAATAAGGCACAGTGGAGGCTTATTCCTGAACACCCTGGTATAGCATAATAAATTGTCCCTCAATAAAAGGTTGTGATTAGCTGTGCAGTCACTGTGAAACATTCACAGCGATTTGAGATAAAACAGCTAATGTCTCCAGTTCAGTCATTTGAAACAAAAGTTTGGATTACTCTCATTTTATTTAAAATCCAAAGCCATATTATACAGCTTGGAACAATGGGGGGGCGGGGGGGGGCGGGATGACAACAAATAAAACCTCACAATAAAGCACTAAGTTTCATTGCACACACACACACTATATATATGCGATTTGCCGCTGGAGATGGTGAGGATTTTCCCCCTTATGCTTTTTTTTATCCCCCCCTCTGGTTGTTATATTTTATTTGGTTTTGTACTTTCAGTCTCAGAATTGAATAAGTAATTTCCGAAATCTTACATAAGACCAGTACAGTAAAATATAAATAATCTTCTTAACTGTCCTTATCGCTGATCGGCCTTTTGTTGTTGTGGTGCTGCGCTGTGACCCGCCGCCTGTTGTGTCGCTCAATCACATCACGTCCTCATTCGCTGTTTTTTTGAACTGGCTCTCTATAGCTATAGCTTCCATTACATTTTCCTTTAAATATCAGCGGAGTAGTGTAATGAAAATGAGCTTGGACTTATTGGATAGTAAACTGTTGCCATCACCTGATGTTTAACCATTACATTTAATTAAATTGATAATATAGCTAAACATTTTTACACAAATGTTTACTAGACATCATATTAAAATACAGATATCCTAATGCTGCCTAAACACAGGGAATTATTCATTTCTGTATATGATTTCTACCTCTTTTGAAATCGCCCTTCTGCTGAGCTTTGTTCCTTACTGTGGTATAGTCGGAACTGTTCAGTTGCCCATGATAAGCAAGCCAGTTATGTAGTTTTCATGCAGAAAAGCCTAGCCTGACTGTACTAGATGGAAGTGTGTTACTGAAACAAGACTAAATAAAAGGTAAAAATGTGTTGACGTAGGTGAATCATATATATTATTTAATGGTTTCCTGCTGAAATATTTGTCGTCTGGCCAAACAATAGTGTGAACGTTGAGGAAAAAGTAAATAACAAAAAAACTATTATGATATTCTGGGGGACTCTAGCCATGGCGAGATTCGAACCCTGGCCTCCCATGCCACAGCACAACAACCTTACCACATTGTTAAAAGGCCCAACCCCTACTGCAACCACAACCACAACCACCCACTGTCAACAATGATTCGCCAGCATTTGTTTTTTTTCTAAAGAAAACCAAGATTAATGGAACAGAAAGGTATAAACCCTGCACTGACCCAAACTGTAATGCTTGTAAAAATCATGTTTGGTCCGTCTCTATCCATCCAAATATAATTGTCAAATTTCAACTGGTCATTTAGTTATATAGTGTATTTTAGCCTTATTAACACCACCACACACTCCATAATAAAGTCATTCGAGTCAAACCTGATGCATATCTGTGTGTTAAGAAACACCAAGGAGCACAAGAGGACATTGATTAACTGTTTACCGTGGCTGAACTGTGGGTATCTTGGCTGAAGCCTTCGCCCTGTAGCCAATTAGAGTGCTGGCATGTCAGCTTCAAAGTGTTGCAGTCGATTGCGGGTCTGAATAAACATGTAGCACTGTATCACAGTCAAAGGCAAAAACACACTAGCACAGCTGGGTACAGGAGCAGCTAAATGGTGGCTTGTATTAACACAGCTCTCCATAAGCCACAGATTAATCGTTGACAGAACAAACCTTCGGTGTTGACGAAGTTGACCTTGAATGCTTGCCACTCACATTTTCATTACTGCTTTCAGTAATTCAAAGCCTCTGGAAGTAATTTTTCCTGATTACAATCACAGTGAAAAAAGCATTCTGCCTGGTGATCTCATCCTTACTTCCCTGGCTGCATGGGGCTTATTAAGTATGTTTATTTTTTTACTTGACTACTATTTTTCTACTACTACTTGTTTTCCATGACTGGCCTCCATACATTCATTTTCAGTTTACAGTTGTATACTTATATATACAGCCTACCTTCCACATATTGAGCCATAGCTTGAAGGTGTTTTCTTTGACATTGATCAACAGCACACAGCAGGGAATATAGATGTAACCTGATATTACTAACTCTGCAAGAGGGGGCTCTGTCTGTCTAAGACACAGATCCTCAGCCCAAAACACAAAGGTAATATTAGGGTCAGCACATCTGTCATCTTCACCTGACTTTAAAACTTGATGTTTGAACATTTCCTTATACTCTTCAGTTCTCCAACTCCCCTAAGGGTGACACTTCTCATTAACCCTTTAAACTCCAAATGAAAAAACCTAATTCATCAAAAAAGATTAATCCTGTCAAAATATTGTAATGCAGGAAGTAATAATTCACTTCAGAATCCAACTGGGGCTTGTCAGGTAGCCACTTCTCATCTAATGACAATATCCTCTGTCATCCTATCCTCTGTATCTACCCACTGTCAGATTCTTGAAATAACATATTTTCTAATTGTTTAGCTGGAAATGTTGCTAATGGAGCTGCTCCAAACTTATTTTGTGTCTTTTAATGATCTATTATCTTTCCAAAACAAGACAAGTTATAAAATCTGCAGGTTCTCCTTTACGCACTCGCTCTGTGTTGCTTGATTTTTGCAAGGATATTGTTTCCGTGTTTTGACTACTGCAATATAGCTTGGCTCAGTAAATCGCACAAAGCCTCAGCACTCAAGCAAGACCTGTTGATTCACGATGTTCCTACACCTAAATATTCAAACTTATGTGCATGGATGCCAGTGTTCAAAAAATAATGGAGGTTGGGAGCTGGGCTGTGTAGACACTTTTTGGGTGTAAGTGCTGAATAATAAGCTATGCACTAGCATGTATAGTACAGTATAATATAATGTATGTATAGTTGTAATCTAGGTAATGTATAACTATGTATTTTGTTATGTAATTGTACTGTGTATTTACAGTGTAATAACCTGGTAACTACCGGTGTAATTACACCTATTTACACATTAATTGTGCATGGTTACAATGTTTTTACTGTGCTAGGGTTACATTTTACATTTAGTGTCATAATGTAAAGTGTTACTGTAATTTTACATACAGACATAATAAGTAACATCATAAGTAGATACATGTTACCTACATTGTAACTATTTTACTATAGAATGGGTGAATACATATTTGCATAAGATGTTTCTTATCACACAAGAATCTTCATATTTTATCCAGTACCACGACACACATGACATATTGGCCTTTTGTTTCATTTTGACTGAAAGTTTGCAATAAATGCCTTTACTCTGTACCACAAATAAAATGCAAAGTCTTGCTCTACCAGAGAATTATTATATTCAGAATAAGTAAAGAAAAATAATATAATATAATATAATAAAATTTAAAATACATTTAAATAATATCAAAATGCCTCTATAAGGTATTTCATGTGATGAAGAAAAAAATTAAATAATTCAAAATGTTTCAATTAAAACATAAAAGAAATGGATAAAACATGGATTAACAAAGCACAACTGAGAAACAACCTTAATAAATCTGCTACATAATATCTTACCATTTACAAAATCACTTACCTAATAGTGACCAGACATTATCCTGTTTTACCTTACCAATGGATTATGATTAGTATCAGGCCTGAACAACAACCTGCTTAGAAGGTCTCACTGTGTTAAAACCAGCCCCAGGCAAATTCAGTGGTTTTCGTAAATCCGAAGTCCATATTGACCGGTTTCATTCTGGATGAGTAAGTCAATAAGGATTCCCAGTTATTACAGTAAGTTTAATTACGAAGGCCTTTTTCTCCCTTTTGTTTTGGTATCGGGAAAGCTTTCACACCAACGTTCGAATATGGTCTAGTAAATCTGATTTGGTCTAGCACTATGGATTTTCTTTTTTCTGCCTGTGGAGTTGGAATTACATATGTTAAAGATAAAAAGTTGTAAATGTCTGGAGGTGAAACACTAGGTTCACTTAAATTTACAAACTAACCACGGCTATGAAAGAGGTGCAGGGTATTGGATTTTTTTTCCAGATAGCGCCGATGTGCTGAACACAACATACTGGTCTCCAAACCCAGCATTTCAAACACAGAAAAAAATCGTATATATGGAACATGACATTTACTCAGGGGTATGTTGGGACCAAGATCTTTACAAAATTGTGAAAGAGGAGGATAACTCATTTATTACCACTGACAAGCCGCTATTGGCTTTTACATCAGGATAAGAAGCGTCACTGCAGGAGAATAGAAAACAAACTAATTTGCCTTTCAAGTAGCAAGGGAGGCTGAAATAGCCTGACACTGCACCTAGAATCTTAGTATGCTGACAGCTGGCATTTTCCACTTATTCTGAACACTTTAAGTACATTCATGCACAAGGTACTGTAACGCTGATTTGCACACTTATTAGACAATGAGAAGTTTCAATTCCTCTATGTATGAGCAGGTGTGTCTGATTAATTTGTGATAGGAGTCGTTTTGTGTACCCCATGTTGTATCACTTTTCTCATTTGTATGTTAATTTTCTTTGATATAATAAAGACAAACATACAAACAAATATCTCCTTAATATATCCGTCCTCAGTGCATCTTCAGTAAACAAGTAACTACCTTAGGAAATAATCAATATCAGTCATTGTATAAACAAACCCTGTATCAATTGCTTACAAATAACACAACCTGTACAATATCCAATATATGTGTAGTTATATGATATTAGTGTAGTTAAATATTACTATTTAAAAATGTCATTAATTCAAAATGGTGCCATCATATTTAACACAATTCAACCTGTAAGAGTGGGGGTAGATCTGTCCTGTGGCCTTATACGATACCAGCATGTCAAAGCGATTGAGCTAATATCTGAGATTTGTAGAAGAAAAAATACACAATGATGATAGTTATATTGCATCATTGTACAGCACTAAATTCCAAGTTTTCTGAAAAAAAAAAAAAAAAAAATATATATATATATATATATATATATATATATATATATATTTTTTTTTTTTTATTATTATTATTATTTATTTATTTATTCATTTTTGGGTCAAAATTCTTGGAGATTGCCATTCTCTTTATTATCAGCTATATTAGTGCTGGCCAGAGAAACTTGAACAGGTGAGAAAAATGCACAAAGAAATAAGGGGGAGAGACAGAGATTCAACCAAGATTAGAGAGGGATGTTCATCCTTTGAATTAGGAATTCAATACTCCCATTTCACTCACCTAGACTTGAGAGTTTCAGCTGGAAGATTGAGCATCACTATGGACTTCCTTAAGCATTATTAAAGCTGGGCTAATATCCAAGAATAGGTGGTAAACTTATTCTCTTCCTCCACTACAATAAACTACACAGATTTTATTATTTTTAAATTATAAAATATATGTGAATATATGAGCCAGGGCAAACAAGAAACTGAACAGATACTGCTTTCTTGATTTTATTTTAATTTAAGCAGGAGTCCAGATATTAAATATATAGCCCTCACTGAGTCCTTTGGGTTTAAGTGACCTATAGAAAATACATTTGCCTCAGTGCTTGTGTCTACCATGTGGATTTAAGCCTTTAAAACAAATGTTTTCTTTCAAAACCAATAACTTCAAATGATTGGCCTGAATATGGGAGACAATAGAAACATTCTGTTTTCTGCTAGAGAAATTACATCTATTTATGTGTTAAAATCAGATATCACCTCAGGAATAGCTTGCAATCTAATAACGACAGTTAACTACTGAGTCATGGTAAGTATGTAGAAATCAAATGTTTTTCTTGTTAATGTCTACCAACCCCGACCCCCTAGGCATGTAAGTGTGAAAATGGGACAGTGAAAACACAGAGATGTGAACATGCTAGTGCTCTCACTGATTCTGTCACTCCACAGAGCGTGGAGCTCAGAGTATTGCCTCCAAACACATGGCACTTAATTACCATCCCTTAAACAGACTGAACATGAAATGTGCTGTCGAGAAAAGACAATGACCTGTTTAAGGGAGGGAAACACACGGATCTCAACATTGACCAAAATGAAGAGGGCACATTTTATAAACGAGAAGGGTGATAACCTTGAAGCCTATTCAAAGGTCAAGGCTTGGAATAGATTTTCCTGCTCCAGTACCTTCACCCTCCCTGCCTTGATTGATGTCAACAAAATACAATTCTAGTTATCAGTGCAATGCAAGGAAAGGCCGGAGTAAGATAAACGTACTTTGACCAGTCTACATTGCTGAGAGCCTTTAAACTGAAAGGTTATTTGAAAACAGTTACAAAGAAACTAGCTGTGGTGATATAATGTGTTTATACGTAATGCATTTTGCTTCCCCCAAACAAAAAGGTAGGCAGACTGGTGATGATCACATGCCTTTAAATGAATAGAAAGGTTATTATGTGTCGTAGACCACAAATATCTTTACAAGCCATTAACAAAGACCTGTTAAGGTGGATAGTTCATCCCTCTCTTAGGCTAAAGATGCTGGACTAACATAAGAATCATAAATGTGTTTAATGGATCAAATATATACTGCAGTTAAAGCACATCTGGTTTACTTTGTATGTTTTATTGGGATTTTATCACCATCTTGTTGGAATTTTCCCATCTCTTGTTTGATTCAAGATGCTTCAGTCCTTGCAAATGCAATCCAATTAAACAATGCTACTGATATTTAAGGAGCTATTGTAGAAAGGCTACATTTCTACATAAAGGTAAAACTGAGATTAAATTCATGCTAGCTCTGCTTAATTGAATGAATTAATGAATAGAGGAAAACACAGCTAACTGTGTGAAAGAATATGATGGTGTGAAGAAGTCAGATTGAAATCTTTAGATTTTCCACACTGCTAAACATTAGAGCTCATTCTCCCTTTAGCACTCATAGATCTCTGTGAAAGAGAAACTCAAGGTTCAGAAATAATACCCACTGTATTTTTTCCTTTTCCATTTTAATTTACAACACATACCACGGGATTGAATAAAATCTCACAGCTCTAAACCTAGTTTAAACAAATCGAAAGCTGTAAATATTTTAGGCACGGATATACAAAAAATAAATAAGGATGACCCATCTGATATGAAATAATAGTGATGGTATAACATAAATGTAGGTCATGCCTGCACTGTCCATAATCAAATTGCTCCTATAAACAACACATTAATAAAAATAATTCAGATGTTTTCCATTGAAAAAAGCTGAGAAGTACTGTATGAAATTTGCTAGACAGAATAGAAAAGCTCATGAATATCTTCTTTCAGTTTAAAGGATGGCAAACAATCATAATTTGTCTGTAAAATTAAGCAAGGCTGGTGTTCTCTCCCAAGAATGTGAATAGTGGAGGAATACCACATGAGAAGGTGTTGCTTGTACTAGAATAACTGCCTAAGGGCATAGTAAAGGCACCGGGCTTTTGGGCTTCATGCCTTCAGGCTTTGGGTGTGCGGTTATCCTTGCTGTGTAATATTATGCTTTACTACTTATTCATTCATTAATAGACATACTCATATTTATATATTTGGAGTATAATGCAGGTTTAGCACCACCCAATATATTTATATAGTTTTGGGAAAAGAGTCTCAATAATAATAATAATAATAATAATAATAATAATAATAATAATAATAATATATATTATATATACAATATTTATTTGCAGGCTTGTGTTTCAATCACATTTTGACTTTCTTCATTGCTATCAAGTAATTAAGGCCTACACTGGGTGCGATTTGCCGCCGGGGATGGTGAGGATTTTCCCCTCTTCTTTTTCATCCCCCACTCTGGTCATTATATTTTATCCCCAGTGAGGACACGGTATTTCCGCACTTCTGATATGCGTTTGTACATTCAGTCCCAAAATTTAATACATAATTTCCCAAATCTTACATAAAACCAGTACAGTAAAATATAGATCATCATCTTAACTGTCCTTGTTACTAATTTGATGTGCTGTGACCCGCCCCTGTCACTCAATTTCCCTTCGCAGCACGTCCCCATTTGCTGTCATTTTAAATCTGCCCTCTCACCCAAACTCTACCTTCGTGTTGCACAACATACATTTCGTTTTGCAAATTTTGAACACCCTAACAAAATAAAACCTCCCTGATTGGCTGCAGCCTAGGCTAAACAAGCCAGTTAGGACGTTTTTATGCAGAAAAGCCTACCTTGCCTATATTAGATGGAAGTGTGTTAATGAAACAAGGCTAAGTAATAGGTCAAAATTAGTTGACTATTTAATGGTTTCCATCAGGTATATTTGAACCCCTTCCCCTGGACTTGCATATATACTTCCCCCTCAGTTTTTGTCACAAATCACTGCATGTTCAAACCCTGGTTCAGGTAATTTTGTGAACAATTAGGCCTGATATTTCCTCAGACCAGAACACAATACAGATTAAACACTTTAACATGCTGTTACTGAGTGGTGTACACTGGGCAAAAAACATCTTTCTCTTAGTATCTCAGTTACCCATCATTCCATCTGTCTTTTTGTATCTAGCAATCATATCATAACAACAGTTATTCTGTAGAGTGGGACTGTTAGATCCTGCCACTGCTTGCACATTATGGCTATGCTATATTTTTAAACTCTCAGAGTGCTAGGCATGAGATGACCTTCATACACATGATAACATATATTAGATGCTGCTCTGCGATTGGTTGCTTTGTTCTAGGGGATTCATAATACACTGTGACAACTCTAGTCTGCTCCTATGCTAGTCTCTGGAGTTCTTCTGCAATACTGTAACAGATAACAGCATGAATAAATCAAGCAGGATGCATGATTGAAGTAACACTACTTTAATAACAGACATTTTAAGTGAGCAGGGGCAGGTGGAAGACAATGATGCTATACACAGCCAAGAGCAGACCCAGGAAAAACACTGCAAGCACCCTCATGCAGCTCTTCAAAACAGATTCACATTTGACCTTAACACCTGCTTTCTTCAGTTCTTGTCTTTTATTGTACAAGTGGAGGTTCTGAGAAGTGGACCGAGGTTCACAAAAGACTACACTGAAATCACTGCACTAGTGAGATGAGCTGGTATTTGATGCAGGTCACCTAAACTGAGTATAGAACACAATCAACCTTGTGTATCCACTGGTCTCCAATATATGAGAAATATATCTTGCTATATTATACATCAATTGCATGTTATTAGTAAGGAGTGGGGAATTACTGGGCCTAGTCAGGGACAGTAAATACACAACATATTTATTTATTTGTCCTAATTCAGCTGTTTCCACACGTTGCCTTTGGAAAATCTAGTCTTGATAATTAATTAGTAAGCATGACTTTGATAAGCCCCGCGACCCTCACCAGGATAAGCGGTTTTGGAAATGGAGGGATGGATGGACTTTGATAAGATTTCTCTAGCCTTACTATGTACATTCACTCTAGCAGCTCTTGAACGCAGGGCTCACCTGTAACCAGCTCCCTGATCTCCACGTCAGTAGTCTTCCGTAACAGCCGGACCAGCGCTGGAATCCCGCCGCAGTTTTTCAAGGCGATCTTGTTGTCATCGTTTGCCTTCCCGTACACGAGATTCCTCAGGGCTCCACAAGCACTCCTGTGCACCTCGGTCATGCGGTGGTCCAGCAGGTCCACAAGGAGCTGAATGCCCCCTTGTCTCCGTATCTGCCAAAACCAAAGATATTTGATAATTTAGTTTTATTTGAGTACTGCCGTCATTGCATAAAGTTGTTGTTCATTTGTTTGCTTAGGAGCTGCGGTATGAGGTCTTCAGTCCATCCATTAAGAAAGAACAAAAGAAAAGCAGGAATGTGGCAAAGTCTAGGCACTGAGTAGAGGCTCAGATTGTTCAAATTATTTTTTATGGCCTGAAGTCTTTAGTCTACACTTTATTGACTAAAATTAATATTAATGTATTGATGCACTAAAGCAGTAATTCAGCAAAGAATGTTGGGAACTGCATATATTATTATGTGAAATGTACTTGAATTAATATGATATAATTTACTATATATTTATATATATTTATATATATATATATATATATATATATATATGATTATTGTGAATGCAAACTAAGATTTTTTGTTTATTTCCCCAACTGCTAAATAGTCCCATACCAAAAACATGCATACTTGTATATGAGAATTGATGGTAATGATTTATTTGCTAGATATTTTTGTAGGTTTTGCTGTACCTTCATTATCTGCAGATTATAAATATATATTATTTATTCTGTAATACATGTATTCATAAATAAAATGCTAAGTATTATGAAAACAAAACAAACACACACACACACACACACACACAAAAGCAGTACAACTCCTCAAATTAAAATGTGATTAGCTGCTGTGAATGAACACTGACGGGCATCTGCATGTAATGCCAAAACCCAGCAGATGTACTGTTCCGCAAAATGTGCCAAAACAAATCAATAATATTGTTCTCTACCTTTCTCCCAATTAAGATGGTTTTACAAACCTGCTGCTGTAAATCAAATGGTGGTCAAATTAGCTTGTTATATTGCCCAGTATGAATCCATCTAAATGCTACTGTCATGATAGTCAAATTATGTAGCAAATGTGAACACTGAAAAAGGTTATAGGACGGGAAAAAAGACACTGATGCATGTTTCTTCATTAGGACCCCATCAGAATCAAATAAAGATAACTTGTCAGCTTCAAGGATGGCCATTTTTCAGACCAGGACAATATGGTCGTAGGCAAGGCTCACACACTGACACCTATTTTTGGTCCTCTGTTTAATCACCTCAATTACATTTTTTGTAAGAAATTATTTTACACCTTGATTTCATAACTCTCCTCAAAAAAAGGGGTACTGATCAGGATGTGAGCATGGTTAACATCACTGTAGATTTCACATCACTCCTTGTTCAATTCTTCCACTTCGCAGCACTTGCATTCATACAGTGAAAAGCGTAGAAACACAGCACTTGTACTTTGCACTAGGTGTTACACTGGACTAAGAAGAAAATCTAACTACTGGATGCAGAAGGCTTGTAGTTAACACAATGTAGCCCAATGTAAGAAGTTGGACAAAAACATTATTACTATTATTATAATCATAGTAGTAGTAGTATGAATGTACAAAACATGTCAGCTCTCATCTCTTTCCATTCATAGTATTGACTGTGTTGGCCTGTATGAGCTCTATGTCTACTGCTGGTTACTGGGGCAGAGAGGAAAGGTGTTTAATCAGTCCTGCCAAGATAAGGCCGTGTGTTTACACGATGAGCGCTGTGTGAATCACTGTATGATAAAGCCAAAAAGAATAAAACATCATAGGGTCCATACTCAAAGGAATCAGTATTATTTCTAAAAGCAACAAAATATGCTAAAGTATAAAGCCTATTGCTTAACATATACACATACTTCTTGCTCAGTTACTTCTCAGATAACATTTTAATAAAGAGTCCGCTGTCCTTTCACACGCACACAAACATAAAAATTCATTCTCAGAGTGTTTTCACTTTATATTTACCTGGGGGTTATTATTTCATTAATGCATTATTCCATTAAAGTCTCACGAGCTTTTGAAGTAGTTGCCATGTCTTCATCTGGCTGATTAGCTCTCATTTATCATGTTGTGGGTTGACTTTCAAGCCTCTCCCTTGTTTCCAACGTGGAATCGCGTAACACGCACAATCTGCGTCATTAGTGTGTGTCATGTACTGAATCCACGTAAATAGTGTGACAAGAAGGAGGATTAAACGTGAATGTAAATGCAGCTAATGTTTATGTTTATGAGATTGTATTTCATTACTCTGATAGAGATTTAAAAGCCCATTAAGTAAGATACCATCAGAAAATAAAACACTACATAAAAGGTAGGAAATAAATGTGACCAGATTTTATTCTGAACATGTCTGCAGGTATGTTACTCACTCAGTGCAGGCGGAATACATTTATATTTGTTTCAGGCTGCCAGCTTTGTAATCAAAGCAGGAAGTTAATTGGTTCCTAAACCTAATATATGTCTGTTTAACCTTCAAATACAATAACCCCTAATTAAATCTTGTCCTGTAGAGAAAGGGTGCCATTTAATGTGCACACTCTCCCACCACCAACGTATCGTGTAATTATTACAGCAGAGGAACACATTGTTATTGACAGATGTGTTTTCTCCTGAAAATGTGTAATAAATTTGAACTTTAGCCAGACATAGCAGTGAAATGAAAGAAGAGGGGGGTGGAGGCCAACCTATATTGCTAGTCACTATAAATAGTTTGGACCTGATGTAGTCAAGCCGTCTCTACAATGCACGGCTGTCTGGGAAAGGCCATAAAAATCAGCACTTTGCTGTCTGAGTAATATGCTGCCCTAATCATTATTCTACAGAGCTCTACAGTAAGGAGACCTGACTGCTGCTTTGTCATCCGATCTCCTGAGAGCTCCTTCTGGAGTTCCCCACAATAGCCACCTGGACAGTGTGTAAGCTTGCTGCAGTTCCTTTTGTTGGGAGAAGACTGTGACTTGTTTTTTCTTTTTATACAAGGTAAGATCATGATATATGTCAGGGCTCATGTAGATATGACAAAGGGAAGAGGCAGTATACTTCTGGTTTAAGCATAATATTGTAGATCAATTAAGGGTTTTCATCGCATAGTCCGACACCATGCACAGGTTATTATATGCAAGTGTTTAAGTGCAGAATATATCCATGACAGCAACAATTCCAAGTCCAGTTACATTTCAGGAAAGAGTTGGCTTTCATGTTTCATGTTGAGTCATTGGTATATTTTTAAATGTGTCTGTCTGTATTTGGTAGCAGACGCCCTTATCCAGAGTGACTTATAATTGTTACATCACATTATTTATGAAATGTCAATGTGAACATGCTTGCACTGAAGAAACATTTTTGTTTCATTGTTATGTACAAATGACCAGCTGAGAGGTTTTCATGTTTAAATGTATTTTTAATTTACTTTTGGAGATGAATTATTTCTGAATATCCTTTCAGAAAGAAGTAAACCACACCCATACTACCAATCACCCCATTGTGAACCTTTTGATAATACTGACTGGCTTTTTCTCTTTGCTCTATACTTATATGTCTTTCATAACGGGAAAACAGTGTCTAAACTTTGCTGGTCTGTGCAATCAACGTAACTAAAGTTTTATGAGAAACATGGGTTAAGGTCATTAACTGGCCCAGCTTCTGTAAGTTACAAAACTAGTAGGCTACCAAATGGTTTTCACTGAGTAGAAGAATCACGTTGAAAAGTAAATGCTGTTGTAAATTTGAATTGTGTTTGGGTCGAATTTTGCCTTGAAATGTCTACATTTATTGTTACATCTCTATTTCAAATCAAATGAAATGGCTCACTTTAAAACTCAAACACATTTAATAAAAAATAAAATGTAATTCAGTTAAGAATACGTTACATGAAATGCTCAAACAATAACTTTCTAACAATTAGCATTTCATTATTGATAGATAGATATCATAATTGTTTGTTAATGTAGTGTTCATACTATAACAAATAATAACAAAACACAGTCTTTGGAAATTATAAGAAAAACCTATTTTATCAATGTGTGACTATCAATAAATTAGTTTATATAGATATGGTAAATAAAGGTACATACCCAATTGCACAGAGGTTTGCAATGTAGGTCACTATAACATTAAGCCTTTTACAACCCATTTTGACAGCTGATAAACTAATTATTAGCTGTACCCTAATAAATCTAGTAACAAAATCTTCATAAAAATCATCATATAATATCAGCAGTACAGTATGTGATAAAACAGTGTTTCATAACTGTAACATAATAAATATGTTAAACTTGACTTAAAACAATATTCCAGAATTACTTCAGTAATATGGAAATATATGCAGTTATTGGGAGACATAAATGGAATATAAATGTTCTGCATGAAGTTCAGGACCAGCACTGAATTTTACAACTACTCTAACCATGCAAATTTATTTTTCACATATTCAATAATACTAAAATAATAGATATAAAACGTATTCTGGCACAATGGTAAAGCACTTAAATGGCGTATTATTGTTTTTGCAGTTCCCCAAATTAGCAATATTTTAGTTCTCCAATAGAAAATCCAAAAGGCCATTGGACGTAACTACAGTCAGAGTGACATTTAAAGAATCGAACTTAAGGGGACATTCAGAGATCTTGGCACATCAAAAGAGCTGAGTAAGCCCAGTGCAGTGTTTAACAGAAACACAAAGAAAGGCAAAGCAACAAAAGAAGGACATGAACTTGAAAACTGCTGCATGGATGGGATCCAATAATAAATATAATGTCCTGTCTGTGCACTTACCTCAGACCTCTGCCAACCCACCCCCGCCCCACCTTCAGTCTCTTGTCTCTCCCTATATATCTTCTACTGTTTCCTTCGCTGTACCTCTGCTAGCTGAGTACCGTTACCTTATCCTCGCTCTCCTGTTTTCAGTGTCTCCTCCTTCTTCTCCCTCATCCCACCCTGCTAGATCCAGCTAACCATGAAGCATGTCTTAAACCCTTCCAGAGTCTCCTCAAAAACTGCCTGTTCAGACTGCTGCACCCAAACATCAAAATTTGGTCATGTCTCACATCCACTAACTGTTGTACTGCTCTTGCACTTTCATTTCTGCATCAGATAAACTCCTATGCTTTGGTATCCCAAAACTTTAATTGTTTTTGCTCTTTTATGCTCATTTATAAAAGTGTCAGACAAAACATAATATGTGATCTTCCTACACCTTTTCAAGGCTATACATGTTAAGCCTTATGCGTCCCATGGATCTTGGATTTGGGACTGTGTTTTTGTAAGCAGTACAACTCTGTTTTTATGGTCACATCTCATCTACCCAATTGGCCTGCGCCCCAGACTTTGAATGCAACAGTAACGGATCCAGCCATAAAATCAGAGGGAACAAAGGAAAGTGGTTGTTTGAAACCCGGGATCGCTGAAATTAATTCAGGTGTTCATTAGGTTGGATGTTGCTGCATACTGAAGGACATCTGAGCTGGTTAACAATCATACTTGGATGTCTAATCTTTGAAAGGACCAAAACTGAATTTATAGACACTTGTCATCTATAGACGCCTAACAACTATTCTTCAACAGAATTTGCATTATCCCCTCCCTCCTAATTCAAACATGATTAATATGGAGACATTTATTTTGTATTGTTTTCATATACATATATATTTATACTATGCTGTTCAACACACTTCGGAATTAATTATTTAACTTCACTGTTTGCTTATTTATTACCACTGTTACCATGGGGACAACACTTAATGGCTGACTGTTGATTTCTCATTTGCTTGTTTTTGTTCAGAGGCAGACAGATTTATTCTTTCAGTTTAATTTCCACTGCCTGACAAACCATTAATCCTTAGGGAAACAATTATTGGTTCCAGGTGCCTGAAACACATGTCAATATATTTGTTTCTTTGTTTTTGTGTGTGTGGCTACACTATTAGAAGATACTAACAAGTGTGCTGGGGAGGGAGGCATTATAAAATTCAGCAATAATGGCTCACAATATGGGACATGAAATATAAATTAATACAGCAGTATAGAGCAATTTTTGTAAATCTCCAGAAAAGAGATACAGTTATGTTTGTGTATTTGTCAAAAAAATAAATAAGCCACTGATATTTCCAAGAGAAATGTTAATACAAATTATCTCTAAGCCACAAAAGAACTATGCAGTCAAAATGGCTAAATTAAAAGATTCACATAATTCAACCCATAGCATTGTCACCGTGATACATGATGTTTATTTATCCTGCAGAGTTTAGACAGACTATGAGACAAACAAGACTGTATCTGTGCCTCTTAAACATTTCCCTGCAAACAACCTTTTATACCTCATTCGCACACAAAGACATACACAGCATTTTCTAATTGAAACTTATTGGACAGTAGAGAGGAAACTCTAGGTTGAACTAATTAAAAATGTGGTAGACTGATCATTTTCATCATCAGTGCCAATGCAATTGTAATTAATTTGTTTATTTTCCTAATACAACATGCATTCATTAAAAAATATATTTACACAATTTATTTGAAAATTATAAGTAGAGGCATTATTTAAATGCAATATCTTAAGTCCCTTTGAAATGTACAAGTAATTCAAATTACATAAGTATGTGGTTTTCATTATGAAACCTCAAGAAGTCATTCAGGTTATCCAAAGGAACTAATCTAAAAAATAATTAAGTAATCAAAAAATCACCTACTGTATAATTATAAATTATCTCCTAGTAATGATAGGTCAATTGTCAATTATAGCCAATTCAAAATTTGAGGTGTTTCAGGATTTCATTAACAACAAAAAGGATTAAATTAAACTGGTGCCTCTTGTACATACAGATGTGGCCAACAATATTGGTACCCGTGCATTTTATTCAAATAATGCACTATTTGCCCTGAAAAGTGTTGAAATTAAAAGATATTTTGTCATCCATACATGCATGTCTTTGGATTGCAGTGGAACAAAACAAAAAAACTGTGAAAATAACTGAATTGTTGCTTATTATATAAAGACATTCTAAAATGGCCTGGACAATATTATTGACACCCTTTAGAAGTAATATGAAATAATTGTATTGTAGTGATTCCTCAAGCAGACCATTTTCTTTAAATTAGTATCGCAGGTGTCTTCTATCACATAATCACTCATTCATCCAGTTTAAATGGAGAAAAGTACTCACTTGACTGTTTTGTGTCACTGTGTGTATCACACTGAACATGGAAAAGAGAAGGAAAACCAGAGAGTTGTTTGAGGAGGTTAGAAAGAAGGTAATAGCCAAGCATGGTCCTACAAGACCATCTCTATAGAGCTTGATGTTCCTGTGAGCACTGTTGCCAATATTATTAAGAAGTTTAAGGCCCATGGGACTGTAGCCAACATCCCTGAATGTGGCCGCAAGAGGAAAATTGACACAAGAATGAAGAGAAGGATTGTTCGAATGGTGGAGAAAGAACCAAGGAAAACCTCAAAACTGATCCAAGCCGACGTTCAAGCTCAAGGTGCAACAGTTTCAAGTCTCACCATCCGTCGCAGTCTGAAAGAAAATGGGCTCCATGGTAGAATACCTCTCTCTAAGAGAGAAATGCAAAAGCCCGACTGTTTGCCAAAATGTATGTGGACAAGCCACAGACTGTCTGGGAGAATGTCCTTTGGACAGGCGAAACAAAAGTAGAGCTTTTTGGTAAATCACAACAAGTCCATGTTTACAGGAAAAATTGAAGTTTTCAAAGAAAGCTACACCATCCCGACTGTGAAACACGGAGGAAGCTCAGTGATGTTTTGGGGTTGCTTTGCTGCCTCTTGCACTGGGTGCCTTGAATCTGTGCAGGGCATGATGAAATCAAAAGACTATCAAAGCATTTTGGAGTGAAACATACTGCCCAGTGTCAGAAAGCTGTGTCTCAGTCGCAGGTCATGGGTCCTCCAGCTGGATAATGACCCGAAACATACCTCAAAAAGCACTCAAGAATGAATGAGAAGAAAACACTGGACCGTTCTGAAGTGGTCTCCTATGAGTCCTGATCTAAATCCCATTGAACATCTAAGGAAAGAGCTCTAACTCGCAGCTGGGAAAAGGCACCCATCAACCCTGAGAGAACTGGCGTGGTTTGCTCAAGAAGAGTGGGACAAACTAGCAGTCGATAAGTGTAGAAATCTCATTCAGAGCTACAGACAGCGCTTGATTGCAGTTATTGTCTCTAAAGGCTGTGCAACTAAATATTAGGTTAAGGGTCCCAATATATTTGTCCGTGCCATTTTCATTTTTTTTTACTATTTAAAGTAATATGTTACGTCATAAATCAATAGCAAAGTTTCTGTTCTATAGAATGTGAAATAAAGAATGGTGGATACCAAGTACTTTTGTCAATTTCTACTTAAAATTGTGAGTTTTTTTTTTTTTTTTAAGTGGAAGGGTAACAATACTTTTGGCCACGCCTGTACATTATATACTTTGGTAGATTTTAAAATCTCGATATTTCGAGTTCTGGATATTGTACAACTTTATTTTCTCACTAATAGAATGCTCTACATGGTTCTTTAGTCAGTTTCCTTATGGGTCTTCATGGTATTCTACTTTATGCTATTGGCAATATAAACAACAACAACAACAAAAAACAATCATCCATCCATTTTCAATAGACCCTTCAACCTGTACAGAGCCAGACAGACAAAAACCTAAATCCAAACCTGCCCAAACATGGGGAATTCCTTCAGCAAATCATCTAGAACAGCAGTGCCAAAACACAGTCCAGGAGAGCCCCTATCCAGTAAGTTTTTTCAGTCACCCTAAATCGCTAATTTCAATAGACTGGGACCACATTTAATGATCAATTAAGCAATTAACTTCAATTAAGGAAATTCATTGATCATTGATGGCTGAAAAGGGTAGCTCATTTTCTTTATAAGAAATCTCTACATAACTTAATTGCACAAATCACCTGCTTAATTGATTACACTGGAAATGGTTCCAGGTATTAAGAAATTGATAATTAAAGGTTACATATAAAACCTGTTGGATGTAGAATATTTGAAAATGTGTAAATGTAGTTCCAATATATTTTAATAATGTCACTGCTCCCGTGTCCTACTATGAGGGTTTTCTACATGAATAAGGCAATTACACCTTTAGTTTATTTTGAACTCATTTCACTTTACTTTTAAAGCCCACATTAGCCATTTCTGTGTAATAAGAGATCTACAGTTCAAAACACCATTACCTGTGTGAGATTGCACTAGACGAATGATGGATCTGGTAATAATAACATGTGAGTTCATTAAAAGTAATACAGCTTGTGAATTATGTACTGAGCAGTGGCATGAGGGTTGATGCTGATTCAGCGAACAGCACTTCTGCTGTATTGACATGGCTTTAAATTATGTATGAATGTATGCATGTATTTTAGGGAAGTTTTTTAGCTCAGTGTCAGATTGAGTATGAATGTGTTTGGGTCTTCTTTAAATTCTGTACTCTGCTTTTATTCACTTCTTTATTGTTGTATCACTATAAAATGTTGTGTTAATGGGATATTAATAAAATAAAATACTACCCTGAGTGTGAACCTTACACATTAAAGCATTAGAAAACTGCACATAATTTGTTAATTACATCGTCATTACCTGTACTAAATGCAATCTATATGCATGTCTGTCTGCATGCCTGCCTGCCTGTCTTGTCTTTGTGTATGTAGTTATGTACATAACATGAAAACATTTCCTTAAATCATCAGAAGCCCCATCAATAAATGCCTACTTAACATATCAGTGGGTGACTATGTTGTTTTATTTCTGCAAGGACAAATGTTTTTAAAAACTGGAAACACCCTACACAATTTTACGATTTTACAATTGACATTTCTGTGTTTTGGTTTTGTCAAACAGATACTTGTACTGTATGTCTGTTTTGTTACATGTTTAAAATCGATGTCACTGAAATGCACACATTCACCACAGGCCAATAGAAATATAGCACTGTGCTTTGGTACCTCTGATTTGATCTTGTTGTCTCCGAAGCAGAGGTGCTGCAGGTAGGCCGCTGCGTTGGACTGCACTGACGGAAACTGGTGCTGCAACATCTGGATGACTTCGGGGAGCTCCGGGTCTCGCCAGCCAAACTCCCTAACACAGAGAGAGAGACACAGGGTGTTTAATCAAAACAGGCTCCAATGGAAAAAAGCTCTTTGTTTAAATTAAAAATAAATTCTTAAATAACAAAACATAAGACATTAAAATATCTACATAATTTGTACATCTGGAACCTTACGCTCTTACTCTTATTTTTGTATTGTTTGAGATGTTGCCCTTTTCATAAATAATGAAGCAGGTTTAAAACTGGTGGAGACAATGCTTGGGAAAACATTTACATGATATCTGGGGACCTCTGCAGTAATCTGTTATTCTATTCTTACAGTTCTTGTTTGTTTGAATGTATGTAACTTTCCATTTGTGTATTTTCACTTTCAAGTTTAAAAACAATCAAAACAAAAAAGTAAAAGTCTGAATAGTCACTAAACTTTCAGTTTATTTAACTTATAACCATAACAGCAAGTTAATCAGGGACAGACTAACATGACCAAATGGCCAGTGACAAAATAGAAATGCAACATTTCAAAAAGAGAGAAATAATCCATTCAGATAAAAAAAAACATAGTGGATGGTTTAATTCAAGGGAGATGCAGTGTAATGTAATGTTATTGTTTCAGTATAATATCTTCATGTGTGATATTTACAGGCCATTTATGTATTTTATTAACAAAAAATATCATAAGTCATCATCAATATTAACTTAATGTCTTGCTTGAGGTAAACTGGAATTTAATTTAGTGAGCACAATACTGGGGGAGGTAAAGGCATAATGATGTGTTCACTGAGAGCACACCAATAATCTTTAAGTTGTACATAAATATATTAAAACTATTGAAAATATATTAAATAGATATTATAAAATATAATTATTATTTGTAAGTGGGGAACTGAATCTGAGGGGAACAAAAGTACAGACATCTGTGTAATATGTCCCTGCCTTTTGAGGTTATTTAAGACATTTTGAATCTCATACATATGGATTTTGCAAAAGGTTACAGCAAATGATGTATCATAAGAGCTCCTTACAGTCATTTATTTCAAACATGGAATAAAAAGAGTTGTAATTATGTATTTTTCTAAAGTTAAATGTACCCATGACAAAGCATTTATAAACACACACCCTTCCAGACCTTAAAGACTGATGTTACATTTAGGAAACACTTCAAGTTAACAAGTTGCCACAAACACATTATCCCAAGTCCCAAGAGGTTCCTCAATCCCCATCTCCTACATCACAAATGTTACTGTAAAGACTCAAATTCATTACTGTGATAAATTCCAATATACAAAATAAGATAAATAGGGTAAGAAAATCTATTAAAAAATAAATATACTGCAAAATACTAGTGACTTATTTAAAAATGTTGCATACTTTGTATCCGCAGTCTTGTGTTACATTTACACATGAAAAGGAAGAACAATTCTGGCAATTCCAGTCCTCAAGTGCCAAAGGGATTTCTGGTATTCATTCACACTCAGTTGTTAATTACACAACTGAAGTAATTATCAGGGTAAGAAGTCAAATCACCTGGTTATCAATTTCTAATTGTTAGGTACCTACAAAGCATGATTGAACCCCATCCCCCAGGACTGGAATTGCCTTCCCCTTCTCTATAACATACTAATACTCATATTAATTGTCCAGAAACTGTACAAGAAGATTGAGAGCATATGTAAATTAATAATTTAAGTATTGTTGTCTTTCTATAAGTAAAGGGAATACTGTGACAATTATTTTAATTTAATAACATGTTGAGTGTACACATTTTACAAGTATAGTATATACACTTTTTGTTTTGCATTTGGTTTTAATTGTTTATAAAATTTGACTAAGTTGTAAAGTATGATTGTAAAGTTCACCTGTATAATACAGCTAGTGGAGACTGAGATGGCTCTGGACCATTAAATATAATTAAATGCAAAACAAAAACAACATCTGCACAGTGATTCAAAGCATTGAGATGTGAACAATTGTGACTAAAGCTAAGTTTGGCCTCAGCCTGAGACTTGAAAATGTTATTTTTCACAAAAAACACAGGTGAGGATGAAAATGTTTGCCATATGTGGGCTAGACATCAAGAGGCACAGACATGTTTTTATCGATCATAAAATACTTGAGAGATATACTTTGAACTGCACTTAAACAGAAAGACTAAAAGCAGAGACTTAGCTATTTCCTTTCATGCTTAAAGTGTAGTTTCTTCATTAATTGTATTTCAGATTAATTAGAAATGGAGCCATGTTTCAAAACAAAATTAATTTTGACAGTAAAAAAAAAAAAAACTTGTGCAAAGTTGTCTGGAACAGTTTATTTCAACATAGCACTGAGGCAAGCAGTTCAGTTCCAAGTGTTTGATCTGCAATAGATCTGTAGATGCAGAACACTGTCAGAATAATCTTTACATTTTATATATTTAACCTCTGTTCATTCTAAAAGACAGTGTCTGCTTTGAGTAGAATTTCACCAAGACCCTGACCAAGAGTCACTGTGGTCTCTGAAAACACTTCTTATTAAAAATAATCTAACTATCTAACTATTTCAAACTCTTGTATTACTACATTAGTCTGAATCTCAATCCAGCATTCTGATCATTCATTTTGTCTGTCAATGAAAACAAGAAAGACATCACAGTTTTCATATAAACTGGACTTAGAAGCTTTATAAATGGTGGCTCATGTTTATAGAAACACATCTACAGCACACACAGATAAACTCATTTTTTTCAGCAGGAAAATTGGACAAACCTTGGAGATCATTTCTGATATTACAGAATATAAATATAAATTAAAATAATCTAAAGATGAGATAAGAGCAGTAGTCACTTAATGACAAACTATGATTGGAGAATAAGGCTATTTTAATATCAACCATGTACATGCAAGATGAGCTGATATATATATATATATATATATATATATATATATATATATATATATATATATATATATATATATATATATATATATATATGTTAATTAGTAGTTAATTAGTAGTAAATAAAAAAGTCCATTTGTACAATTAATCAGATCTCCAACTAAAAACAAAAAAGAAACAGCAAACTAATATTTACATGTTAATAGTTTATATCACAAGCTTCTAAGCTGTCTATATATACAGTACCCATTTATTCATGGGAGAGATAACATTTTGTGAATATTTCATGCATGAGTCCTATTAAATGTTTAAACTTCAAGCAGTAAAAATATATGTGTGTATATATATATATATATATATATATATATATATATATATATATATAGTACTTCTCTTTTACACAACTGGTAGATTTGCACTGTTCTACTTCTGTAATTTGTTTTAAATGAACAAGTTTAAAAGTTTACATGAGAGCATCAAGCTTTAATAATTTGTATGTTATCATTTAATGAGAATGAAAAACAAAACAAAGTAGATATTCCTTAATTTCTTTAACAAAATCGTATTTTTCACAAATACCAATCTGATTCATCCTGACACATGCATCTGCATCTTGCTTTTTTCTGCTTTCATCTTTATAAACTATAAATCTGGATATATAATAGGCAGAGCTGTAGGGCTGAAACATTGTTCAATGAATTGAAATATTCACTTCTGTCAGAGACTGCATCAGGAAGGAGAATGTGGGCATCTGGCATCTATATATATATATATATATAGTAACAGGTCCACATGGAAAGCTGTTGGCTAAAACAAAGTGTAATGTGTAATATGTGTGGACAAGTACTGTCAGATGGATGTGTTCAGAAAGACTGCACTGCTTTTCATTGCCTGAGAGCCTGTGTCCTTGAATATTTTTAGCAGGCGCCAATTAAGTCCACTCATGATTAGCTGTAAGTATTTCTATATAGGTAGGCATTTGGCTGAGAGGTGAAGAGCATAAAAATCCATTATGTTCTCTAACCTCTGTCCATTACATGAAAAAACACATCTATAGATTACTTCTCATCTATAACAAAACTTGGGAAACAAAACTATCCATTATATCAACAAAATACTTGTCTTGTCAGCATGTTTTAATTGGTACTTATGGGAGAGATAAAATGCAATATTTTGAAAAGGTAATGTCCTTGTTGTGGTGTGTTAGTGGGAAATGGTGCTCTTGAGTCAGAAGATTGAGCATGGGAGTTATTACTCAAGAATATACTAAAGAAGCCTTATTAGGATCATAATGATAAAGGAAAGCTTTGCATTGTGCTGCTCTGAGTGGCTGTAGTCACTGTGTATTTTTGAGAAGGATTTAATGAGGTTGCCCTGTGTGAAACAATATTGAATGCTGCTAATACTAATGTAAATATCATCAAATTCAATAAACTCTGCATTTCACAGTATCCTGAACATCTTAGAAAACATTTCAGTCTCAGAAAACGGCCAGTGTACAGGCTGTGTCAGGTTTGAATAAAATGCCAATAACATGTATATCAGCAGGTGTTATTAGATAGGGCATAATAAAGTATGGAACATGTACAAGCTACACATACATACATGTTACATACACACATACTGTACATATATACATAGTGTCAGTGATGTGAGTCATATGGGTATGTTTCTTTGAAACTTTAAATATAATCACTAATGCATTCTATGCCATTTTCCTAATCTGGAGCACTTCATGCTTGATTATAGTACGGGACTTTTCATATTTTGTACGTTATTTCTGTGATCTCCAGCTTTCTGACTCCAGCAGGTGATTGTTTTCTGATATGAATCCCCTGCCCACCTTCAATATTAAAAATAATGTTCCAGTGGTTTGTAGGAGCTATGCAGTGCTGTGCTGTCTGTATAATTACAGTTGTATCGCATGATTCCCTTCAGTAAAGCATAAATGCTTATCACAGCCCATTGAGTTAAATCAGCAGAAAACTGCTAACTGTGTTTCTTATTGATAATTTGTATTAAATCCCATGGTCCCCATGTAATATAACTATGTACTCTAGGAATATGATAATGATGATGATTGTTATTATTATAATTAATATTAGTTTTATTACTGCATCTGGCTTCATATCAGAAGTACTATTTGCTTCAGGGAATCAGGTTGTTGCAGATCACTCAGTGACATCAGACAGTTCAAAGATGCTTGCATATTTATACATCATTTGAAACAGAGCCTCGTGTGTTAAAATGTACATGGGAATATGTAGCATTTTTTAAAGGTCTAAAGGTTTGATTGCATCTACCTTATCATTCCATACAAATAATGTATCAATGTAGACTGCTCCCATACGTCAAATAGCACAGCCAGTGTTCCCTGGCGCAGACTCACAGTCTTTTGGATTTTTGGAATTTAAAACTTCTTGTAGTCTGAATTACAGCAACAATAAATAATATTAAAAAAAAAAAACCTTGATATTTGCCAGACATTGAACTTTGAGAAAAGAGGACTTTTCCCATTCATTTTATAACTTTATATAGTCTATAACTGGTTACAAATCCATTCCTATAGTGTCATTATAGATATTGTTCATACTACAGGCTAACTATCAAGTCTCTAGTCCATCATAACACAAAGCTGTCCATGTCCCTGGGCTTCACAGAGGAAAGAAACAATTAAAACAATGAACTATCAAACTCCTAAAAGGAATCTGCCTGTTATTTCCAAGATATAACCAACATTAGAGTTGAGACTTCATCCCCAATGATGTATGTGGTACCTGAGACAGAACCTGAGGATACATCAGTCACAGCATATCCATCACTCCTCTCCTGATGCAAATGGGAGGATGAGAATGAGTCATTCAAATTACTGGGGTGCCTTCCCAGAGAAATGGGAAGAAAAATGATATTATCTTAAAAAATATTGAAACAAGGTCAGTGAAGAGTCAGGGAGGACTCTGAGAGATGGGCTTTCAATAATTACTTTTTCATACCTCATAAATTTAACCCTGTGTGATAACACCTAAAATTATCTTTCGATTCTCAAGAGCTAAATTGAATTGTATTTTTAATCAATTTTCACTCTGGAGCGCTGCCATATCGAGATACCCTGTTTCTACCAACTGAACTGGACGTTGTTCAATTCAGTTGCCTCACCCAGAAGCATTGCTATATTGAAAGATTGGTGTGGGCTCTGCCAAAAGTAATCCTGCAGAATCTTATAAGTGGGGAGTTAAAACAAAAAATGTTCATGTAAAAACAGTAAAAGTACAGGACTGATGTGACAGCAGTGTTATACTATTTAAAGAGCAGTGTGTATTATTGAAACACTTTTGACAACAGACACATTATTTCTGTAACTTTAACATCTGATTACAAAATGTTTTATACCCTTGATCCAATATCCCTGCCAACACTTGTTTGTTAGGTTGTTTTAAGACATACTATATAGAAAGGTCATAACACTATTGTGAGATTAAGGGCCAGATTAAATGAAAACTTTGACCCACCCACCAATAGAAAACTATATTCAGTTGCGGCTTCATTTTTAGTAAGATGACACTTTCTTCTAATCATAAATGTAACCACTATGATGTACAGGTTTGTAGTTTTCTATTAGCAGGTGGGTCAATGTTTTGATTTAATCTGGCCCTAAATACAACAATAATAATGATCATAATAATTCTTAATGCATTGCTGTGTGAAGAGGTTATTATTACTATAATAATCTGTGATGGACTGGTGTCTTGGACTGGTACACCCTGGTTCCAGCTCAATGACCTTGTACTGAATGAAGCAGATAATTGATAATGAATGAATGAATGGATGGATAGATGAATAAATTAATGCATTAATAATAATAATAATAATAATAATAATAATAATAATAATGCTTAACTGAAGAGTCCTGCTTGTGTTACATATATATATATATATATATATATACATCCTATTATTGGCATCAAAGCAAGTTCAATCATTTGCAGCAATACATTTGATCACAGTTCCATGGTGCAGTCAGGAACATGCAATAAATATGATGCACAACTACACACTCATACACAAAAATGACCAAATCAGTTTGGTTTTCATACTTAACTAAATAATCTGTAAAACAATTAATTTGATCTGTCATCTTTATTTATTCATAATTATGTGATACCAGTGCTTCAAAATGTTATTACTTATGAGAATGTTGTTGTCCAGGTACTACAAAAAATAATAGAACCCAGAGTTTTTAAAAACAGTATTGTATTCAACTATTGTGAACCAGTTAATGTACCTGGAATTTAAATTATCCTCAGTTACCCTCTGAATGGGTCCTCTAATGTATCTAGGGCACATACAAATAAGACATAGTATGCATTGTAATGTTTATTTTGTGGTTCTCTTGATATTTATTTATATTAAGCACAATGTGATTTGTCATTTTATTTAATGTTTGTATATCTCATCATTAACACGCTTTACACACAATTGCATGGAAATCACTAAACTGTCAATTCTAACCTTGAGTGGTTGCTTCCAGTTCTTCAAAAATTTTATGCACTTCAGTTACTATGTGGGGAATTCACAGCTTAATGAATTGCACCCAGCATGAGTAAGAAACAAACACCTGAGTAAGAAACTATTTATCAAAAAGCACAGCCTTTTGGGAATCTGTTAATACCGTAACACTTACTATTGGGAATATTACAGTGAGGGAAAAAAGTATTTGATCCCCTGCTGATTTTGTACATTTGCCCACTGACAAAGAAATGATCAGTCTATAATTTTAATGGTAGGTGTATTTTAACAGTGAGAGTATTTTATCTGTCTTCACAGGAACCAGCAACAATGAATTTCCCTCACATTTAGTCCACAGGTTCCCTACTCACATGCCATGACACAGCGAAGTGCATAGTCTCCCCTCTCACACTGGCCTCCGCTCTAAGTGCTGCGGCCCATAATCCGTCCTCATGGCCACTGATGCCAGTGTGTGAGGACGGACAGGAGGGAGGGCGATGGTGGAAACATACGATGCTTACCATACTCTGGTAAAAGTAATAAACTAACTAACTCTGCTGATTCCAATTGACAACAGGAGGGTGGCGATGTCCAGGAATAGACAGACAGATTATTAACAATTAATTTCTGATTGATTTCAGGTGCTGAAAATAACATAATTTTATCTTTCAGGAAAAGTTCGAGAAAGGCCTGAAGAAACAATATGGAAATAGATTTATAAGAAACATGAATAGTCATACAACTCCAACCGCTTTTAAATATTTTAAGTCTAAGCGCAATTGAAGGATACAGAGTTTGGTGGGACTATAGGCATTTCATTAACTATCCTTTCCATAGTTTAATAGAGTGACTACAGGATTGAAAGAATTGTGCTGTTCGGTTGTATGACTTAAGTGTGAAATGATATGTGATGTTTCAAACTGGTGTAAGTGGATACACACTGAATAATGCTACAATGGTCTATTGTATTATTGTATATGGGAATTGAGTGAAAAACTAGTTCTAAAAATTGTATGTGATAACAAAGCCAATGCTTTGTAATGAACGAATAATACATGTTTGCTCTAGTTAATAAGGTTTTATAGCATAATAAGTCTATTGGGCGATAGAATTGGCTTTAGAGCAGCGCCAATTCGGTTCTAACTTTTGGGAAATATGATGATAATGTTTATGTAAGGATGTGTACAGCAGTCATTACAAGGTTTAGTAGAATACGGATGGAATTATATAATCTATTATTAAAGATGAAGGTTTATTCAAAGTAAATTTTTTGAGACAATATATTGAGACAATGAATGTCCATTAATGGGTAAAATACAAATCAAGACACTGGCAATGTTGGAAGGAAATATTAGAGAAATAAATAATAATAATGAAAATAGCAATAATAGGAGTTGTTCCTAATGAAACTATGGAAGTAATTTCAAATGATGGTTTATTTGTAAAGAATGAATTGAGAAACAAAGATTAATAACTGCCATAATTTACCTAACAACTATTAACTATGTTGTTGAAAGAGCTGCTGTAATAATTATTAAAATAGTCTCAGATATTTAAGTCAGATAAAAGGAAAGAGATAAGCACATTGTTTTGAAAGTTTGACAGCTCCACACAAAAGAGTATTTACACTAGGAAGTAAAGTTGATTCAGTAACACAGGAGATACGATGCTGCTGAGGGGCAGGTGGTAAGTGCTGCGTTTTCAGCTCCCATCCATCCCAGTCTGCCACCTATGAGGTGTGTATGTATGTACTGCGAGGTATTCAAATAATCAGGGGATAGGAATGTATTTTTCTTTGCCTGGTCAGGCAAACAATTATGTCATAACTACACCTTATCGAATATTGAGCTCTCTTATGGAAATTGCAGTGGCCACCTAAAATTTCCTGGAGCTTTACCGTGTATCTCAAATTATATTTCATCCTGCCCCAGGTCATAAAGGTCAATCCCCAGTTACATAATACATACATTGTTTTTGCTTCTAAGGAAATACAAAAGTCAGCAAAAAGTTATTTTTATGCAGCACTATACCACCTGCCCCTCAGGAGGAAGAAATTGTTGTAACTGACAAACACGATTCTTTTGGCTTCGCTCTATTGCCAAATAGAAGGGAATGAAGACTCTGTATAGGAAAGTTGAAGAAAGTGTTTTGTGATAATTATATAATGTTTTATATTGATACTAACAATACAGACTGAGCAGATTAGCTTTAGCAGGCTAAGCAAAAGGTCAACAAGGTTCATTTGTTAGAAACTCCTGTCAGTAATAAAAGATCACACAGTGCCGAAATAGCCTACAGCTGTTTGCTGAAAATTTGTTTGTGACTTAATCGTTTCTCCAGATAGGCAGGAATTGTTTCTGTTAATGAGCGATTGACACTAGGTAAATGATGACCGTGGGATCGCATCTTCCTAGTGCACATCAAAGACAGACATCTGCTTTTTAGATCCATCATCTCTCCATGGGAGGACAGATCGTAAACAGACCTGGACCTGTACCTTCTGATTGGATGAACAACCATAAGATTTCACATCACTTTCCTATAAAGCTGCACTCATGTTTGTAAACATTAAGTCCTCACTGAAGGAATTTCCTGACGTGGGGCTTCCGAGCGGCTCGATTAAAGTTCTATTTGCTTTATCTCGACGACTTCTCCACTTATTTCCGAGGCGGTTCTACAATGTCACAAAATATATGTATGGTATATATGTCATCATGTGTTGGTAGGAGTGTATGTGTATCTGTGATTTTTCTGTCCAATTAAATCATATTAGACATTTTTTAACACTTTAAAACCTGACTAAAAATGACAGCTGCCAACCAGCAAAAGGAGTTTGGCTTTGGGTTTGCAGGATTCATACAGTGAGGGAAAAAAGTATTTGATCCCATCCTGATTTTGTGCATTTGCCCACTGACAAAGAAATGATCAGTCTATAATTTTAATGGTAGGTGTATTTTAACAGTGAGAGACAGAATAACAACAAAAAAATCCAGAAAAACGTGTTTCAAAAAAGTTATAAATTGATTTGCATGTTAATGAGGGAAATAAGAATAACATTTTTGAAATGCGTTGTTATTCTGTCTCTCACTGTTAAAATACACCTACCATTAAAATTATAGACTGATCATTTCTTTGTCAGTGGGCAAACGTACAAAATCAGCAGCGGATCAAATACTTTCTTCCCTCACTGTATAATATGTAACAATGACTTGATGATAGCCTTGAGAACTTTGAAAGTGATGGGAACTACCATATGTGCAAATAAATCTGGTCAAGGAATGTCATGATTTATAATTTGTATGTATTTCACATAACAATGTTGATATATACACCTAAGTCAATGGGGGAAATATAATCAATACAGTATTGTTACATGTTTATGTTTGCACTGTTATTAGTTTACATGTACTTTTAACATTTGAGTACATTGCTTTCTCTCTCATGTAGTATCATCATCTTTAATATTATCATCAGCAGCTTTTGTCAATCCATGGTTGGATTGATTCCCAAGTTGAATACACTTGTTTTGATCTATAGAGTCTGTTTTCCAGGTCACGCTAGCAAAGCTTCTGATCTCATCATCTGATCTTCACTGTGCTCTTGTGCTTTGCTGTTTCCCCATCTCTTGGGATCCATTCTATTGCTTCTTTAGTCCATCTCTGCTATGTTATTCTTGCAACGAGGATCTAGCCCATTATAATTCTAACATCTTCACTCATGCAATGATGTCACATATCTTTGTTTGTACTTGGATCCATTTGTTTTTCTATCTCCTCTTGTTATTCCAAGCATACATCTTCCCTTGCTTGTTTGTGATGTTTTCTTAGTTTATGTGTCTTTTTCCCACTTAATGACCAGGTTTTGGAGCTATATGTGAGCACTGGTTGTATGCTTTGTTCAGATAAGATATTGATCACATTATATCTATCTTCCTTTTCCTCTAGGCCAGGTAGTCAGTTTGACACAAGGCAACCTTCTGCTCTACCATCCAACACATACACGTATACATTACAGCTTTACTTCAGTTCCCCCAAACCACTTAAACCTTTTTCATTATTCAGCACAGCATTTAATCTGAAAACGTTTAATTTCATTGCTCAACAGGAGACCCTCAATGAATGCAAAGTTGTTCATTTGTTGTAATACAATGTCCCCAATAATTGTGAATTGTAGGTGTTGGAAAATTAAAACTTGTTAGGCATAAGAAACATATGTTGCTCTAAACACAACTTTGCTGAAATTTACCAGAAGGTTATTTACAACAACAAACAACCATCTGTGGTAATGTTACAGAAATATATACTAACAGCTTTCCTATTCTGTGCCTTAATGTAATCAGGATTCCTGCAATTTAATAATATATTAAAATACAGTAGCACACACAATTATGAAACTAATTATCTGCAGACTATTCAGTTAATGCCTCGTATCTAGATAGTTAACTCTTAACCACAATGTTATCTCTTTAATCTATAATTACACAATATGACAATTAGAACACTTTTAAATTGCATATTTTAACAAGGAGAGCGCAATTATGATCATTGTAAAAATCACATGTAAATGTGGGTAAGTAGGGGTGTGAGAATGGCTGGTCTCATAAACAGTATATTGTAGAGCCTGGAAACTATAGATTTTAGAATTTAACATGTAAAGGAGGGTGTAGCATCACAATGTCATGCAAATATTTTCAAATTTCAGTCCTTTTTCATATACGTGAACATTTTCCTTTAGAAAAGTATGAAATCTGCGTGGATTTAGTGTGATGCTTGATCAGTTTCAAGGATGGTTTCATGAACACGCAGCAAGCCTCATCTGACAAAAAAATGAACCAAAAAAAAAAAAACACCTGAATACACTGTCAGCACAACATGAGCCTGGTGACACAGAGACATTTAATGACATCAAGTGTATCAAGTACAGATTGTCAGACTGTGACAAGAGACATCGTGCTTGGCTTGTGATTTGAAACTGACAGGTATCAGCAGAAAAAACACCAATGAATTGAACAGGGTCCATGTGAACGTGTGCACAGCAGCTCTGTCAAGGAACAAAACAGACAACAGTGGTACACAGTTCAAATGTTTTCAGATTTAACTCAAGGATTTGTGTATCGTCTGTGTGAGCACTAGATGAGTCATAAGTCCCGACTGCATGCAATACTTTTCCTTAAATGCTGGGGGTTGTGTGGCTCAGTTGAGTTGAACCTGGAGCTGCTACTAAAAGAGCACAGAATCAACCCCTACCATTTATCGCCATTCTGTCTTCCAATGTGGTGAGTCATGAATGGATATAAATGGACAATTTTTTTAAATTTACTGTCACATAGTTTTTCATTTAACTCTTAAGCCTTGATGTTTAATTGTTAGTATTTTAAACAGCACAAATGTAGAGGAAAAACATGACAAATGAATTCTACAGAACGTGATAGATAAATAAGCAACATTCAATCATTAGGCCTCGGATGCCCATCCATCTCATCTCGTGAAAATCACTGTGAGAATGTTTGAATTTAAAAACTAGTAATGCATCATTTTTCAACAAATGAGGAGGCAGGGAAGGGAGCTGGGTGTCAATTTCCATTACATTTTCTTTCCATTTACATCTTACAAAGCCTGATATAAAACACTGTCTGGAAACCACTAAGGACTCAATTCATTCTAAATGGGCATTGTTGCTTGGTTGCTACACCCATAAATAAAAGTGTTGCTTGTGGAAGAAAAATTAATACATCTACTTCATATATTAAAAAAATAAGTCTGGCTTTCTACTGCTTTCCCAATATGTTTTTTTTCTTTCTCTTTTGAGAAAAGTTATTCAGATTTTCTTTAAACAATCATATTATCTTCCATTTGCCTAGAAAACAATAACACTATCAGGGTCTCAGTCCAAAAAATAAAAAAGCACAATCATAACATAGCATTAATGTAATACTATTATACTAATAATTACATCCAGCTCACAGACACGCTCTCTATGTGATAAGATTTATTTGTGTATGTGAATACAGCTGTTCTCTTTTCATACTTGGCACTAATAACTGCTTTAGTATTTGGTGACGAAACATATTTACTGTGGAGATAATTAAAAAGCCTTTACCAATGTATGAAAAATGATTTAATGTATTGATTACATATATAAAAGTGGGAGGGGGTATTTTGAAGTCATGGGAATGTGATTAAAATAAATAATCCTGAACATTAACCTCAACAGCAAAATTGTATTATGAAATAATATCTATCTATCTATCTATCTATCTATATATATATATATATATATATATATATATATATATATATATATATATATATATAACTGACAAGGGCCTACTTAAAAATATAGGATACTGCCTTAATAATTTGCCAAATATAATTGTGTATGAATAACAATTAGTAATACACATTATTCAATTATTAAATTGATAGATCAAACTAAAAATGTACAGGGAAACTTTTTTTTCTGATTATTTCACTTCACATTCTTTGCACGTACCATAGTTATACATAGTTCTTATAAACAGACATGCTTATATGTGGTATATATGGATAACTAAACTTAATCCAGAGTTATTGTTTGTCACTATGTATATTAGTTTGTTTGTTACAACAAATTGAGTTGCACTCCACAATAAAGCACATATATAACTGTGCAATAACATGATGAACAAGGGATGATCTTTAATTAATCAAGTAACACGTTATTGTTTCAAATTTTAATGAGGGTACATAGTAAAACCATGATTAAAGCTTCTTCCATGTCACTGTAAGTAATTGAATTAATTACATGTTTATCAGTTCCCTGGGATGTCAAATGGAACCAGATTATGGATGGTATTAAACAAACATGGGCTGATCTGACTGATAGTACACAAACAAGCTTTAATTACAAAACTAAACAGAAATACAAACATACAAAATAAGCTAGGTAAAAGAAAATTCAGTGCAGGCCCTAACACTAAAAAAGCGATAGATGAAATTTAAAGACATATCAAGGTCAAAAAGGCTGTTGCCAGATCAATAAAATGAAGATCAATGAATGCATAAAATAAAATAATGCTGCCAATGTTTGATGCCCAAGGTAAATCCATACTTGAACAGATGTTTTCCTCATATTTATGTAAGGTCTAAAGAAAACTATAGAGAAATTGTATTATTTTTCTAAATACGAAAGTACTCTCCGTTTGTTGTTTTCACTACTTTTGCTAAATGTCTCACATCCTTGATTTCAAGGGTAATTTTGGCTATATGCAGTTATTGTGGTGACTGGAGAACTTAACCCCCGAAGAAGAAGAAGAAGAAGAAGAAGAAGAAGAAGATGCGATTCCATTGTATGTTACAAATCAAGGGCTTGATTTCATGTCTATTGGGTAGAGCAAGAAGACTCGGGCACAAAATACCATCGCATAATGGTACTGGGAACTGGGAACTGGTGAAAAGGCTGGAGTTCTCTAGGGGTCTTCTTATCACATTGCTCTCAACTTTGTTATTTTTCTTTTACAAA
Source organism: Amia ocellicauda (assembly GCF_036373705.1). NCBI lineage: Eukaryota > Metazoa > Chordata > Actinopteri > Amiiformes > Amiidae > Amia > Amia ocellicauda. The sequence continues at coordinate 23,824,344 of NC_089851.1, forward strand.
TGTCATGTAGTAAACACAAGATGTCTGTACTGTTCAATATGAAATATATAAAGCGATTTTCGATTAGGATAACAATCCTAAGAATATTGAAAATCTACAGTTTTAAAATTGTATAACTTTAATTCCCTCAGGTATATAAAGACTTTCAGCTACAACTCACATAGTGATCCAGCAAAGCAACCATGAAAACCAAGGGATTTTGGAAATAAGTCAGGGATAATGTGGCAGAGAGGCACAGAGCAGGAGAAGAGTACAAGGTCATTTCAAAGGCTATGATTATCCTGCTCCGCACAGTAAAGTCCATTTAGAATTGGGAGATGGATCATACCACACAGACACTACCCAGATCAGTTCACCGTCCTAAACTGAGCAGCCAGGCAACCAGGAAACAGTTTTGGGATGTCATTCTGAAGCCAACAATGGCAAAGTTAAGTGTCTGAGATAGGAGTCAGTGTTCACACATCAACAATAAGCCAGTCTCTTCACAAAGCCAGCCTGTATGGACAGGTGGCAAAAAAGAAAGCCATTACTCAAAAAGCCTCATCTTCAATCATGTATAGGGTTCGTGAAAAAGCATCAGGTGATCCTGAAGACATATGGTAAAACGTTGTGTAGTCAGGTGAGACAAAAAGTGATCTCAATGTCTCAATGCCAAGCATTACATATGGTGTGAGGCCAGCACTGCACATCACCCAGTCAGCACCATCCCACCTGTCAAGCACGGTGGTGGCAGCATCATGTTGTGGGGATGCTTCTCTCCAGGAGGGACTGGGAAGCTTGCCTAATAGAAGGGAGGATGGATGATGCTAAGTACAGGCAAATCCATGAGGAAATCCTGCTTGAGTCAGCCAAGACACTTAAACTAGGGAGGACATTCATATTTCAGCAGGACAATGACCAGAGTACAAAAACCAAAGCCAGACTGGAGTGGTTGAACAAGAAAATAATTAGTGTTCTTGAATGGCCCAGTCAAAGTCCTGACTTAAATCCAATTGCAAATTGATGGGGCGACTTGAAGACTGTAGTCCATTGACAAATCCCAAACAAACTTATCAGAACTGGAGCAATTGTCCTCTTAAGAATGGGTAAGAAATTCACCATCCTACTGTGCAAAGCTAGTAAAGACCTCTCCAAAAAGATTCATAGCAGTAATTTCTGCAAAAGGTGCTTCCATCAAGTACTGACCTGAGGGGATGAATACTTATGCAACCAATAAAATACATTTAGTACATTTTCTTTGCAAGTTTTGCTGACATTTAACCTCCTCCGCATAGAACAATGTTCAGTTTAACCACTACAGCATTGAAGAGAATAAAACATGTTTAAAACTCTGTGCATACATTATCTGTAATTCCACAAAATGTTACTTTATTGGTAGGGAGTGAATGCTTCTGCAAACAACTGTATTTGTGTATGTATGTATGTATCTATATATCAGTATATGTACTGTATCTATCTCTCTCTCTCATATATATAGTGTTGTAGACTTAGTGAAATCGCCATTTAAATCGTAACTTATTTCACACTAATATTTCACTGGCTTTGTTAATTTGTTTATTGGATCTTATGAGTTGAATTATTCATATACACTCACCTAAAGGATTATTAGGAACACCTGTTCAATTTCTCATTAATGCAATTATCTAACCAACCAATCACATGGCAGTTGCTTCAATGCATTTAGGGGTGTGGTCCTGGTCAAGACAATCTCCTGAACTCCAAACTGAATGTCTGAATGGGAAAGAAAGGTGATTTAAGCAATTTTGAGCGTGGCATGGTTGTTGGTGCCAGACAGGCCGGTCTGAGTATTTCACAATCTGCTCAGTTACTGGGATTTTCACGCACAACCATTTCTAGGGTTTACAAAGAATGGTGTGAAAAGGGAAAAACATCCAGTATGCGGCAGTCCTGTGGGCGAAAATGCCTTGTTGATGCTAGAGGTCAGAGGAGAATGGGCCGACTGATTCAAGCTGATAGAAGAGCAACTTTGACTGAAATAACCACTCATTACAACCGAGGTATGCAGCAAAGCATCTGTGAAGCCACAACACGTACAACCTTGAGGCGGATGGGTTACAACAGCAGAAGACCCCACCGGGTACCACTCATCTCCACTACACATAGGAAAAAGAGGCTACAATATGCACAAGCTCACCAAAATTGGACAGTTGAAGACTGGAAAAATGTTGCCTGGTCTGATGAGTCTCGATTTCTGTTGAGACATTCAGATGGTAGAGTCAGAATTTGGCGTAAACAGAATGAGAACATGGATCCATCATGCCTTGTTACCACTGTGCAGGCTGGTGGTCGTGGTATAATGGTGTGTGGGATGTTTTCTTGGCACACTTTAGGCCCCTTAGTGCCAATTGGGCATCGTTTAAATGCCACGGCCTACGTGAGCATTGTTTCTGACCATGTCCATCCCTTTATGACCACCATGTACCCATCCTCTGATGGCTACTTCCAGCAGGATAATGCACCATGTCACAAAGGTCGAATCATTTCAAATTGGTTTCTTGAACATGACAATGAGTTCACTGTACTAAACTGGCCCCCACAGTCACCAGATCTCAACCCAATAGAGCATCTTTGGGATGTGGTGGAACGGGAGCTTCGTGCCCTGGATGTGCATCCCACAAATCTCCATCAACTGCAAGATGCTATCCTATCAATATGGGCCAACATTTGTAAAGAATGCTTTCAGCACCTTGTTGAATCAATGCCACGTAGAATTAAGGCAGTTCTGAAGGCGAAAGGGGGTCAAACACAGTATTAGTATGGTGTTCCTAATAATCCTTTAGGTGAGTGTATATATATATATATATATATATATATGAATAATTCATATACACATACAATACTGTGCAAATGTTTTAGGCAGGTGTGAAAAAATCGTGTAAAGTAAGAATGCTTTCAAATATTTATCAATTAACTAACAGAACAGAAGAAAAATCTAAATCAAATCCATATTTGGTGTGACCACCCTTTGCCTTCAAAACAGCATCAATTATTCTAGGTACACTTGCACAAAGTCAGGGATTTTGTAGGCATATAGTTAGGTGTGTGATTAAACAATTATACCAAACAGGTGCTAATGATCATCAATTCAATATGTAGGTTGAAACACAATCATTAACTGAAACAGAAACAGCTGTGTAGGAGGAATAAAACTGGGTGAGGATCAGCCAAATTCAACTAACAAGGTGAGGCTGCTGAAGACAGTTTACTGTCAAAAGTCATACACCATGGCAAGACTGAGCACAGCAACAAGACACATGGTAGTTCTACTGCATCAGCAAGGTCTCTCCCAGGCAGACATTTCAAGACAGACAGGGGTTTCCAGATGTGCTGGCCAAGCTCTTTTGAAGAAGCACAAAGAAACGGGCAGTGTTGAGGACTGTAAACACAGTGGTCGGCCAAGGACACTTACTGCAGCAGATGAAAGACACATCATGCTTACTTCCCTTCACAATCGGAAGATGTCCAGCAGAGCCATCAGCTCAGAATTGGCAGAAAACAGTGGGACCCTGGTACACCCATCTACTGTCCGGAGAAGTCTGGTCAGAAGTGGCCTTCATGGAAGACTTGTGGCCAAAAAGTCATACCTCCGACGTGGCAACAAGGCCAAATCTATTTATTTGTTTATTTATTTCAACATTTATTTATTCATTCATAAGTTTCATGCATATATTTATTTCTTGTTTGTGTGCTTCTACATTTCATAGCGTCTCTTATATATATATTTTTTCAATGTGACAAAACATTGAACTCTGTCAATCAGAGCTAGTGGGCTGTAGCCAGTGCGCTTATTGTCCTATCCAGTGCACATAATCATCTTCATAATCATGTTAATAATCATCTTCATAATCATCTTCATGTTCATCTTCATGTTCATAATCATCTTCATGTTCATCTTCATAATCATCTTCATGTTCATAATCACATTCATCTTAATTTTGGCACTGATCACCCTCCATAAAAGGGACTGTCTGCAGCTTCCATCTTCAATGAGGGAAGCCTACGCAGCAAGCAATTAAGTGATTTAATGCTATCTGTCACTTACAGAGAGACACCCCAGTTGACTCCCAGAGAACTGCGACCCTGCGCCAGCACAAGCTAACACTGGTGTGATGCATTCCCATTTCTCATCTAACAGACAGTTGATGGTAGAGGGGAAGCTCTTTTATTTGCTCTTGATAAGACATTTTTTCTCAAGAGGCCAGCAGTGACTGTTCTAGCTGCGATAAATTGACACAATTTAAAAATGAAAAGCAATAAAGAACATTCAACCTGAAATTCTATCCACTGCAGCCTGAAAGGAAGGGGTTGAGATGGTGGAAAAGGCGTGAACATAACTCATCTTTTTTTTTTTCTATTTCATCTACAATGTCTTCTTTGGGAGTGCACTGTAATGTCCATTTCAAGGACTATAATTTAAAAGAAATTCATAAGGAAATAATCACTACCCAAAAATGCAATGCCTCTCCACAATGATGGGAGGTAACGCAAGATCAGCTTTACAAATTGGATGAGATTTTTTTGCAGATTCAGCTATATAGTGTTATTCTTTACAACGATGTCAGTTTCCTGTGGTCTCTGAACTGACGACATTGAGTAAATAGACACACACACATACAGGTAGTGGACAAAAAGTGAAACACCTGGATAAATGAGGAACACCAAGCACATTGAAAGCATGGGCTTCCACACAGTACTTAATGATCATCTTCACCCCATGCTGCAGCATTTATTTCCTGCTAGGAGGTTTCTGAGGATGACAATGCCCCATCCACAGCTAGAGCACGTGTGGTCGCCCAGTGGTTTGATGAGTGTGACACTGATGCTATCCATATGTCACGGTCTTCTCAGTCACCAGATCTGAGCCCAATTGAGCATTTATGGGAGATACTTGAATTTTCACCTCCTTTAACCAGGCGTGAATTGACTGATAAATGGTGCCCCATCTCTCCTGCACAATTCCAGATGCTAGTAGACTATATCTTGTTATCACTGATTTGGTTATACAGATGACCAATATCTCAGCAGTAAAACAAGTAAACTTAGTTAATTATTATGCCTTTTATTTAAAACCTTGTCAACTGTAAATGTTTCATTCCTGTTTCACCTATATTTTACATTTAAAGACTTGATGCACAAGACAAGTTCCTACATGACATTGTGTTTCAATTGTTCTTAGTCTACTTATAGATGTCACTCTATGAAATCAAAAATTATAAGGAAAACACATTCACGGATTTCTGATATGAAGTTAAAAGGGGAAGGGAAACAAACATAATTTCGATTTAAAAAGTGAGATTAGTTTTTTCCACTACAAACATACAGGAAAAAAGTAACATTGTAGATTCTAGTTCCAGAATAACACTTAAGATACGGGGGAGTGGAGGCCATAGATATTTTTAGAATTCAAATGTATTAACCTTGACCTTTGTTGTGACTCTTCTTGATGAAGCCGCATTAATCCGAAGAAACATCACGATTTAACAACCCATCCAATATTCTCTTTCCATTGCCCAATGTTCAGATAGATTCTCTGTTCACTTAGGTTACTTCTATGCTGAATAAAATATGAAGCTTTAATAACATATCTAAATATGTAATATTGAATAATACAAGTACATTTATGTTGAATTAATATATGCTTTGGTAAGACTAACTTTCAGAGTCACCTCACTTGTCTCTTACTGGTTGGAATAATAATCTAATATTACTAATATAAATTTTCAGTATGAAGCCCAAACTTTAAAAATCTATTTAAGAGAATATTCACTATGTTGAATGACTAATATCAGATGATTATATTCATGGAAATAATAAGTCTAATCCTGTGAATGGCAATAGCCTCATTACAAGCTCATGATAAATTACCACATTATCTATAATTTAGACATCTAAGTGCATTTTAAGTATAAAAAGAGATTGCTGTATTGTAATGCTTGTTAAATAACTTTTTAACACGGGACGTTATGGTTAATGGTAGGAAATAAAGAAGGCATTTTACTGTGAAGGTTTCGCAGGACAAACAATCCAATAACAGCTTGCATTATCATACATGTCTCTCTGCATTCAATCAATTATTCACCTTAACTTGAACATAAAATGGCAATGATAGAGTGATAAACTACACTTAATCTATAACGAATTTTCAATTTAAATTACACATCCTTAATGCTTGTCAATAACAATTGTATTTAAGTAGACACATATCATTTCTAACATTGCCATTGACTTTTAACAATGATAAAATCACTAGTATATTAATAATAATAATAATAATAATAACAACAATAATTTGGCATACATTCTTAGAAGACCTGTGTTTTCCCCTTGGTCTGTGAGTTGAAGATAGAGACGCACGGCCATCAGCAGCTGCATGGTTATCTATAATTCAGTCCGTTTTAATAGAATATGTAATGCTAGAAGGGATATTCCAGGAATGTACTGCAGAATATACAAAATTTAGTATGACAAGACTGCCGTCAGCAATGTGGCTGTACAGTTTTCTACTAACTTGTCATTACACTTGAATTACCTGCACATGAAGGCTCTTTTTCACCACAGCAAGACATGGAAAGATACATTTTCTGGAAGGTATGAATAACGTATATGATAAAAATATAAGTGAAGCATGCTTTTATAATATACTATTATTATTATTATTATTTGGTCATAAATAGTATGACAGTTCCTATGTCATATTTTTCCATGCTAACAGTGAGACTGCAGCTTCCTAAAATGTCAGACATGAGTTTACGTGCTTTAAAGTTTGCAGGGGCATTAGCGTTATTGGCCTCTTCAGGTAAAAATACAACTCCATAAACATGTTACTCTGCTCTTTTGAAATGTTGCACAGCTCGAGAGTATAATGGGAAAGTATGTATCCATCCTCTGAGGATGTGTAAGTGGCTGGCATCTCAGTGACTGCCTATGGCAAGTCGTTTTCAGGGTACAGCTTTTTTATTCTGCTTATCATGATATAAACATCAATATCTGTCATCTATAAGAAAGACAGTACGATTCTCTGCAATAAAATATTTAAAAGATGCGGACAGAAACAAATTATGAAAACAAGCAACAAGAAAAAAAGTTACTTTGAAATACTCCCTAATGAGATCACAGTCAGAATACCTTGAAATGCCTCAAACACATTTTTGAAAGGGCCATTAAAGTCCATCTAATCTTTCCAAACAAATGTATCATTTTATAAACAACCTTCTTCCATAAGAGATTCCATCTAACATATTTCTGACATTGAATTGACTGCTGCTGGTAGCTATAAGCTATAATGTCAAGGAAAAAAACAAACAAACAAAAAACAACAACAGCAGTATTAATAATTAAGATTTGCTTTCAAATCGAGCATACTACCCAAAGAGGGATGGGACACTGTCTTTACCATGGGAACTCAGTGAACACATGTATCTAATATAGCTGCCTACAGGCCATTGAGTTTTGTCACTCAGGCAGACTCCCCCTCTGCCTGCTTTAACTACTGACCACAGAGAGCGCTCTGCCTCTTTTAGCGTTCATGGGACTTCAGTTTCCTGAATATTTCTATATTATTCAGTGATCTTGAAACCAGCATTTAGACTATTTAATATTAAATTAGTTCCTCTGGACATGGGCCTCCATTTCATCTACTAAGTTTCGTTTTCATTATTACATACACTCACCTAAAGGATTATTAGGAACACCTGTTCAATTTCTCATTAATGCAATTATCTAACCAACCAATCACATGGCAGTTGCTTCAATGCATTTAGGGGTGTGGTCCTGGTCAAGACAATCTCCTGAACTCCAAACTGAATGTCTGAATGGGAAAGAAAGGTGATTTAAGCAATTTTGAGCGTGGCATGGTTGTTGGTGCCAGACGGGCCGGTCTGAGTATTTCACAATCTGCTCAGTTACTGGGATTTTCACGTACAACCATTTCTAGGGTTTACAAAGAATGGTGTGAAAAGGGAAAAACATCCAGTATGCGGCAGTCCTGTGGGCGAAAATGCCTTGTTGATGCTAGAGGTCAGAGGAGAATGGGCCGACTGATTCAAGCTGATAGAAGAGCAACTTTGACTGAAATAACCACTCGTTACAACCGAGGTATGCAGCAAAGCATTTGTGAAGCCACAACACGTACAACCTTGAGGCGGATGGGCTACAACAGCAGAAGAACCCACTGGGTACCACTCATCTCCACTACAAATAGGAAAAAGAGGCTACAATTTGCACAAGCTCACCAAACTTGGACAGTTGAAGACTGGAAAAATGTTGCCTGGTCTGATGAGTCTCGATTTCTGTTGAGACATTCAGATGGTAGAGTCAGAATTTGGCGTAAACAGAATGAGAACATGGATCCATCATGCCTTGTTACCACTGTGCAGGCTGGTGGTGGTGGTGTAATGGTGTGGGGGATGTTTTCTTGGCACACTTTAGGCCCCTTAGTGCCAATTGGGCATCGTTTAAATGCCACGGCCTACCTGAGCATTGTTTCTGACCATGTCCATCCCTTTATGACCACCATGTACCCATCCTCTGATGGCTACTTCCAGCAGGATAATGCACCATGTCACAAAGGTTGAATCATTTCAAATTGGTTTCTTGAACATGACAATGAGTTCACTGTACTAAACTGGCCCCCACAGTCACCAGATCTCAACCCAATAGAGCATCTTTGGGATGTGGTGGAACGGGAGCTTCGTGCCCTGGATGTGCATCCCACAAATCTCCATCAACTGCAAGATGCTATCCTATCAATATGGGCCAACATTTGTAAAGAATGCTTTCAGCACCTTGTTGAATCAATGCCACGTAGAATTAAGGCAGTTCTGAAGGCAAAAGGGGGTCAAACACAGTATTAGTATGGTGTTCCTAATAATCCTTTAGGTGAGTGTATATTATAAATATTATTATGGCCTATGGCTATGGCCCCCTATGCCTCGCTCAGTGTATGAGTTTACCACAGTGGAGCTTGGCGTTTGACCCTGTCCATGGGTTCCTATCTGGATGGTGTGCAGGCATGTATTGCTCCCTGCAATACTGTATACTGTATATTCCTGACTTAGTTCTATTGTGGTGGTGTTCAGGCCCCTACTCCTGTTTCACTGATTGTTGGTCCCTGTTGGTTTCCTGTCCTCTTTTTTGTCTATTACTGTAAGTTGAGGCCTTATCTCCTGGCAGGTTGTGGCTTCAGGGCTGGCTTCCTTATCTATCCGCTGCCAGTCTCACGGTTTGGGTGTACTGTACCCCATCCCATTTTGGGTAGTATCCTCAAAAGACGACAATTGCAAATTGAGAAAGAGGATATTACCCAAAGGCTGCGAGGTCACATGTGAATCTTAGACTATTAACTCTGTGTTGTCACTAGGTAAAGCAGGCAGATGAGGGGACTCCCTGAGTGACAATACACAGTAGCCTATAGGCAGATTTGCAAATGCATTCACTGGTAATGTCAATGTCCCATCCCCCTTTGGGTAGTATCTTTGTTCTCAGATAACCGTTAATTGTTCTTATGGATCCATTTAAAACTGATGAATACACACAGGCAATTTCCTTTAAGTAGTTTTTTTTTAGAATAACACAAAGAAGTAAAACTCAGGAAAAACCTTCAATCAGAATAGTGACATTCCTTTTCTTTCAAGAAGATAATTTAATTGTTAATATAAACATTAAGAACAACAGAAACAGTAGCAAACATTCTTAATTGACAATGCCCTTGTTCAAAAGCAAAATGACATAAACATTGAATTGTTAAGATATTAATTATTGATTGAAAGTAACTGGTTCTCATATAAAAGGGAATCATTATAATTAATCTTTTGTACAGTCATATCAATGTTACACATCCTAAAAGCTTTTGAGAGTTTCATATTAAAATCAGTATAAACTTGTATAAAGACTGCAAAAAAAAAAAAATATATATATATATAGTAAGAGTTATAGACAATATCTGTCTTTACTATCAAAAGAAAAAGTAAAATCTAAGTAACTGAAAACAGGAATTGTTCATCTGTCCTGCAAATTCAGAGCTTTACACCAGCAAATACACATTCACACACACACAATATGCAATGTGTTTATAAGCAATCCACCCATAGTGTCTGGGTGGCTGCAATAAGCAGGAGGTCTGTCAACCAAAATGTTTTGTACTTTATTCTGATTAAATTACTCACAGATCATTATTCAGCTTAATGGCCATGTGACTGACCGTGATAATGCGTCTTTTTACAGTATGCTTGAAATCTTATAGCCTAACCCTGTAAGAGCCTTTTATCAAACTGATTACATACAAATCTAGAAACAAACCAGAGAATGCATGCCTATGGAACTGCACCACCTCTGTAATGAAGGGGGTGCACTTCGATTCAGCCTTGAGTATCTTTTCTGGGTCCTTTGTCAATCTGGCTGTGTGTATTGTTTAGCTGTTAGATCTCATGACTGTAATAGCATGTTAGCTGCTGTTCTCTGAAGCAGAAATGAACATTAAAACAGTTTGCAGAACACTTCACACAAATTAGTTAATGCTTCATAAGCATTGGAGAGGGAAAGGATTTGCCATGATGTCACAAGAGATTGACTTGCCCGAGGCGCCTAGCCTTGAACTAAACATGCCATGCTTTGAGTATACCACAGTTTGTGGCATGTTGCTTGTTCTTTCTTTATTCTGACATACCTGAGTCTCCAATTATATTTCTTTGGGCTCCCAAATTTTCTTGTGGGATTCGTAGGCAATTTGTAATTCATTCCCACCATTTACAGCAACCCATGTCTTTTCTCACAGACAGTTCCTGCAGCTTCCTGAAGTTTAAGAGAATTGATTTGTGGAACCAGAAGATACAATTTATTTTGTCAAGATCTCCTTGTTGTCTCTTGGATCATTTGTACCTAGGTTAGCTGTAAAAGGCCAATCCTTCAGTAAAAAGTAATTTGGCGCTTTGGTTCCCTGCTGCAATAAAAAAAAAGAAGAAACTAAACCCCTGCATTTGAGACCTATCATCATTTGAACATTTGTTCAAGCTCAGTCAGGTGCACTTTCTCCCAACCCCCTATTTGCCAGAAGATTTACACCACATTAAAGGATGCAATGATTTTTTAAGCAATCCTACTCCAAAACATATGGAGTTTATGTTATGCTAAGGAGTATTTAACCTCATGATAGCTCTATGGTAATCTCACACAAACTGTATGATACAAGTGTCAGGACAACTGTCAATTATTAAACTTATTCAGGCTACAGAATAGAAGAAAACAACCAAGGTTTTAATGCTAATAATTGAATCTGACAGTTTTTGAGAGCACAAAGCATTGTTTATAATTTATGAGCACTGTATTTCATTAATACGTTAAACACTGGATTTTACACTCCATGCAGAGATACAAATAAATGAGCCTAACTCCTAAATATTATTCAGAATCGTTACTGAGAGACATTTTAATATAACTCATTGTATTACATCAGAAGGTTATCTGCTCCATTTTAAAGGCCAAACAACAGCCTGAATCCATGATGTTATAAGAAGTTCAATTATTTTAAAAAATTGAAGCTATGAAGACATTCTGGGTCTGACTTTCGTATCAGACGTAGTAGAAGTAATTCAAGGCTGTACCTTCTTTTCTCACGTAACCCACTTAAGAGTAGTGTTTGCGAGTCCTAATTAAGAATAATGACAAATTGTTTAACAAAACTGACAGAGGTGTTATTGTGAGGCTCTTTGGGCTCCTCAATTGAGATGAATTGCATTGTTGCTGTTGTTGTTGAAAATGACACATTATCTGCTTGTGTCGTCTGCAACAAGCTATTTCCTGCCAGTTCTCTCGAATGAATGCTTTTTGATGATGGGAGACAAAATCTTGAGATCAGAACATTGTGAAGTTTAAGATATCGAACTCTATAACACTGAGAATGGAGGTCAGACTCTTTGATAATGCTGTCACTAAGGGACTGGGGCTCTGGAACCTGCAAAAGCCAGCTCCTACATTTTATTGGTACAAGGCTGGCAGCGTGAGAGGATATTAATCTTGACCATGCTATCCCTGCTGGAAAGATCTGTACCAGGTGAAAACAAACCCGGTACATACTCCCCAGGATATTTAAACCATGCATTATTATGTGTTACCAGTTACCTTGAATAGCAATTACATGAAGATACAGTGTAATAAGAATAATTCTGCTGGTTGAACAATAGCTTTACAAGTCATTACTACGTATGGTCAACAGGTTTAATGCCTAGCTGTCTTTATTGTCTGTTTTATTTAATAATGCAAAATCAATTTCTGCAAATTGCAATTGTCTATGCTGTGGTGAAATGTAATCACATTCAGCACATTTCATTCAAAAGTCAAATCTCCTTCCCTTTAGAGTATGACTAAAGAATTCACTCTGGTGTGTGGCAAGAAAACAGGAGCAGCCTGGTTAAAACAATAAACAAAAATGTCCTCACAAGTACATAAACTGAACACAACCTGGTAGAGTAACTGAAATATATTGAATTAGCTTCTAGACTGGCCCTGGTACCTGATTTCACACAATCTGATGGTTGAACTTTTATTTACTTTCATCACGGTCCCATTTCCTACTGGTTATATAACGTTTTCAGACTTAAATGCCAAATGATATGACCAAAACAACGTTGCTATGAAGTTAGCAATTGGTTACTTCAGGTGAGCTTATATTAAGTGTTTATCTGAGAACTGGATGTTTCTGTCAAAAGTGTTCTTATTATTGGATGTTGCGTCTTTGGCAGCACATATTCAGATTTCCAGCATGTTCCAGAAAGATCATGAGACCATAAGGTCATAAGATCAATGTTCACTTTGTATTGCACTTATGCCACTTTGTATTGCACTTACAGTATGTTGTAAGTCGACCTGGATAAGGGCGTCTGCCAAGAAATAATAATAATAATAATAATAATAATAATAATAATAATAATAATAATAATAATAATAATAATAATGTTGAATTGAATTTTATTTGGAATATTTATTCTCTCCTTAAATGTTCTTCAATTGCCATAAAGTTAAGGTGTGCTACAAGTGTGTGTGTGCGTGTGTGTGCATGTTTGTGTTTATGTATGTGTGCATGTATGATGGGCAACTCTCTCTTCAGTTTCTTGGCAGCTACTCCTAACAGTTTGCCACTAATTACTGTATTAGGTGTTCAGTACTTCAGTAGATTGCAATTTAACTTTGAACTGTTCCTGCTGATGTGCTTTTTTATGAATTAGAGTGTTACCAGAAGTGGTGTTGAAAAGTAATACTGAAACTTGAGGGCTTAACAGTCATATGGTCTGATTCACAGAGTAAGTCAATAAATTGCACAGTAAACTTATTACAGATGAGTCCCTTGATGGATTGAAAAACATTGCTGACATGAAGTGATGCTGGAATATGTGCATAGTTTCCTGTACAATACAGTCAGCTTTTGTAAATCTCACCTTTTGTAAATTAAACATAGCTTTATTAATGATAGTCAGCTGAGAGTTGTGATATTCTAAGTTACACTACCCCAAACTGCAACATTCAAAATGTGTTACATTGGTAAAACTCACAGCAAGAGCGATGGAAGTCTTCTGATAAACAAATACAGCAACAGCACTTTCCAGTTAAAGTCCTGAGTATATAACTGATCCCCTTTGGCCAGAAAATATTTTTAGTACATTTGTGATGCAAATATGTATACAGAAGTTAATATATTTCCTTTGTCACAGAAAAAAGCATCAGAACTAAAGAAGACCAAAAAAGACAACTGGTGACTTTGACAACATATGGTAAGCAGAGATTCAGTAATCAGCAAAGTGTTCTGTATGAACAGGTTTATAAAGGTCTTCAGAAGAGACTGATGTATTAATCTCTTAATGGCCTCATTTACAACAAAACTGCCCAAGAGCAATGCAGATGGTAAATAATAGTATTTCCAAGAGTGGCACTATGATGATCTCTGTCATATTGCAACTTTGTCTCCAGAATCGTGTGTTAAACTTGCTAAATGAAACAATGCTCTTTAAAATGGAGGGATTATGCAAGGAGGCAAAATACTGTCTTGTAAGTCAGTTCTGACAGCTGAGGGTTAAATTGTATTCTGATGGTCTTTCTCTTTGCAACAATCAGGCATGATTTTCTGGTTTGCTTGCATTTTTCGTCTTCATTTAATTTAGTTTGAGATCTTAAATAATGTATTGGTATCCATAGGCATTCATGCCTCTAACAGACTGTAGTTGTTTTTTGAATATAAATAGGATTCTGACTATTTCAAACCAACAATAATTCTCAGAAGAAAATCATAGAACAATGTTGGCTCACTTAAATAATTGATGCTCCTTTATAAAATAAAAACATCAAAAACACAAGAAACAGTCAGATCTCAGTAGGTGAGAATGCATTGATATCTGACAGTTTGTACTCAAAAGCTGGTAAATTGATAAGAATACATTGTTTTACAGCAGCAATGATTACATCATTTTCTTATAAACTAAGATTAAAAAATGTAAATCAATAATCACAAAAGGCAGCCACCAGTTACTAGAATTATAAATGCTTGCTATGTATATCATAAAAACAGAAATTATAGATACTGACAAACAGTTAAACAAAGATAAAGCATGGAGGGGTATTGACAGCTATGATAGAAACTGGGAAACCAAAGCAGCACAAGTAAGGTTTAAGCCCGAGAACATACCATTTACCATAGCATACAATTATTTTGGAAAAAGTTCTTAAGGGCTGCATTTGCAAGTCTAGGACTAGATTATCATCACAATTCTCATTTTAAAATGCATAACATTTGATGGCCACATCTTGAATGTTGTACAAGAAAAGTCCTGTTGAAAGTGCACCCGTCCATGTAATTACAGAACTGTATCGGCTCAATTGCAGTGCAGCAACTGAAACGTACAAAACTGGTAAAAATAAATAAATAACACATCTGTTTTGTCTGAGTTTTCTCTTTCACTGTAGCAGCAGCCACAATATTACAGCACTAGTAATGTAAACCCTCGTATTAAAAATCCATCCATCCATTTCTAATGGATTTGTTTCAATTAGAAAGAGAATAGTGAAGACAAGTCTGCTTTTAAACAGTGTTTGCAATGGATTGTACAAAGATTCAATACTGAATAATCTATGAACAAAATTATACTGAGAACCAATTGGGTCTTCAGGGAGCAAGACATTTTCAGGGGTATTTGTGAATGCACATTGAGATATTACAGTATGTAGTTTAGATAGAAAGACCTCCATTTATGGATCTGTTATAAACCTGAATGAAAAAATCATTATCTGCATAAAGGTGTAATTCTAACCATTTGTATTCAAGTAAACTAACACTGCATTCTGTAAATATTTTCTGACACAAATGATGCATCCTTTTCATATGTTTTCAGGGTTGCATTGTGGCATTCATTATGGTCCCATCACTTTTAAGAGTAGGCACAAATCAAATTAGTTTTCAGTTGTGTGTAAACATGTAAATGTTTATGGTATCCTGAAACATAAAATTATCATCTTGCAATCAAGATAAAAGTACTTTGGCAATCTGCAAGATTACATAATTACATAATTTTAGAATTAAGACTCAAAGCTCTCATTAAGTATTTTTTATTTCTTTAGTTTCAACCTATTTTTACAAGATAACAAATACATGGTCCCGATTGCTTTCATTTACCTTTTTAAATTGTCAGAAAAGGGTTTAAATGGTAATACTCTTCTGTCATTTAAAAAGTAACCAGGCTCATCTTGTTATCACATTCTTAATTAACTCATATATTCACCCTAAGAATATTTTTTCTTTATCTACTTTGACTTTTTGTTCTATCCATTTTTATTGCTTAAGTCTCCTAGCTTATTTCCCAACCCCAGTGAGTCAAATAATTGATCGTGAATGCTTGATTTCGTCCACCCCTTTGTTAAAGGTCAAATTGTAGACAAGACTAGATTGCAAAAAGCAAAGAGGTATGAAAGGACATCGCCTGTCTAATCCCTTGCACATGATATATACCATGCTGACCAAACACTCCTGTTATACACCAGATCAAACTGTGCCAGAGCTCTGTTTAAGAGAGTTAAGGTATCATTGTATGTCATATACTGTAGAAGTGCATAGCAATGCTCTACATAATAAAAAACCTTTCAGGGTATAGGGTTAAGGTTTCAACAGAAAATATAACAAATATCTGTATAGCCTGCACAATACATTTTGAATACTTCACATGAAAGTGAATGAAAAAACAAATTCTATAATTGCTGTAATCTTTAAATTACAATCATAATGGGAACTGAAGACATTCAAAAAGATGCTAGATACTTCAAATAAAAGGGAAGTGAATGGTATGAACAGACATTAAGCAAACCACTGAACAGATCCAAGTGTTTAGCTAGGGGTGTTTTATTAGAACTAACCTATTCTGTAACTGATTTCAAATTCCAAACCTCAAGAGGAGAAAGAATAGGATACACCATAGAAGCCTTCTAATATTAATTTGTCTTATTATTCTGCATGCTTATAGAAATTCAATTCAATTACATTTGCAATATATATTATAGAATGATGAGTTTCTAGTTAATTTGTCCTGGTTGCAAGAACAAATTAATATTTACTGACATTTACTGTTAGACATTTTTTGTAACATTGATACTACCTGGACAGTTTCTTGTGACACAACAACATGGTCTGACTGTGAGGCGTAGCTTTACTACACAGTCTTTGCTCTTGCATTTACAATTAGAAGAGCATGATTTATTCCTACTAATGATTCCAATGAAGGAGCCTAACTTTCAATGATTTATAAATACGCACCATCTGAAGTACTACATTTCAATTAGCGAAGCCGTATCAGTGCAGATCTCAAGCGTCCCTTCTGCGGCTGTCTGCTGGGAATCACAGCTTGGAAGTGACGCTTAAGAACAAAACCAGTCTCTCTCAGTAGAACACTACTTGAAAAGAGCTACTTGAGACATTGGATAATTTGCCTATTTATAAATAATTCCACACAGAGTTCTCAAACATGAAAACATGCTCAAGCAACAAAGGATATGTAAACAAATGCGCGAACTGAGTAATGGCATTTAAAAAAAATGGCGGTAGGGCAAGATATTTAAAAGCCTCAATGTTGTTTTTTGCTATGTGTCTAATATAATGATGGTATATAATTTAGTAAGGGAAATATGTAACCAGTAACACAAATGACCCATCAGACCATTATCTACAAAGAGAAAAATTACCACTTGCTAAATGCTCAACCCAGTGGATACACTGATGGACACATTTTAATAGATAAACAGCAATTTACTTACATCTGTGGGGTTCTAAAAACATGACTAACATTTGGGTAACTGCTGACTAATGGCAATGAAGAGGTTTGATGGATACTAATGGAACTCTTGACAAGCATTGTAATTAGCATAAACAACAAGAGTACAATTGGTCACACAAAGGTTGACATCTTAATCTCAAAAGAAATATATAACTCAGCTTTATCTACTGTATGTTAACCTAGTAAATATAAAAACAAAGATTTGTATACATATTAATTAATTATTTGGTTTATTTAGTTTTGTTGAATGCCTATTCACTGTGATCAGCCACCACAGAGCTTTTTTCATGAACTGCGGATCAGCAAAAAAAACATAAAAATGTTAGTTTAAGTGAGAGTTAAAATGCTAAAAGTGTTATAGTGTGTAGTAAAGAATGCCATCAAAACAATGGAAATATTTGATAACATTGCATCCAAAGTATGGGAGGTACATATTTAAACTATTTAAAATATAGTTTTAGGCTAAATACTGTAATAAATAAATAAATAAATACATGGTGCCATGGAAAGGGTTCAAGAGAGATTCTGAACTGAAAGCTATTTTAAAACACTGAATGATTATAAGACCTCAAGTTCTCTACCCCAGGAAAGAGAAATATTAGTCAGTACTTGATAAGGTATTCAAAAATATCTGAATTTCTGAACAGGAATTAATTAAATTAACCCCAATAAAAGGCTCAAAATGGAGAGTAGGACTAGGGGACTCAAATAAAACATGTACAAGTGTATTTACACCAGAAACCCAGTGTGCTGTTAAAACACAAAGATTGTGGGTTTGGGACAAACTGTCTCATTATGTTGTATACCTTTATTCTTGGTGATCCTGTGGAAGTAGTTAATTGGATCAATAACCTCCTATCAACCTAAGGGACAATGCATGCCAAATTACCTATTCCTGTTTATAACCTTCCTTATTTTCTTTAAAGAAAAAAAAGACATTAACATAACAAACTATGGATTAAGGAATCAGTACAAAGCAAATATAACAAGGTAGAAAAATACAGAAAAAACTGCTTACTAATTAGAAAGAATAGCAGTTCCTAGAAAATGAAATTAAACAAATGGACTTTGTGCTAAATACAAAGCATGAACCCATTTTTGAAAACAGATTTTCATTGTATTTCCTCTATTGCAGCATATAAGAAGTTATACAGTTATAACTTAGTATATGATGGCGGAGGGGATTTTTTTTTATTAAGCAAATTATAAACTTCAATAGTTCCAATAATAATAAAATGACATATTAAAATGTAGCCACTTCCATACAGGACTAAGCAGTGTAATGCACTTGTTGAAGAGGAAGAAAGATTTTTTACGATATGGCTATCCATGGCATACAAATCCCACCTTTGTTTGGCTTCCAGCACACCGGTCCACCGCTCAACACTTGAGGAAAATAAATACAAGGCTGCAGAGTTAATGGTGAGGACACTGTCTTATCAACAAGGTCACAGGCACAGTCCTCTGACTTCCACTGAAAAGAAATAACTAGAATGGCAATTTTCCTATAACAAGCAACCAAACGCACCACAGCGGAGCTTCTTTATTGCATCATTATACCGTACTGCATTTGATTTTGTTGCACAGCAGGTAGTACTGATATCTATTGAAACTTATTGCACTTTGAGCTCAGAGGCACTGTCTTTGAAGCTGGAAACCAGTGGCGTATGGCTTTCTTTTTAAGTGAAAAGCAAGAGAGTGGGATTAAATGCTATGGTTGATATACAGCAATACCAGATATTTAAGTCTGAAACCTTCACTTAGGGCCATAGGAACACTCAAGGCTAGGACCTACATTGCTGTAGTACTTTCCATCCATTAAACAAAATCAAGGAAAAAGTGTAGAATTAAATTTTCAATCTAATCACCTGTCCCTCACTGCTGCTAATTTATACCAAGCTTGCCTCATCTAAACATCCTTTAGCCAGAATTTACTGCCAAACCCCCAGATTATTACTTTTTAAATATATTGCAGTCATCCCAGAAAACAAGTTGAGAGGAGACTTCAGTGCAGTTCTCCGATGCAAGATATATTGTTCCCCAGCTTTAAACAGATCTCTGTCAACTGAGACCATTGGCATCATCATCATAGGCATGAGCTGCTGCTGTATATATCACATGTGTCATTACTGAAAGTCAGTTAGGACATTTATAATATCTAAAACACTGTGACCGTGTTCATTTCATTACCAGCGCCCATTCATTCTTAATCTGAGAAAGGAGGGCAGCCTTTATTTTCACACTTAGATAGCTTTTTAAATTACAGTTCATCATTATACAATATCAGTAAAGCATTACATTGCTATGGACACCCCACTTTCAAAACGCATCGTAAAGGCAACATGGGGGACTGGCAATGACTGGTCCCTTAACAGGGCAACTGTAATCAGTGCATTTGATATTAAGGGACTAAAACATTGATGAAGGCTGCCCTGAGAAAATGCAGGCTACCAGAGCATATGTTGTAAAACTACGTAAGTTTGAGAGATTTTGGTAATGGTGAAAAGGAAAAAAAAAAGAGATTGCAAGAATGAAATTATATGAACTCAAGCTGGAGGATATTGTTAAAAAATATATTGAAATTTGAATGATTATCTGTGCAGGAAGACTGGGGAACAATATATTTTTTAAAACATGACAAAGATTTATTGAAGATTTCTATCCTGTATTTATTGCTGATTTGACCCATGTTCCTTGTTCATTTGTTATTTGTATTTACTGTATTTATTTTAATATTTTTATGGTATATCCCTATAGCAACAACCTTGTCTCTCTCTCTATCTCTCACTCTTTCTGTCTCTCTCACACACACACAGGAACCCAGGCCTCCTTAGAGACCTCATAGCACTGGGGGTAAAAGGTTGGCACTGAGGGAGAAACACAGGGAAAGGAGTTGACCTTGACAAGTTTGCAGGCACTAGTACTGTACTATCTGTAACCATAGATGGTTTACGTTTACAGCTGAAATGCTTAAAAGTCAAACAAGAAAAAAATCTAAAACCATTAACAGAACGTAATGGCTGATACCTATTTTTTGTTGGGGGGGTGGATATTTAATTGCTTCATTGTGATACAAAATGTTTAATGAAATATTCTCATATGAGACAGTAACATGCACAGGACATTAAGAGGGCAGGGGAGTGGGGAGTGCTGATGAAGTGCCTACAGGAGGGACGACCCGCAGAGGAATCGCTTGGCCTCTGTTCAGAAATGGACGAAAACAGCTGCTGAATCCTTGGTACTGTGTGGACATCATGTATCATTCAAATCTTCACATTCGGTGTGGGCGATGTTTCTTGATCGTCTTTAGAAAGTACAGATTGCTTTGGAAGGCTATACAATAAACTTATGCTGGTTTTTAATTTGTGCGGAGTGATGTCAGAGTTGTTTCCGGGGGACTGTAATGATAAAAGCCACTTGCACAAACTCTGAAGACGTAAACCGCATAAAGCAGGTATTTGCTACTTTATGCAGGAACTTCGAAGCACTTGATGTATTGTACGTATAATTTAATTTACTGTATTTTGTAATAATAACCTGCTTTGCTATTAGTTGTATATATTGTGTTAAATATAACAGATTGCTGCTTGTACAGGAAATGAAATTGCATGAAATATTGACTGATCCTATTCTGTCTCGGCCCGTCAGTCTCGGCCCGGTCTTGCACTCGCATTTTTCCAGCACAATCCAAACTACACATCCTGGTCTATGATGAAAAGGTTCAAGGAGAAGACAAATCAGCATTCCACATTGGTCATCACAATCGCCAGACCTCAATCCAAGAGAATATCTGTGTTAACCACACCAAGTCCAAGCACAAACCACACAACCTGGAGGACCTGGAGAGGTTCTGCATGAAGAATAGTTTAAATATCCCTCCTGAGAAGTTGATTAACTTACTTTAAGACTACATGTAGCACCTGTTCCATGTTATCAAACCAAGTTGTATTAGCAAAATACTGTCAAATAATACTGTCAACATTGTGTACCTAGAAAATGTGTGTTGTTGTTGACAGTCTTAAAATTATTTACCTTCTTGTACATTTAGAAACAAATTACACCAGCATTTATTTACTCTTCATCAATGGTCTGAATAAATGTGGTAGCAACTGAATATATGCATATATGTAATTTGTATTGTTTATATAGTTTATTTTGTTAATGTAAAAGTTCCAATTTAGTGACAATGTGAAAAAAAGGTATACTTGCTATACACGTAACTTATGAATACAACAAAATTACAACAAAAAACTAAATGAAAATAGTTAATAATTTAATTTTAAATGATGGGTTACAAGATTATGCAACATGATCATGCACCACCCCTATTAAAAATATTATTATAAAAGTATTTTTACAGTTGTTTTGTTTCCTTGAAGAATATATGAACACAAATAATCTCTTTTATGCTAGTACACTAATCATTACTGATGCAAATGTATATCAATAATTCTTTAGTGTAATATGAAAAATTCATTTTTATACAAAGCCTCGAGGGGAAAGACATGTTGATTTATGCAGCAATACAAGGGGACTTTAAAAACACCGTTTAATTTATTCTCATCTGTTTTGGAAATTAGTTAATGGGAGATTCAGTCACTGCTAAGAATATATGGGATATAAAGCTCTAATACATATATAATACTAACAATACTAACAACAACAACAACAACAATAATAATAATAATAATAATAATAATAATAATAATAATAATAATAATGTGTGAATGCTTTGGATCCATATTGTTTGTAATACAAACAACATACAATAGGCAGGGGGCTCTTCTGAAAATTCAAACTTGTATTCAGTAATAAAAATGGTTTCGGTAGAAAACAATAACTTCCCAAAGTATAACTATTGGCTGTAGAGATATTCAATCTCCCTGCTAGCTCAGGTATTCCATCATTTGATACCATCTTCACAGTGCTTAATTTCCTTCACACAGTGCAGGTCTAATGGCCTTCAATTGCATTCACTTCAACAGATCCCCACACAGGGATGATATCTTATATAAGTATTAGATCTAGCTTGAGGAACTTCACCTCAACTAAGTCCCACCCACATATCCATGTCGAGTGAATTCAGCAGAGCTTGACAAACTGGCTGTGTATGTATGAGCTCTGGAAACCTCTAATTGTATTGCACTTATATTTTGTAAGTTGCCCTGGATAAGGATGTCTACTAATAAATAAATAAATAAATAAATAAAATAATAAAAATAATAATAATAATAATAATAATAATAATAATAATAGAATACAATGTCAACCCATAGAGAAAAGGACTAAAGAACAATGCACATCATTCTATAATTAACAATACTACTAATGTAAATACTCATGTCTACAACCGTTAAATCCTGAAAATTATCAAAGCTCACATTTTGAGCGGGGTGCAGTCAGGGAGGAGAAGTATGTGAGGCGGGGTCAAGGTCATACCTGCACCATACCTGGAGGGAGGGTTGGAGGGCAAGAGAGACTTTTGATGAGCATTTGGAGTGATTTACTGACTAACCAACCCACTTCTGTATGAGAATCCGATAATGAATGAATGATCATGGACTGGACAACGACTACAGCCCTAACTCTAATCCCCACTCAAGTTAAGACTACAGAACACAGGAAAATGCTAGTTAACTAACAGTGAATAAATTAACTATACAACAGACTTTTAAAGTATTTTTAGTATGGTCGATTTCCCATACAAATGTGAATAATTTGATATATCTACATAATGAAATATGAATCCATATTCTGAGGCCTGTTATAAGAGTAGAACTTATAACACAAAGCTCTGCCAGCCTATTTTCGTATCAGACAATGCAAAACTTACCCTTGTGTAACAGGGTTCTTTTTATTTCTCACATCTAAGCCACATGCATTATATTTATGAATACACTTAGGTAATCCTACCTAGGGAAAGGACATTTGTTCAAGGATTTCCTCACATGGCTTCACATGATGGTGTACACATCCACTTCCAGGAAACACTGTGAGCTAATATGAGGATCACTATGTACACGAGCGTATTCTAACACAGCTCAAGGCTGACAATTTACACTTTAATGCGTTCAAACGAGTCAGGTATATGTTTGGGATGAGTGTGTAAAACCCTGAACTATTGATTCACTCCGTTGAACATAAAGCTGCCTGAAAAATATACGTAGATCAGTTATGTTATTTTTCAAACACAAATGTTCTATACATATAATACACAAATAAAGAAACAAACAAATAAGAAAATGAACAGTACATATTTTCTAAAAAGGAACCCAAAAGCACGACAAGCCACTCGGATAAAAAGTAACTACTGCTATTTCATCTCATTAGTACTGCCAGTGAGCGGTAATTGTAAAAGGGCACCCTATTTTGTTGTCAATCAATCTGACTCTTTGAGCATCTCTCAGCTGAGGAAACTTTATAAATAGGTCTTTTCGGGGAAGAACACAATTACATCAAATCGTATTAGAGCCCTATCTTCTTTTAAAAAAAAAAAAGATAAACACACTTTGAAGGCTAAGTGGTGATGATGACGCTTAACAGCAGGTTTCAGGCAGAACGTGCCTGCTCTGTATTCTCAGCAGGGCAATCGATAACTTGCAAATACAACAGGATTCTGGCGGCACAGACGCTCACGCAGAGAACAGCAGTCAAACCTGAACCCTCCGGATACAGAGCAGCAGGACAGAGAAAGGAGGAATCAAGAACTCTTCCTCTATAATCAATCATATCAATTAGACAGTATCCCCTTCACTTCAAATCTCTCAATCAAACATGTATATTCATAACAGATCATGAATTTCTGAACTGAATCATTACATCTAATTTAGATCAAGGTTGTTTAGTACAAAATAAGACTTTATTCATAGAAGTTAAAACCAGATAATATATATATATATATATATATATATATATATATATATATATATATACACTCACCTAAAGGATTATTAGGAACACCATACTAATACTGTGTTTGACCCCCTATCACCTTCAGAACTGCCTTAATTCTACGTGGCATTGATTCAACAAGGTGCTGAAAGCATTCTTTAGAAATGTTGGCCCATATTGATAGGATAGCATCTTGCAGTTGATGGAGATTTGTGGGATGCACATCCAGGGCACGAAGCTCCCGTTCCACCACATCCCAAAGATGCTCTATTGGGTTGAGATCTGGTGACTGTGGGGGCCAGTTTAGTACAGTGAACTCATTGTCATGTTCAAGAAACCAATTTGAAATGATTCGACCTTTGTGACATGGTGCATTATCCTGCTGGAAGTAGCCATCAGAGGATGGGTACATGGTGGTCGTAAAGGGATGGACATGGTCAGAAACAATGCTCAGGTAGGCCGTGGCATTTAAACGATGCCCAATTGGCACTAAGGGGCCTAAAGTGTGCCAAGAAAACTTCCCCCACACCATTACACCACCACCACCAGCCTGCACAGTGGTAACAAGGCATGATGGATCCATGTTCTCATTCTGTTTACGCCAAATTCTGACTCTACCATCTGAATGTCTCAACAGAAATCAAGACTCATCAGACCAGGCAACATTTTTCAGGTCTTCAACTGTCCACTTTTGGTGAGCTTGTGCAAATTGTAGCCTCTTTTTCCTATTTGTAGTGGAGATGAGTGGTACCCGGTGGGGTCTTCTGCTGTTGTAGCCCATCCGCCTCAAGGTTGTACGTGTTGTGGCTTCACAAATGCTTTGCTGCATACCTTGGTTGTAACGAGTGGTTATTTCAGTCAAAGTTGCTCTTCTATCAGCTTGAATCAGTCGGCCCATTCTCCTCTGACCTCGAGCATCAACAAGGCATTTTCGCCCACAGGACTGCCGCATACTGGATGTTTTTCCATTTTCACACCATTCTTTGTAAACCCTAGAAATGGTTGTGCGTGAAAATCCCAGTAACTGAGCAGATTGTGAAATACTCAGACCGGCCCGTCTGGCACCAACAACCATGCCACGCTCAAAATTGCTTAAATCACCTTTCTTTCCCATTCAGACATTCAGTTTGGAGTTCAGGAGATTGTCTTGACCAGGACCACACCCCTAAATGCATTGAAGCAACTGCCATGTGATTGGTTGGTTAGATAATTGCATTAATGAGAAATTGAACAGGTGTTCCTAATAATCCTTTAGGTGAGTGTATATATATATATATATATATATATATATATATATATATATATATAGTACTGTGCAAAAGTTTTAGGCAGGTATGAAAAAATGAAATGAAAAAAGTAAGAATGCTTTCAAAAATAGACATGTTAATAGATTATATATATATATATATATATATATATATATATATATATATATATATATATATATATATATCAATTAAACTCAACTATTAAATTAAACTATCAACTAAATGCAAAGTGAGTGAACAGAAGAAACATCTACATCAAATCAGTATTTGGTGTGACCACCCTTTGCCTTCAAAACAGCATCAATTCTTCTAGGTACACTTGCACACAGCTAACAAGGTGAGGCTGCTGAAGACAGTTTACTGTCAAAAGTCATACACCATGGCAAGACTGAGCACAGCAACAAGACACAAGCTAGTTATACTGCATCAGCAAGGTCTCTCCCAGGCAGACATTTCAAGACAGACAGGGGTTTCCAGATGTGCTATCCAAGCTCTTTGAAGAAGCACAAAGAAACGGGCAACATTGAGGACCGTAGACACAGTGGTCGGCCAAGGAAACTTACTGCAGCAGATGAAAGACACATCATGCTTACTTCCCTTCGCAACCGGAAGATGTCCAGCAGTGCCATCAGCTCAGAATTGGCAGAAAACAGTGGGACCCTGGTACACTCATCTACTGTCTGGAGAAGTCTGGTCAGAAGTGGCCTTCATGGAAGACTTGCAGCCAAAAAGCCATACCTCCGACGTGGCAACAAGGCCAAGCGACTCAACTATGTATGAAAACACAGGAACTGGGGTACAGAAAAATGGCAGCAGGTGCTCTGGACTGAAGAGTCAAAATTTGAAATATCTGGCTGTAGCAGAAGGCAGTTTGTTGGCCGAAGGGTTGGAGAGCGGTACACGAATGAGTGTCTGCAGGCAACAGTGATGCATGGTGGAGGTTCCTTGCAAGTTTGGGGCTGCATTTCTGCAAATGGAGTTGGGGATTTGGTCAGAATTAATGGTCTCCTCAATGCTGAGAAGTACAGGCAGATACCTATCCATCAGGAGTCCTGGAAGTGATGTATGGCAAGCCAAATTATCATTTAGAGATATCTCTAAATGCATTTAAAGATATCTTCAAATATTTCAAGATATCGCTAAATCATTTAAAGATATCTATAAATGATTTAGAGATATCTGCAAATGATTTAGAGATATCTAAATAAGGTGCTTTTTAAAGATATCTCTAAATGATTTGCAGATATCTCTAAATGATTTGAAGATATCTCTAAATCATTTAAAGATATCTGCAAATCATTTAGAGATATCTTCAAATAACATCCTGTTCATTTAGAGATATCTTCAAATCATTTAGAGATATCTCTAAATGTACTTTTAAATTAGATATCTTTAATTGATTTGCAGATATCTTTAAATTATTTAGAGATATCTTTAAATATTTGAAGATATCTTTAAATGATTTAGAGATATCTCTAAATGATAATTTGGCTTGCCATAGTGCTGGTATGACCCCCACAGAGCCCTGATCTCAACATCATTGAGTCTGTCTGGGATTACATGACGAGAGAGAAGCAACTGAGGCTGCCTAAATCCACAGAAGAACTGTGGTTAGTTCTCCAAGATGTTTAGGCCAACCTACCTGCCGAGTTCCTTCAAAAACTGTGTGCAAGTGTACCTAGAAGAATTGATGCTGTTTTGAAGGCAAAGGGTGGTCACACCAAATATTGATTTGATGTAGATTTTTCTTCTGTTCACTCACTTTGCATTTAATTGATAAATATAATCTATTAACATGTCTATTTTTGAAAGCATTCTTACTTTACAGCATTTTTCCACACCTGCCTAAACCTTTTGCACAGTACTATATATAAAAAAATACTGCTTTATTTTTAAACAGCACTTATTGAAAGTACTGCATTAATAAATGACCCTATTCTCATCACAGATTTCATGTTAAATTTGAAATATAACTAATTCATAATGGAAGTTTAATATGCCATGGCAAAACACATGAAAACCCTCTTTGGGTGAGAGTGGACTGCTTTTCTGAATTAGGTTTCTTGCAAGACAATTCCTATGAAACATCTTGAGTGGCCTGGAGAGAACAAAATTAAATGTAACCCACTGTTGGTTCACATCACTTAGCAATATACCAAGAGGTGGCGACTTCCTGCCTTGAAACAATGTACTGTTAATCAAACCAGTGAATAAAACTAAACTAAGCAAAACACACAACAAATCATGGATGGTATTTAGTTTTTCACCAAAAGAGCAAAACACACGTTCCGAGTCATAAAACTAATTAATAACATCTTACAGTAAAAAAATTACTTCCAGCCATGTTGTCAGAAGTAGTTAAAAGTGTTCAAAATTAGCTTTATAGAAAGTAGATATGTCAATGGAGGCACTGTATTCTCTCCCCTAAAATGAGACAGAATGAATGTTTTGAGTTTTTGAGGTTCAGGAATGATGACCTATGGGCCACTTGTTTAATCCAGTGCTGCAGTGAAGTTAATGTGTAGGATCAGGCATAATTAGTGACAGTGGACTCTGTGGAGGGTTGTGGGTACAATCCTGAGGTGGGGGGCACTGCTGTTGTACCCTTGAGCAAGGTACTTTACCTAGATTGCTCCAGTAAATGTCCAGCTGTTTAAAAGGTTACAAATGTAAAATGAATGTGAGATGTTGTAACAATCGTAAGTCACCCTGGATAAGGGTGTCTGCTAAGAAATTGCGTTGTAATTGCCCACTAACTGTTTGTGTCAAATATGTATATGTCTTTTTCTGCAAGATTTCTCTTTGAACAATACAAAGGCCCCACTTTTTTATCTTTCTTGTAAACCAGACTTCACCATACCCAGGACACCAGAGGTCCCTAAACACCTTTGTATTCTGTCAAAATAACTCAACCAGCAGCTGAACCCTTACACAAGAATAAACATTTTATGTTAATAAAATGAATTATTCATGAAGAGGCTTCAGTAAAATGTAAATAAAAATAAATGAATGAATGCAAAATTAAATAAATAAAACAGATAACACTGATAATTAAAGCATAAACACAAGACATTATTTAAGTGCCTAAGAGCAACTAAATCACTGGGATTTCCACTTCTCTTTAGAATGGATTTGAAATGTTCAAACATTGTTGCGTTCTCCCTTTCTAACATGTAAAATAAAGCATGGAAATGAGAACTCTGCTATTCTCACGGGTTCATTAAAACCTGAGGAGAAGTTTGTATTATGGACAGTGGCAATGATCTAGCCTGTCAATATAACAGCGAGGAACATTGAAATATCATAGTAATCTGTTCACATTCACTCAGGCTCAGCTTTGAGAATGAATTGTTCCTAGGATTTCGCTGAGGTTAGTAACTCTCAAATAATAGCCCTAATAATAATCATCATCATCATAGTAATTAAATGAGGAATAGAATGTAAATAAATGTGTGATTACTTTGTCATTCTTTGCTCGGCTTGATTTTGATTCCAGACAAGGAATTCAGGGTCGTACCTATCAAGAGACAGGCAGAAAGAAAGAGGTAGGAGTCTCGCAAAAAGGAGCTTTACATTTTAAAAAATAACTTTTGTCAAATATATCTGGCTGCACTCTTATTATTAAACACTGTTCTGTTTTTTAAAGGACATGCAGGTCTACCATGTGTCAAAAAAATGTATGGTCATAAATAATATTTGTGTATATTTATAAATATTCACCAAGGCAACAAATGTATAGCATAGAAATAAAACTCAACATTAAAAAACAAAACAAAAAAAAAACCTTTCTTTCATGAAAATGTGACATATAGGCCTGTCTCCTTACAAACAGGTGCACGGTGTAAATATTTCACTCATCTCAGTGAGAACCACTATGTTGACTGAAAAGCACTCACTCTTTGTCCCTGTATAGAATATGCTGTATACGCTGTTAATTAAAGCAAACAGTACAGGAAAAAGAAAATAAATAAAAAGGCCGTCATGTTTCCACCAGTGTTCCTCATTTCAATATCAGCTTAGTAACTGAGCTTAGTCTTATTCAATTAATTTTTTTTCAATTATAAATGATTGACTTGATTCAGTTTATTGCATACATCTTGCAAATCTTTTCAACAGATTGTATACTCAGTGCTTTTCCATTAAACGTTGCCTTAATTAAAATAAATGCCTCTGAACATTTCACATCATTCTGTGAATTACAGTTAAATAATCAAATTGAAGATATTCTTGAAATCCATTGTAATAACGATCTTCTATAATTCCTGTCCACCCAATTTAGCAAGTGGCCCTTTGTCAGTTTATTGCAGCATCTTCCTTTTACAGACGCAAACAGATGATAAAATCTGTCAACAGTGTGGACCACAATCATATTTCCGTCTTCTGTAATACATATAGAATATGTATCTTTACAATAAATATATGTCATTGTATCACGGAATACTGCACCACGGTTTTTAGTAGATTCTTACCTAATAATTTATATTTTTATATTCATTCAGAATATAAAATAATTAAAGACACACTAGATTGTGGTCTAAGTATACTAAATATATGAACTAAAGAAGAAATACATATATTCCATTACATACTCAGTCAGTATACAGTTTCAGGGATATGGAATCAGCTCCAAATAGATAATTCACAAAGCCTTTTACTCAAACTGTGTTACAAGCATCATTTTTTTAAATTAAAATTAAATAAATTGGTTGTATTTAAGAAAACAAATATATAGTTGTTGAGTTAGAATTGTTATAGCGTAAGCTTTCCATCTTTGCTGACTCACTAACACGACACAGATAATTGTCTAATTTACACTTGAAAGTAAATCAAATACTTTAAATTTGTAATAATATATACAAATTGTGTGTTTATTTTTCTTACAATGTATTCCCTCCAAATTCCATATAGATAGGTAGATCGATACATAGATAGATGGATACAGGTGGAGTTAAAAAGATAAAAAGAAAACTTAAAAAGAAAAAACAAAAGAAAATGACACGCTTGATCAATTAAAGGCTAGGGGAAAATTAGGTCAACCTCAGTTTGTTACTTCATGTTTTCTTTACAGATACTCCAGAACAAATTAAGAGTGATAAGAGCTAAAATGAAAGTCAGCCAGCACACACCTAATATATATTACTGATGGATGGATATATGCTAATAACACATTGAAGTAAAATGCTTTATGATCTGGATCTTAAACATTTTACATTAAAGGTTAAAAAAAGAAAAGAAAATAAGCTTAGCGGACCAATACTGAGCTTTTGTTATTCACTGAATGACAATCCGTTGCAAGGTTAAAGACAGACTTTGAATAAAACAAGGGCTAAAAGGTAATGTGTGTCATACTCAGATCATTGATTGAAGACCACCTCAAGCCAGTTGGTATATAAATAGGGTTCCACTCACCTGGGATCCTTCTGAATGCTATCGATGGAGGGTGACCTTGCCAGCGTGCCCTCTGGCGGGATGGCTGGCCCAGACTTGCTGTATGGTGATTCCACAGAAGGACAGTACTGAAGCTGGCGATAAGGGTCTGCATAATTGGCGGCTGGACCGGCGGCATAGCTGGCTCTCTGGTAAGTGCCTGTGGCATTCTGGCTGCCTGTGCGCTGCAAGGGTACGGAGTCAACACCAGGGGAAGATGGGGCTATGACAGGAAAGTAGGGACAAAGCAAAAAATTCAGGACCTGTTCACAGAACTGGTTAACTAGGTCTAGGCAAAGGAACAAACACAAGAAGAGAGAACAAAACACACACACACACACACACACACACATAAAGCATCAAATAAAATAAAATAAGAAAAAACACAGGGGGTCGAGACGTGCAAAAGCAGAGTCAGTTCAGAGCATACATCATGTTTATGATCATTACTTCAGAGGACATCATTGCATATGATACAGTAGGACTTCAATTACCCACCATAACTATAGAGGAAGCCAACCCATCAATTATTTAATTATCAAATATGACAAATAATGACAGGAAAACCACTCAAGCTGGCTATTACATTGAAGCTATACTGAACTGTGTATATATATATATATATATATATATATATATATATATATATATATATATATATATATAACTTAGAAAAAAAATGAAAATAATATATTATATGGCATGAAAAAGTGTCTGGGTTTTAGCAGTATGTTTGTGTAAGCATGGACCAACCAACCACTGTAAAATACAGTGTTATGCATTAACACTAAGTATTTGGGTGATACATACATACATTCATATATATATATATATATATATATATATATATATATATATACATACATATGTTGATATATAAAAGAATAGCAGTATAAACAATTCATTTTTATTATACCAACACACAAAAGACAAAGAAAAGTG
This sequence comes from Amia ocellicauda, assembly GCF_036373705.1. NCBI lineage: Eukaryota > Metazoa > Chordata > Actinopteri > Amiiformes > Amiidae > Amia > Amia ocellicauda. The sequence continues at coordinate 23,856,193 of NC_089851.1, forward strand.
TAATGCCATATATTTAAAGTTAATTTCAAAGTTACAGAAAAAACACAAACCAAATAATTAAAACATGATTGCAGACAGAAACATTCTCAATATGGAAAGTTTTTTCCTATTTTGTTGGATTATAACCTGTAATTTAAATGAATTTTTATTTGGCTTTCATGTAATAGACATACACAATATAGTCCAAATCAGTGAAATGAAATGAAATGAAAACAATAACTTGTTTTAAAAAATTCTAAAAAATAAAAAACAGAAAAGTGGTGCGTACATATGTATTCACCCCCTTTGCTATGAAGCCCCTAAATAAGATCTGGTGCAACCAATTACCTTCAGAAGTCACATAATTAGTTAAATAAAGTCCACCTGTGTGGAAAAAAGCCATTGCTTAAAGAAAATATAAGAAAACATGTTTGCTATTTGGAAGACTTCCCAAACATATGGAAGAAGGTACTCTGGTCAGATGAGACTAAAATTGGGCTTTTTGGCCATCAAGGAAAACGCTATGTCTGGTGCAAACTCAACACCTCTCATCACCCCGAGAACACCATCCCCACAGTGAAGCATGGTGGTGGCAGCATCATGCTGTGAGGATGTTTTTCATCGGCAGGGACTGGGAAACTGGTCAGAATTGAAGGAATGATAGATGGCACAAAAAACATGGAACTTCTTGAGGGAAACCTGTTTCAGTCTTCCCGAGATTTGAGACTGGGATGGAGGTTCACCTTCCAGCAGGACAATGACCCTAAGCATACTGCTAAAGCAACACTCAAGTGGTTTAAGTGGAAACATTGAAATGTCTTGGAAAGGCCTAGTCAAAGCCCAGACCTCAATCCAATTGAGAGTCTGTGGTATGACTTAAAGATTGCTGTACAACAGCAGAACCCATCCAACTTGAAGGAGCTGGAGCAGTTTTGCCTTGAAGAATGGGCAGAAATCCCAGTGGCTAGATGTGTCAAGCTTATAGAGACGTACCCCAAGAGACTTGCAGCTATAATTCCTGCAAAAGGTGGCTCTACAAAGTATTGACTTTGGGGAGGTGAATAGTTATATACACTCACCTAAAGGATTATTAGGAACACCATACTAATACTGTGTTTGACCCCCTTTCGCCTTCAGAACTGCCTTAATTCTACGTGGCATTGATTCAACAAGGTGCTGAAAGCATTCTTTAGAAATGTTGGCCCATATTGATAGGATAGCATCTTGCAGTTGATGGAGATTTGTGGGATGCACATCCAGGGCACGAAGCTCCCGTTCCACCACATCCCAAAGATGCTCTATTGGGTTGAGATCTGGTGACTGTGGGGGCCAGTTTAGTACAGTGAACTCATTGTCATGTTCAAGAAACCAATTTGAAATGATTCGACCTTTGTGACATGGTGCATTATCCTGCTGGAAGTAGCCATCAGAGGATGGGTACATGGTGGTCATAAAGGGATGGACATGGTCAGAAACAATGCTCAGGTAGGCCGTGGCATTTAAACGATGCCCAATTGGCACTAAGGGGCCTAAAGTGTGCCAAGAAAACATCCCCCACACCATTACACCACCACCACCAGCCTGCACAGTGGTAACAAGGCATGATGGATCCATGTTCTCATTCTGTTTACGCCAAATTCTGACTCTACCATCTGAATGTCTCAACAGAAATCGAGACTCATCAGACCAGGCAACATTTTTCCAGTCTTCAACTGTCCAATTTTGGTGAGCTTGTGCAAATTGTAGCCTCTTTTTCCTATTTGTAGTGGAGATGAGTGGTACCCGGTGGGGTCTTCTGCTGTTGTAGCCCATCCGCCTCAAAGTTGTACGTGTTGTGGCTTCACAAATGCTTTGCTGCATACCTCGGTTGTAACGAGTGGTTATTTCAGTCAAAGTTGCTCTTCTATCAGCTTGAATCAGTCGGCTCATTCTCCTCTGACCTCTAGCATCAACAAGGCATTTTCGCCCACAGGACTGCCGCTTACTGGATGTTTTTCCCTTTTCACACCATTCTTTGTAAACCCTAGAAATGGTTGTGCGTGAAAATCCCAGTAACTGAGCAGATTGTGAAATACTCAGACCGGCCCGTCTGGCACCAACAACCATGCCACGCTCAAAATTGCTTAAATCACCTTTCTTTCCCATTCAGACATTCAGTTTGGAGTTCAGGAGATTGTCTTGACCAGGACCACACCCCTAAATGCATTGAAGCAACTGCCATGTGATTGGTTGTTTAGATAATTGCATTAATGAGAAATTGAACAGGTGTTCCTAATAATCCTTTATGTGAGTGTACACTCAAATTTTCTTTTTTTTTTTTTGTCTTATTTCTTGTTTGTTTCACAAATAACAAATATTTTGCATCTTAAAAGTGGTAGGCATGTTGTGTAAATCAAATGATACAAACCCCCCCAAAAAATCAAATTTTATTCCAGGTTGTAAGGCAACAAAATAGGAAAAATGCCAAGGGGGGTGAATACTTTCAGAAGGCACTGTATTCAGTGCAGTCCAAACAATTAAGCTAAGCTTTAGGGTGCTGTGGATTTTAGTCAGAAGTTGATACAGATCATGCTGGTGAACTCAATGACCAACAAACAAAATCACTTCAAAGGCAATTTTATAACCACCAAGAGTAAACACACACATTTTATTACTGCTGTAGATTTACAGCAAATATGACAGATATGGTGCTGAGAATTGCCCAAGTGTTCCTCTGCGAAGGAAATCAAATATATATTTTTTTATTTTCTTTTGACCGTGTCATTTTGTGAAAGTTGCATGCATTGTTCCACACAGGTGTCTCATGAATGAAATATGATTCAGTCATAGAATTGATTTTATAATACTCCACAACTGACAGTTAAGACATACTTGTATAATGAAAGTGCAGTAAATTGAAATCATACTGTATTAACTTTTTTATATCACCAAGAAATAATTGAAATAGGCGGCAAATCTAAGTTTTGCTTCTGTCCTCTGTTTGCAACAGTTGTCATCAGCAGCATGATTGGCAGATTCTAATGCTACTCTCCGTCAGACACAGTATTTTCCTGTGTTCAGATAGAGGTGTGGAACACAATTCACATGATGCTATTTACATTAAATTAACATCTAATTAATTTGAATAGTTTACAAAACACTGGCTTACAGTGACTGTGATGACTGCGTCTTAAAAAAGCACAAGGTGACACCATTATTTATATGGTACATATTCTGTTATTTGTATCTGAAAACTACGCTGAATTTTAGTTTGCTACTGAAACACAGAACAATCATTGGGAGGCATGAACAGCAGAAACAGACTGTGCCCATGGTGTCTTGCTGTGCTATGCAGTATGTGAAAGCAATATCTGGTGAGTGTTTTCATGAGCTCTCAAAGGTTATTGCCAAATGCTAACAGAGTCTGTACTTTTTTTCTTGTGGTGGTGTTTTGTTGACTTTCTTTCTTTTCTTTTCTTTTCTTCTTTGCTTTTAAGTCAGGCTTTTGATGGATATTAAACTGGATCACTGTCATCTCATACTATCAGCCGTACGTACTCAGAACCATTTTCACCACACTCAATAAATACATAAAGAAAGAAATAAATCAAGGCAGCTACAGCTGACAAGTGAAAACTGAACTTCCACAGTAGGGAGGCTGAGATGAGAAGTGTCTGTTTGCTCCAGTTCCTCAGATCTACATGACTCCACTCATCACTGTTTTCACTTGTCCGCTGTTTCACACTTGTGAATCAGACAGGAAAACGAAGATGATGTAGGAGGAGAAGGGTATGGAAGGCAAAGAGAAGTGTGTATAAAGTATTCCATGAAGTTGCAACCAGTCAGAAAGGCATAGGCAGGGTCTTGTGCAAAGATCACAATGTGGAAACAGCCAGTCCAAACTTACCATAATGTTGGGGTTTGGCTCTGTGGATAAGATACTTATCTGCAGCATTGTGAATTACACTTAATGGAGGAAGAAGGAGGTGAAGAATATGAAGATGAAGACGATGAAGACAACAAAGATGATGAAGAATAATTCTTTCTATGCCAAAAACAAGAAGGTTTGATACAACACTACAGGCAAATGAGTCACTGCTTTGGCTTTTTCATCCTACATGACTTGCATTCAAGGCAATTAAGGAAGATTGAAGTGAATTATCGTCTGGAGACTTGCTGTGACACTGGAGGGACAGATATATAGCTAGACGGCATTGGCTAAGCAGGTCACTTTAAATCTGATGAAAATGTTTTTAAGGGACACATAATTCAGCCAGGATGTAAATGCCCATGCTATACATTCTAGACACAGACATCTGTTACTGGGTCACAACAGTAAACACCGAAACAGTTTCATATTAAAATGGCTTCACCATTAGCTACACTTTGAGAGAGAAAAACACATATTTAGGGAACAATGTCCATCATTTCTTGAACTTTAAATCATTCATATTCAAAACATTTGTTCAAATTGCCTAGAGATATTGCTCTCTTTATATTGCTCTCTTTATTAATTAATTACAATCAATCAATTAATGTATGACCTATTTCACCTTTTTTGGCATATCATTTATCTGAGAAAGACAAGTACAGTTTTACCAGAATGTTTCTCATTCTTAGTCTCTGATGCTGGGAGACAGCATTTCATTGTATTTATTTTAATATGCCATTCAGGGTGGAATTAAGCTAACAAAATGTCCCAGTGTAAAGATCCCCAAAGTGGACTGCACTGTGGATTTGAAACATTGTCAATTTGAAATGTACACAAGCAACTTTGTGATTTATTTTTTAAATATCTTTATGTTTTAATTATATCAATAACTTACCCATTATATCACATACAAGACATCATATTTAATACATCTACCCCTGTACTAAGTATTATGCATTCACAATTGATTAGATTTACTTTAATATTGGGACATATTTGTTTAAAGTATGTTTTTAACATTCAATATATGAAAGAGTTCAGAGGTCAGGTGCATTGGTTTTGTTATTAAGAAGTTTAAAATTGTGTGAAAAAGACTTATTATTTAATTAATAATAAGTAGGACCCTGAATTTTACATGACCAACTTTCTTAGGCTGCACTTAATTTCTCCATGAGCAATGTGGTCATGTTGTCTGCTTAATTAAAACACTTGTTGATTAATAATCTATAGATTAATTTAATCATCTTAATTAGTCATTCTATTAATGAGCATTGGTGCATTACATTATTATTATGATATCTTTGCAATATATGCTACATCACTGATGTTATGATTTCAGTATTTTACATGAATTGTTTCAGGTTCTAACAAATAATATTGAATAAGATGTTTTAGTAATATAGGGGTGACTAAATGACTAAATAAATGTCCATAGCTGCTTATGCTTAATCAACGCACCAATGTGCATGAATAGAATGACTAATTGAGATGATTAAAGGCATCTGGAGATTATTAATCAATAAGTGGTTTAATTAAACAGACTACATGACCACTTTGCACTGGGAAGCATTAAGTGCAGCCTAAGAAAGTTGGTCACATAAAACGCAGTGCCTTAATGATAAGAAGTAGAGAAATACAGAGAGAGCAGATTTTAGTAGACATGCAAGATCATGTATTATTTTTTATATATTCATTATTTAATTATCATTATCATGGAAGATGCTTAAGAGAAAACGTTAACCTGCATGCAGCCAAAGAGGAGGCACACCAAACCACATGGTGATATGTGGTCATGGCTATTCTACTGTACCAATCATGTTAGGAGAGGCCACCCACTTACTGGTGAAATCATTTTTTTGTTTGTTTTCCACCTGTTGGCCTCTTTTTTCATAGCAGGTAACACATTTTCTACATGCCAGCAGTGTCATACATTGCTGAAATACACAAAATAACAAATTAATTTCTGGGATGAATTTAAAGCCAAATTCCTCTCTGTCTCTGAGTTTCTCCCCTGAATATAGCCACACTGACTGCCAGGCAAGGTGATAAAACCCTCAGACTAATCCTTTTGTTATCATTAAGTACGAGCTTATGTCAGCAAGATGAGAGCCTGTCACACTTCATCTAAGCAGTGGTGAATCCAGAAAGCTCTTATAAATTCATCAGAGAGCCTGGGATGAGAAGTTATAAATCTGATAACATGCATATCGACCATAACCCATTGGCTGGAAACGTAACCAATCAACAATGGGGGGGGTGTCCTCTGAATAGGAATGCCAATGAGGTGCCAACACATCGCTTCAGATCACAGCCCATTTGTTTTAACTGTCCAATGTCCAAGGACAAGGAAAATGTGAAAAGAGCTAGCATGCTCAGTTCCCAGAAGGAAAAAAGTCTTCACAAAGGTTCACAAAAAAAAAAACACAGATTAAAGAACTAAAAGATACAACAGGATCTGAAGAAGTTTGCTGAATTTGCTCTCGATTGAACCTTAGCTTGCAACTTCACTCTTCCCCCATGTGCTGCACTCTGTACCTCCAAGAAAGGGCTCAACAAAGTCATACCACTTCAGAAGATGCTAGAATCATCTTAATCCAGAAAGCCAGTAAGCTAGCTAGCCTCGAGTAAAAGAAAACATACGTATACATTCGTATAAAGTCCTTTTGAACAAAGCACTATAATTGCATTCTTCAAAATGAGTAATCTCCGATCGAAGGACACCTAACAGTTTAAACCTTCAAACTCTTGAAAAAAGCATGAGAACTTCTGAGTTTTTCCACTAGAAAATCCTTCCACAAGCCTTGGAACTGGAACTTATCATACTTATCAAGTATTGTACATTCAATATACATAATTTTATGAATGAGAAATAAGCATAAACGAAGCACGCATACACTTATGAATGATATAATCTGTTAAAATATAATCCCCAATTATATAATGTTTGCATTTAATGAGAATTATTTTAAATATTAATAGTGTGTAATTTGAATTAATTACAGAGTGCACTTGAAGATATTCACTATTCTGCTGTTAGCTATCTTGAATGTGAATGTAAATGTAATGGGCATTAACAGTAGATTGATTTGTGTATAGACGCTTTCTATATCTACAGCAACCAATTCTTATAATGTGTGGGATCACCAAAGACATCTACAGATATTGTATAGGAACTGTAACTATCTTTTTGGGTATTAGATAATGAGACTAATATAATGATTATTGACAACTCATAATATGAATGCAATCAGACATTTGTTTCAGACTAACAATATTAAGATTAAGATTAACCTCCGTCTTTGCTAATTATTGTAGTCACTAATCCCCAAAGCACATTAGGCATATGTGCTACTAGCATCTCTGAATAATTACTTTTCCATTATAAAATCAGCTACTTTGTATTTCTTTGAACTTGCATCTGTGTTCATTTATAATAATTATATATAAGGCTCTACTAAATAAGGAACTCCCTTTTTGAAATATATAGTTGTGACGCACTCTATAGAGCTTAGTGTTAATAATATCACACTCAAAGCAGCAGAGATACCAAACTCCATATATATATACACCGATCAGCCATAACATTATGACCACTGACAGGTGAAGTGAATAACACTGATAATCTCGTTATCATGGCACCTGTCAGTGGGTATATTAGGGAGGAAGTGAACATTTTGTCCTCAAAGTTGATGTGTTAGAAGCAGGAAAAATGGGCAAGTGTAAGGATCTGAGCGACTTTGACAAGGGCCAAATTGTGATGGCTAGACGACTGGGTCAGAGCATCTCCAAAACTGCAGCTCTTGTGGGGTGTTCCCGGTCTGCAGTGGTCAGTACCTATCAAAAGTGGTCCAAGGAAGGAAAAGCGGTGAACCGGCGACAGGGTCATGGGTGGCCAAGGCTCATTGATGCACGTGGGGAGTGAAGGCTGGCCCATGTGGTCCGATCCAACAGACGAGCTACTGTAGCTCAAATTGCTGAAAAAGTGAATGCTGGTTCTGATAGAAAGGTGTCAGAACACACAGTGCATCGCAGTTTGTTGCGTATAAGGCTGCGTAGCCGCAGACCAGTCAGGGTGCCCATGCTGACCCCTGTCCACTGCCGAAAGCACCTACAATGGGCACGTGAGCATCAGAACTGGACCATGGAGCAATGGAAGAAGGTGGCCTGGTCTGATCAATCACGAGTTCAAGGTGTTGACTTGGCCTCCAAATTCCCCAGATCTCAATCCAATCGAGCATCTGTGGGATGTGCTGGACAAACAAGTCTGATCCATGGAGGCCCCACCTCGCAACTTACAGGACTTAAAGGATCTGCTGCTAACGTCTTGGTGCCAGATACCACAGCACACCTTCAGAGGTCTAGTGGAGTCCATGCCTCGACGGGTCAGGGCTGTTTTGGCGGCAAAAGGGGGAACTACACAATATTAGGCAGGTGGTCATAATGTTATGGCTGATCGGTGTATACCATATATTGATTTAAATGGAAGATAGACAAGCACATGCACACACTTATAGATATGTATGTTTGAAATTCAAAGACACATGGTATGTTAATATCTAAAGAGGTTTCAGAAAATTCATGATTCAAAAAATGACTGAATAACAGATTGTTTTACTATTGCAATCTATCTGCAGAGATATTACTATCGTTTCAAATTAAAAATGGCAACCTCAAGGTGACAGTAACTGTGTTCAGAAAGTAATCCAATTTATCAAAAAGTCTTAAAATCTCTCTTGAGCTTTGAAATGTTAATAGAAATTTCTGTTCCAATTTATGTCAGGGTAGAAAATTCTAGAAAACTGGAAGCTATGGTATAAGCAATGAAACCCAGACCCCCAAACAGTTTCAAGCTGATTGCAGCAGAATCTGGTCTACATTTTTGAATGAGAGAAGCAACAGAAGCAGTCAACTAATTTAAATTATGTTGAGTAAAAAAATCCTAGGCTGAATGATATATGCCAAACATAAAACACAACTCTTATTAGCAAAGGATGCTACTTATATTATGTTTCAGAACTGCATTATCTATGATCTTTACCAAAAAATTTATAAAACAAAACATAATTTGAAAGCATGAATGTAAAAGGACAGATTAAATGTTTATATTCAAACAAAACAAAATGTTTTATTGTTTTCTGCATCTTTAATTCCACTTATTTGATTAAAGTGTGTATTCAACAGCACAGTGTATATCTGAACCCTAACCAGGGTTGAGTTAGCTGATACTAAAATGATAATGCTGTCTGGCTTTCCACAACAGGCGATATAAATCTTCTGGCTTGCTGAGAAACATTGCCATGGGTACTACCATTAGACAGTGGATTTTACTGATATCAGAGATTACAAATCAATCTGTGAATTAAGTTACTGAGCTACTGAAAGTAATAAAACAAATATTACTAGACAATCAGTGAAATAAAAGGACCATAGAAAACTATAGGAAAAAGACCTTTTATAGGACCAAATATCAGTTTATTTGTTTGGCTCTTTTAATTGTTGTGTACTGATTGACTGCAAGGTTCTGGGGAGTAATTGTTATGTACTCATGGGCCCTAGCTAAGAGGGTCTTAAAATGTCCCCTCCCACTGTTCCTTGCTAGGGTCAATCATCTACATTTATGAAACTGATTTTCTATATTTTAATAGAAAATGTGAACATGTACTGTAATAAACAAATGGAGAAGAAGAGAAACAAACTTTTACTTACATTTGGTCTGACATTCTAGTTTTATTATGTTTGATCTTATGTTATTATACCTGTAGCTTTGATTATCCCTGTGCTTTCAGAATCACTATTTAATCTCACCTGTGCTGGGCTTCTGAACGTAACATTTGCCATGGTCACAGAAAGCCCTTTAAAATAACTTGACCTTTTAGACACAATTCACTGAATGGTACATTTATTTTTTATTGGAGGATAAGCCTTCAGATGCTGCAGAAAGTTAAAGGTGTTGTTGAAAACACACTGTCCTTTTTGTATCTTCAAATTGCTTTTTATAGAACCTTTAAAGTAGTCTTCTAACATACAATTTTGTCAAAAAACAAGGTGACTTCAACACACTGCTCCTAAATAACATAACTGGCCAGTTATCAAGGTCTAAAATATCATACAGGCTAAAGAAAATGTCTCCTTCCTGCATGGACTAAAATAAGTATAAGTATAAGTACAGTATACTACAAAAAAGAAGTTGCAAAACTACATTGCAACAATTATAAAATGCATTGAAAAGTATTCATACATACAATGCATGATTTAACTATAAAAAATGGATATGCTGTGGATAGGTAGTCATTGGCAAAGCAATAAACTGAAATTATCATATACTTTCTGGCCAGAAACAAAGAACTGCAAGCAATTGTCTACAACCAAGACCCTGCTCAGGTATTGGACGCAAAGAAACATATCTACAAAAACAGAAGAGCATCTGAGGATCTGATTAAAGGCAACAGAATCCCATATATATTTATTTTTAAACCCTGTTCTAGCCACAGTGCATAATGTGTAGTGTATAGAATCAGTCTTTAGAATTAACAATTGTTCTCAGTTCCTCCTCGGCTCTGTATTTTGGCATTATTCAGTGCCTTGTGTCCTAAGGGTTGGAACTTGATCGCAAAAACAACGTGTCAGACAAACAACGAAGCCCCCACCCCTTCCCCTTGGCACTCTTTCAGCTTGTAGTATTTGGTTCTCATTTAGTCCTCAAAAAAGACAAACACGAGATGACAAGAATAAAACATGATTACAATCATGTCCATAGACTAAAGCATCACAAAAGCTTTAGAAAGAATGGAGGGCTGCTTTGCCTCCTCACAGCACCAATATCCTTGATTAAAAATAGATAGGCTCCCATTGAACTCCTTAGGAGAGCTCGGGAAGCACTCCAAATGGGAGCCAGGCGGGCAGCCTCGAGACGGCCAATTATGGTCTGTGAATAGTTTATAACATGATTTACATGGTGATAGAACAAATCAGGCCGCATGTGAGCAGTCAAGGTCTGGTGTTTTGTTTCAATTAATTGTGTTTATTTTGCCTTCACTGGGCCCGCTGCCTGCTCGCTTCTACCTTTGCTTGTAGGTGTTGAGATACACTAAATTAAAATAAATCGCCGGCATGGCTTGTGTGCGTGGTCATGTGCTGTTAAGGTGGCCCATGTGACGGGTGTCCAGCTGCACTGTAATTAAAGGCAATCTGCAACCTGTTACAGCTGGTTCCTGTTAGTAAGGGATATTGATCAGAGCTGACAACTGTTCAATGTAGGCTTACAACCACACATGGGCGTATGTTTGTATGCAATTTCACACATATACCAGAATGGAGAAGCAACTGCCAGCCAAGAAGACACGAAAGCAAACCACTATGATGTTGATAGGGAGAACTCAATACTCCCTCAATAGATAGGAATACTCAGGGCCCGATTTAACTGAAATAATACCAACATAGTTTATTCAGTTACAGCGAAGTGCTCCAGAGATGGCCAGTCAGGAAGACACGTGAAGTTTTTCTAAATAACATACTGTTATAGAGGATGACTCCCTTTGGTTGTCAGGCTACTACATGACGTAAATGAGGTACCCCAAACTTCATCACACACTTCTCCTTTGTCTCCTGTTCCCTCTATGGCCTTACATGAAAATGTTTTTCTAAAATCAGCTACACAGAACGACTGCACCTGACCTCTTCGGAGCAATATACAAAGCTTAAATTCATACATGGGTTACACAATCTTGCTGCAACAATGGTGCGAATATAATATATTTGGAATTCAGACAGGGCACTGTCCTGTATCAATGTCTTATTTCTCACGGAAAGTTCAGGGTGAGTAGGAAAATGTAAAGTGTTCCTTGAAACGATAAGCAATGTATTTTACAACACTACCACATTTGTTTTCTTACTCATTATTCGTTCGATTCACCACAAAGTTTCGATTTTGACCCATCTAATAAAAGAGTTCAGGTCAAAAAATAAATTAAAATGTGTAGTTCAACTGTCTCAGAAATGCTCTAATTTGCATGTTCAGGGACATTTAAAATCAACACTTTTATGGAAAAAGTAACCAGGATGGTAGCAGGACGTGGGAATGTTTCTCATGGTTTGGAGTACGGCTTTAAATATCTTTCAAGTGCAGAAGTGTTTTGGCCACCAGACCAGGCAAAATATTCTACAAAGCAGTCTCTCTGAGGTAGAACACATAAATACATACTAATCAAGTGCATTTTAGGTAATGTCAAATGTTGATTTGTGATGCCAAATTAAAATGATATGGACTTAAAATGTCTTTCTTTTTTCTGTTTTTTGGTGTGGGCGGGGTGTTGGTTATTTATTTTTATATATGTATTAAGTGTTTGTGAAGAATCTACCTTACAATGGGTACCATTCCATGAACACATGAAGGGGAAAAAAACATGTAGATATTTAACCTCAAAGTAAATGTCCATTCAAAGCTCAATACGCCTGTCAAATTGATATTCAACAAAAATTCATATATTACTATTACTAAATTTCTTATAGCATACAGTTGTTACAATATCACATTCTTCTTTTTACATAAAATTACCCATTCAAGCAGCTGGGTTTTTACTGGAGCAATCTAGGTAAAGTGTCTGCTCAAGGGTACTGAGCCCACGACTCTCCGCTCCAGAGTCCACAGCCCTAATCACTACTCCAGTTTCCTAGCCTACAGAGGCATATTACCATGTTTTAAGATCATGGTGGAAAATTATTGTACGCACACTTTTGTAATACAGTCGGTGATAACAGGGGTAAGCTAAACTGAATTTTTAATACTGAGTACAAAAAAATAATACATTTACAGCACGTAATATAACTCATGTAAATATATTCCTGCCATGAAATGCGTCAAATGTATAATAAGGAGGCACATCTGCATTTTCACATGGAAAACACTCCTCTGTTTGCCTCTCAACCCTTTTGTGTTCTTGCCAAGGCACAGCTTTTGAAGTTTCCTTGGTATTCTTCATAAAATCTCGAGAGGGCATCCAATCAAATTATAGGCCGCAAAATGCGAGGCACTTTGTGTTGCATAATTTACAATTCATATTCATTCTTGAGATACTGGTAGAGAAAATGCAGTGCAGGAAACAGTGATACCACATAATAAAAGAATGAAATAACAGGAGGCATTCCTGACCAAGTATCCACTTTTCTTGCAAGCTTTTCTAAATTGGTGTATTAAATAAACCTATCTCAACAACGTGCCTCCAATGTGTCTGAAGTGGATAAAAATAAGATAATATGTTTACAAGATGCTGTCAAGGTGATGAACTGCCTAGTAAATTATACCTTCTAGGTTAGGCAATACAGCTATAATGGAAAGTAACACTGGAACAATATTATATGGTGATTCAATAAATATTGTTAATTAAACTATACTTATGTATTGATATCTTTTTAGAGTTTGTTAAGCATTGATTCAGCCTAGAGAAGACTGTTAAGATTCCAGTGGATTGAGTTAAGACAGGGGTTGTGTAATATTTTGACTTCCACTGGCTTAAAATCAACGCAGAAATCAGTTCATAATTAATATTTTCAGTTTATACAATGTTGACAAGGTTTTGACATATTAACACATACAAGTACATACATACAGTGTAGGGAAATATAAATGCATATAAATATTTCCCTACAAAGGGAAAATGATTTGACTGTAAATTGTATTCTCATTATTGTCGTTTAATATATATATATAATATTATATTTTTGACACATGATTCTTTAAAACATGACACTAAGGTTTTTTCTTTGGAACATTAAAATATTTAATGGAATATAACTGTCTCATGTTAGTTTTTTCTTTGTGATATTATTTTGATTATTTACTGCTCAGATGTTTGTCACCTTTCTGTGCACCTACATAAAAAGAGATTGTATAAAACTGCAATCAAAACAAAATAAGAAACATCAAGCCAATGAAGATTGAAGACAATAAACTGTCCTTGTTGGATAGAAATAGAATAGTTCTTAAGCACTATAAGGGGAGTAATGCTATGAGTGATGCTGTGATACTGTGATGCCACTCCTTTAGACTTGTTAAGACCCCCCACATCAGGGGACTGGTCTTCTGGCACAGCAAGTCTGTCACTTGTTTGGGGCAGATTTAATTGGTGCTTGGGGGTGTGTCTGTGACAGCAGTTCAAATCCCAAACCAGGTCTGAGGAAAGACAACAGATCCTTAATCCACTGTTGAGCGCCAGTATAAAGATATAACTGGGGTGCAGCATGTTTTCATATGCCTGTTAGTGTTTTTTATTTTTACTTTGTGTTACTGTGCTTAGTGCCTTGCCAGAAATTGGATGGTGGTAAGCAGTTATATAACTTCTGGATGCCAAAATTATTTATTTAATTTGATGGTTTTTTTTTATTATTATTATTCTAAATGTACATACAAAATCTATATACTTATATATAACTTATAGTTATTACATAAGTGATAAATCAAACATAACTTATATTTTAAAGCGGTGCCCAATTGTCTTTTTATTGTCTGTGTTTTAAATGCTGAAGGTTAGCAGTAGAGTGGAGCAGTAGAGTTTGCACACATGTCTTGGCTTAAAAATGCTGTATGTGGTGTTAAAGGGTAGGCCTGGGGGTTTGTTTTACGGTAGCACAGACTACAAACAAACATACATCCAGGACTGCAACAGTTTCCATTTTCAGCAGTGGTTAAGCAGAGAAACTGGCACATCTTTCTTCCTTCTGCTTCTTTTAAGCACATGAGATTATTCTCCTGCAAAGAAAGAGATCTCATGGACTTACACTGGAGACCCATCTGAGCTATCGAGCATGATGTTCACATGAATGCAAATTACGACTCGAACATGTGGTAATTTAACAACCGTGGCTTCATTTGCTGTGAGGTTTAATATATTGTAATGTATGAAGCCTGCATTTATTTTATTTATTTTCTTACCAAGCCTCAGTACATTAGATCTATCGTTCTGTCTCGAGAGCTTCTCTGTTTACTTTCTCACAAACAGGTGATATTCCCTTTGATTTCTTTCTCAGAACAGCATGCCTCCTGATCACCTCCTAAAACCGAATCACATTTTTGAATTTTAAAGTTCTTATTTATTTGATTTCTAGTTAGAAGTGGGGAGATTGCACAGTGGGTTAGAAGCTGTCAGTGAGTGGGCATTCGTTGAATGTCTTAATTATTTAAATTCCCCGCTGTGCAGCTGAGAGTCGCACGCATTATACGTGGAGGAAATGAACACTCCTCCATCCTTTGTCTTGTTCGAGGCACAGCCATGAAAGACAAGGTGACCATTTGTTTGAATCAAGATTGAAAAAATCAATCTGAATAAAGCAGTTTTCCCGTCGCACTTCTATACGAATCCCTCAGTGTGAGTTAGCGCTGTAATCCATCATTTCCCGGAGTGTGTCCTGCGTGAATGTATAATTGGTCATTAGCTATGCCTCAGCGGTGGGTCTGGAGTTCAGATCTCCGCATTAACCCAAATCACGTCACCTTTTATTGTTCACTTTTAAGCAGGTGATTTACAATGCAAGGAAGCTCTAAAACTAGGCCTCCGCACCAGTTTTTAATACCGCAGTGCTTTAGGAACCAAATGACCAAAATGACAGCTAATAGAAAGTGACAGGCTTTCTGGATCAAGGGGTTTATTACAGTTTAAAATTTATTACATACACTTTTTTATTACTGATGTTTAAGTTTTATAAGATGTCTTTCGGTGACCCATTTTTCCTCTTCTCTAATACCAGTAGTCTAAAACTTGTTATTTATTTATTTATTTATTTTAGTTTTTTTGATGATGGTGAACTTGATTGCAAAATTAATTATTTGTTTCTGTCTCCATCCAATTAGACAGATTTTCACTGCACTGCCCTATTTCATTATATTTGCATGATGATAGATGTCATTGCTTTCATGCTGCTGCCGTTTCATGAGTTACGTGAGCCAGTTGCACTCGATTTGATGATTAGAGAAACTTTTAAAGTAATGTGGCACACAACTCATGGTGGACACGTTAACACTAATCAAAATATCAAAAAATAAGCGTCATGGCAAACCTTAAGATACTTTAACTTACCAATTATTGCATAATAAAATACAGTGTTAGACTTAAATAGAAACAATTTTACTTTCACTTGGATAGATCCCATAATTTTGTTGTAGATAACTTATTAAACATGTGTATCCTTTTCGGAAATAAGATCAGACAACAGTCTACTGCTAATGACAGCCAAACAACCTAATTATTTATATATTTATCATTCACCACACTTTCATAGATTGTCCAGCACTAAACAGTTAATATTACTACTGCTTCCAGTGTATATTTAAAATAAAAAGTTATAACATTTCCTTGATAGATTAATTTGTCTTAAATTTGCATTTCACACGTATGTGGTGGGATTTACATATTCGGCAGTACTGAAAATTATATTTCAAGGTAAGTGTGTTGACATAAAATGTTCTTGGATATCAGTTTGTCTGCTTGCTTTCATTTGTGTATGCTTTACATGTATAGTTATGCCTGGGTCCAAAGAGTTTTGAATATGGGTCCATTGTGTGTATTGCAACATCGTGAGAAATGTACACACCACAAACATTGAAACAGGACACGCTTAATATCCTCTGAAGATGCAGAATATAGCGTAGTAAAACCCCAAAGAGGAACTCTCAATTAATTTATTTCAGCAGGTGGCAGCCTTTCTCTAAATCCAAAACTGTGTTGACTTAAAAATCAATAGAAAAATTAATCTTGCTGATTCTGACACATCCCAAGTATGTGGGAAGTGTTACCCTGCTGCATGCCTAAGACTGCTTCTGTACATATGTCTCAGTGTATTTGCTGTTATGGAATAAACGTTTTGAAAGACATGTAAAAGAAACGTCTCTGCAGGTTGACAAGGACCCGATGGTATGTGTGTGTGTGTGTGTGTGTATATATATATATATATTTACTATTTGGAAGATATTTATATTGACATTTTTTGATTTGCATTATACTCACTGAAATATTAAACTATTCCATCAAAGAAGGCATGGATTATCGGATGGTTAATAATTACTTCCATTTTAGTTTTAAAGACATACTGCATGCACACATAAAAAGAAACATCTCTGTTCTCAAATCTGCTTTTCTGTAGTGCTCCATTTTGTAAGCCAAACACAAATCACTGATTAAAAGCAGATAGTTAAAGCTTCCAGCTCCATTATAATGGAGAATAATCATTAAATCAAAACATAACACAATGGTTGAGGATGGTAAGAAATCTTGCACGCCTGTGTCATTGCATATCTGTGTATTTTGACCTTAGTTTGTAAAAATAATGCACATGATTTCAATGATTTTCAGGTTGTTTTGCAGATATACACTTTGTAATGTCTCATGTGGAAATTAATTATTGAAAAAATTGCAATGATATGTGAAGCAGGGAACGGAGTTTAAACATAATATGTATAAAAACACTGCTTTAATGTATTGTTAAGTGTTTCTTGAGTATACCACAGTAGCCAGTTTAATTAATTTGCACTTCTACAAAAAAAGAACAATGTCATATATTAATATCCTTGACAAACTCCTGAGAATTCACAGATCTATTTTTAGGTAAATCTAACAAACTGATTGTCAATTTTAACATGCTGTTTGTATTTCATAGCCTGCAGCCTGTTTTCCAACTGAAAATTGACCTTTTTAGTGTACATCACAACATCACAATGTGTGATCCACGAGGGCGGGCGAAACTCTGAGGCAGCACTGTATTATACTGTAATATGCTTGGGAACACTCTTTACGGCTCATGTAACACATTTTATTGCATTAGTCCAAGCTCCTCATGCGGCCTCGCAAAGACAATGCAAAGCCAGCTAAAGAAATAACATGGAAGATCTTTACAGTATCTTAAGCATTGATGGATTTCAAGCATTACTCCATATGAGAAACAATTACCATAACCATCACTGATCTACACACACACAGAGACACTGTTTCTGCTATTTCACAAGAAAACATTAACACAATGAACATGAGAGGGCTAATGATTCTACCAAGGACAGATTCCCATGGCCTTGGAAAGGGAACAAAATACAATTGTGCACCAGATTCATACTTTTGGGTCAGGATCTGGGTGATCAAAGGTGGCAAACATAGCTGGAGAGGGAACAGGAACCTGCTGAAGTGTGCCTTGCAAGCACTTCCAATGTGAGAGAAGGCAAGCACGGTGTAAAAATAGAAGTCTAAGGAACCATCTGCAAGAGAGGAAGAGAGGAATACACTTTTGGCACCACCTGAGTGAAATGTATATGGTATCCCATGTAAGTCAAAAAGATTAAATTAAATCTCAAATATAAAAAAAGAGTAGAAGTTACATGAAAGACCAAGATAGATGACAAGCACAGTCATATATAGTGATGAAGACAGATATAACTAAGGGACTGGGTCAACAGCCAAATTTCAAAAGATAATGAATAAGATGTAGTCTCATCCTTGGATTTAAATATTTCCTTTTGAAAGCAGGCCAGAGGAATAGTATGCCATCCATCTAACAGTTCAGGTTTTAGTATGTTGAGATAAGTCTTGTCTTCCTGAATGAGATCACTGTTACAGTTCATTCCATGGAGGTAGGATTCAGAGCATGCTAAGGTGTATTGTTCATTCTGTCCCCTTTGGACAACTGTTTTACTCTCTCAGCTTTGTGTCACAGTGTGTTACCCTGTCACCTTAACATCTATTCAGTGCTGGATGTGCACTATTCCAAAAACATCACAATATGTAATCTCTACATAACACATAACCTCTGGTACAAAGAGAGGCTTGTTCAATTACCTTTGGTAAAGTAGTGTACATTACTATACAATACAATACTAACATTAACACTGACATTCTTATTTAAATCTGACATCTATAGAATATGATATTTGATTGAGAAGCAATTAAGTACACAAAACACACTCATTAAATGTATGTAAAGGATGTTGAAACAATTTTGCTTCGGCATTTTTTTGAGAGAGTCGCATTACTTTTTACAAATCATTGACCTGTTTCAGATTTGGAGAATTAAAGGGGAAGATTAGCTTCAAAAAATATTTTAAAAACACCCTGTATATTAGGACAGACATATCCTCCATTATTCTGCAAATAACCTAATTTTGAGTCATTGCTCTATCAGTGAAAGAAACGAATATGCAGGTTATACTATTGAAATGTTTAAGTTAAACTGAACAAAAGTTCAATATAATGTATACAGTTGGTATTATTATACAGCTTATAAGTGTTTCTGATACTGTTATTTTGCATTATAGGTTCCACAAAAACAGTGAATAGGTTAAATGGGTTTAAGCAAAACTTTGCAACTTGAATGAGATTTGTGTCAACTTAGACCCCACTGAAAAAAACTGTATTATATAACCATCAAACAATGTAGTTTGGCACCAATTCATTCAACATTCCTGTATTTCAATGGGAATGGAAACCGTGCCTCACTCATCCTCTAAGAAAGAACTTCCTTTACAATTGTGTTAATCCCTTTTAAATCCAGAATGAATTTTCCAAATACGTGAATTCTCACTGTGTGTCCTTGTATCCTTGTAGTTAACATGTAAAGCCTAGACTCGATTAAGTCAAAATTTCAATGCTAAACACTTTAGGACATATAAAAATGCTGAATGCAAAATACAAAAATTAAGAAAGTCAATTTGTTTAATTAAATGCAACAGACAAAAAATCACTGTGCAATTTTCCAGCACGGCAGTGGAAACCACAAGAATGATACACCTGCAGTTTTTCCATAAAGCGGACGTATTGCATAATGTGTAACAGTACTGCATTACAATTAGAATGCAGACACTGCTTGTGTTGGTTACACTACAGAGCCAATTCCTGTTTAAACTAATTAAAACACAACAGGCAGCAAATCAGTGAAATCACTTCAAAATAGCAGCCAAATCAAAGACAGTTGAGAGAAAAAAAAAGAAAAAAAACAATACAAAAAAAATCTCCTTGAGCTTCTTTTGACCTTATATGGAGTAAATGCAAATGCCTTGATTAGTTTGAAGCCATAAATGATCTCTGTGTCACATATATTTAGGGCAGAAACAAAGTAGCAACAAATATAGGCCTGGATAATCTATACATGAAATAATGCCAGAATCCATGCAAATTGCCTCTTTTAGACACACAGATGCATTCTCATTGCAGATCCGGGAATGGCAGAAGCCCAAGTCTCATTAGTTATTAAATAAACCGGAAACACCCCCATTCTCCTTTCTTTTTATTGTTACACAGCCCTGCAGAAACAGGAAATTCCAACCCTTTGTAGTGACAAGCTGTAATTATCATTTGCTTTCTGTAATGAAATAAACAGGCATGAAATTCAGAGACAGATTTAAGTCTCTCCTTATTTTCCTTTCTACTCAGAGAAAGCAATGTCTGTAGTAAGGTGCAAGATAGTCACTTCAGGCCAAACCTTTATTATTGAAAACTCTCAGTACATACTTAGGTAAACAAATAAGACATGCAAGCACTGGTTGCCCGTGGAAAGCTGGCACTAGTCTGTTACAACTTCACTGAGAATCATAATTTTAATCCCGCCACCAGTTGAATCCAGATTACCACATCATGACTTCAATGAAGATGGTGGAATGAAGGGTAATTTTGTTATACCAGCGATGATTGGATAATTCCATTGGCAATTCTCTGAAGCCTGTGCTGTGTGTTTCTCATTGGTGGCCCACTAGCACTATCCAATTATCGCAGGTATAACAAAATAGGTTCAAAGGCATGATGGGTACATTTGAAATTTGCTCTGCAACTCAATTTAAGACTTGGAAACTACCGTAGACATGTAAACCTAAACCTGGTCTCACTTGAGCCTTCCTAACTAGCTGCCAGCCTGAACTACAGAGACCATACCAAGAACTCTA
This sequence comes from Amia ocellicauda, assembly GCF_036373705.1. Lineage (NCBI taxonomy): Eukaryota > Metazoa > Chordata > Actinopteri > Amiiformes > Amiidae > Amia > Amia ocellicauda. The sequence goes on from NC_089851.1 coordinate 23,876,988, forward strand.
CAAATACAAGTGTTTTAAACAATTAAGGAACATAAGAATTTTACAAATTTATGGAGACAATATTTTTGGAGAGTTTTTTCCAGACACTAGGCTGCTCTGTGTGAAGATATGTCTCCTGCTGTCTGTTCCTAATGGGTTTAAAATTTAATTTTCCTATCCATTCTTATTTCACAGATTGGGAGAGGGTGAAATAAATTAAAAAATCATACATTGAATTTGATTACTACCATAGAAATGTTAAGAAAAACAACTTGAGTTCAATGATCTTCTGAACTAATCCTAGTAATCTGCAGGGACTCCTCTGCCACAGCACTGGAATTACTTAATACACAGATGTCAGTTCCAACATGGATGTGCGTTGAGTTTTCAGTTCCCATACTGTCTCCAGCGACTAGCTGACTTTGAGCTTCTTTGAATCCCCACACATGTATCTGAAAATGTTTCAAGTATTTCAAAAGACGATAATTGCTCCTAGTGACAATGACTTTGCTTGTTCACTGAAAATTAATGAATAAAAACGTGATCACAGCTCGGGAAGCACTGGGGACTTCAGGCCCTGCAGCCTTGGCCAAATGTTTTCCGCACACCTTGAGTGTCCAATTAGATTTACTCAACAGTGGGTAATGCAGCCCTTGGAGGAAAGAAAATCTGAAAAATTTGATCTGCAGCACACTAATTTCTCATCTCAACATGCACAGATACGTAAGAAATTTCAAACTGTAACCTCCTTGGCACATTTAAACAGGTTGCGTTTATTGTAATGCATACTTAAAATTGCCTTCTGAAATGTAGATTGGCTTGGGACCCTAAACATAAGTCACTTAGTTGCACAAAAAAATAATAATAATAAAAGCTGGCCCAAAGCACTATAATAGATACTTGTAGTTAACCCATGAGTCAGTAGCTACAGATGACAGATGGAGTTAAGACAATGGGTGTGTAAACATTTGACTATGTTATATGTAAATATAACCCTGCTCACAAAGGGACTGCGACAGTAAATACATAGGTATAGAGATATGTAGAAAGATAGAAAGGTATTCATAATACTAACAGTTGCTAAGCAACCTGAATCTACTTAGTGTCTGCCTATTGTTAGCATTAATTTAGTTATCAACAATTATTTCTATGTATCTCTTTATTAGTGAGATTTAATCAAACAGGGACTTGCAGACTTATCATTTTGTTCTCAAAGTCAGTTGCAAAACTGAGGCCGGAGCATAAAGCATGACAGTTATAAAATGTGTTCTTTAATCCAAACACAAAACACTTAATGTTGTAATGACCTTTTAAAAACATCTGAGTTCAGACTCTTATCAATGTGCTCGTTAAAGCCAACTTGATACAATACTAATGTGCTGGGGAAAAAAATAAAATTAGGCCACCTGTTTAGTACCCTGACAAAGATGAAACATAATCCAGAAATGGATTAGATGGGCTTCAAAGCACATTTTTGTCCCCGAATAGGTAATTTTATCCCCTGAATTGATCTTGGGTTCAGTCCAAACATTTATCTGTATCAAACAGATGATAATGCATATTACGCCCTGCTGTGGTTTAATTGCCCATGTTAAGTGACTGCCACCTGAGCATTTCACTCCACATTTGTGCAGACCTATTTCAGCATGTCTTAAAAATGCCATATATATGCTTATCTTTTTCCAATGAAGATTAGTATGAAAACCTATTTTGGATTATTCTGATGGTGCCCCAGTTTTGATTGTACATGCAGCATACAGACAGGAATAATCACGGCCTGTCAGCCAGTGAATTACTGTACAACAAGATGGTTGTGGGTATTCAGTTCGATGTCTCCAATGTCATCTGTGCCAGGAATTGGATGCAATCCTTCAGACCAAGGCCTATACTGTCATTTATACATACATATTCCACTTTAAAGTATGCATACAAGTTAAAAGAGTGTACATAGAGCTGCTCAATCTAGGTCTTGTGTATGACCACAATGCATCAGAAATGGCAGAGCTGCATTACCACATTGCTTCATTATAAATCGGTATGTTGTTCTGAGAAATGCACTTTCGGCATACTAAATGTATTCAGAGTATTTTATCCAAAAATCTTTCTCTGGGTCCTCATTTAAACTGAAACTGTTTTCACTTTTAAACCAAACAATTAGTTTCTGCTGTGTGCGTGGCCTCCTGAGTGCTTTCTACTGAAAAGTAATTTACAACCCTTTTACCAGCCAATTATCATCAGGTGCGTTTCATTTAATGTAATTCTTCAAATCCTAACATGAACAGATTGTTATTTTAATCCAGGAAAATAAAGATTTTTAATTACTTATTGTTTTGCTTATGTATTTTAATGTGCATGTAGATCAGATATCTCAAGACAGAACAAAATGCATGTCACTTTAGAACACAATTATGTTAAATGATTCTATCTATTTCTCAAATTAAATATGTCAATTCAATATGTAAAGAGAAAAGTACATTATATGTGGTTAAGAGCTGCCACCCAAACAGTAAAGGTAATGACTGTATAACGTGTATATGTAGCAAAAGAGTCAATTGCAAACATAATTCCACACTGAAACTTATATTGTGTTGCAGGGACATCGTTTTTCAGTCCATTGTAATGGGATTAATGTGAAACATTAATTAATCTTAATATACACTTTACTGAAATTGTAACATTTGGGAATACATATTGTAGTCTATGTTTTGGTTGTTTATGATAGTCAGACAGACACAGACAGATACAGCCAGAGTGCCAAAGCGTTAGACTGACAGGTGATAGATAGATAGACAGACAGTAATTAATATTTTACTAATGAGTTAAAAAAAACATATTTGAAGGATTAATTGACTGGAAGTGGAGGCATTACGTTACAGTACATTTGGAGTGCAAACATGAGGGGGACACATTTGATCACATTTATTTCTTCACCTCCATTCACTGTTCCAATGGTCTTCGATGACCTATCTTAACACAGATTCCCAGGTCTTCATGGGTAAAATTGCCTATACAGACATATTATTTAAGAACAGTGTAGATGCCATGCTTTGACCTTTCTTTCACTGTCACTGCATTAAGTAGGTCTTAAGGTTAAATAAATACAGTTGAGTGGATTCAATACAATGAAAAATTATTAAATATAGCATATTGTCTATGGGTGGAAGTCAGAGAAAAAAGCTTAAGTTGTCACAGTGAAAATTCAATTGTCATACCATTTAATGCAGTTCTTTTTTTTTTTTTTACAGTAGTCCAAAAATATCAAACAAATCTAGGCAGTCCCAATGCTGACAATGCTACATTTGAGATATTATGAAGCAGTTTAAGTTTTGATCATATACTATAGAATATAGTTAACACTGATAAAATTAATAAATGCAGTATAAATGCACTATAACAAAACCTGTTGTAAGGGTAACATGTTTTTGAACATGGATGAAAATGGTGAAAAATATACCAAGAAAAGTGAGAAATCACCTGAAACACCTGTTTTTGAACATAAGGGACATGTAAATGTGTTTTTGTAATGTCTTTTGAAACACAGAAGAATATTTAAACTCCCAGATATGAATGCATACTATTTAGTGGAATGCATAAGTATTCACCCCACAAGAACATTTTCACATTTTCTCATTATGTTACAATCTGGAATGAAAATGTACTTAATTGGTATTCTGTCCATTTGATTAACACCACATATACAACACCTTTAATGTGCAAAATATTGTTTCTGTTGTGAAATAAAAGTTAATTAAACATAAAAAAACGGAAATGTGTTAGTTGCATAAGTATTCAATATATTAAGTATATTGGCAGAACCACCTTTGGCAGCAATATTTGCCCATTCTTCTCAGCAAAATTGCTCAAGATCCCTCAAGTTGGATGGGCACCGTTGGTTAACTGCAACTTTCTTGCCACAGATTCTCAACTGGAATGAAGGCTGAGCTGTGACTGGGTCATTCTAGGACACTCAGTTTTTTTAGTTTTTAAACCATTCCAGTGTAGTTTAGGATCATTGTCTTGCCACCCTGGTCCAAGGTCTCTTGTAGACTGAAGCAGGTTTTCCTACAGGATATTCCTATATTTGGCTCCGTCCATTTTACCCTCAATAGTTTCCCAGTCCCTGCCCATGAAAAGCATCCCCAAAACATGACCCTGCCACCACAATGCTTTACTGTTGGGATGATGTTCTGAGGGAGATGAGCAGTGTTGGCTTTGTGCCACATATAGCATTCTGCATTTAGATTTGATGTGACAGATTTTCAGCAATGGCTTTCTACATGCCTCTCTTCCATATAGCTCAGCTTTGTGGAGCACCTGGGTAATAGTTGACATATGGACAGTTTCTCCCATTCTGGCTGTGGAACTCTGTAGCTACTTCAGAGTTACCATTGGCCACTGACCACCTTGCCCTATTGATCATATTCGGTGGATGACCTGCTATATGTCGTCGTGGTTGTGCCATATTTTTTTCCATTGCTTTATAATGGATTTAACTGTGCTCTGGGGGATGTTCCAAGTTTAGGATAATTTTCATATAGCTGACTGATGCTTTTCCAGAATTTCTCTCTTGACTTATTTTGAAAGCTCCTTGGTCTTCATGGTGTAGTTGTTTAGATATGTTCTCGGACATACTCTGGGGTCTTCTAGAAGCAAGTATAATCTGAGATAATGTGACACTTTAATTGCACACAGGTGGGCTCTATTCAACTAATGATGTGACTTCTGAAGGCAACTGGCTGAACCACAGCATATGTAAGTGTGTCATAGCAAAGGGGGTGAATACGTATGCAATCATAGTATTATTTATAGTTGATAAAAAAAATGCAAACGTAATATTTTGTGTAGACCACTGTAGGACTGCCTATGTGTAATTTTGATTTCTTCACAATCTAATAATTTTGTTATCATGAATTAGCAACATGGACAAATGCAATATGTCACTTAACCAATCAGAAGCATTGCTTTATTCTACCCATGCAGTCCTATTATATCTACACCCAGTATCTTTGAGATTCAAGTTTGACACCAAGTATTATGTCTATGCACATCATCATGTATCAAAATGTGAAGCTTGGATCTTGAAATTTGCACTTTTCATCAAAAATGTACGAGTGAGCAGTTTTACAATCAGGACAAGGGTTGACATTTCCATTAATAACAGTGGGTTATTAATGAATGATTACATTAATTCATTTTTCAATCAGTTTCATATCTGTCTGTTTCTCATGTTCTCATCTTTGCTGTTCCATTCTGATCTGAATCTGATCTTGGGAAAATATTTTTTTTATTAATCTCAGCATTGTTCTTCCTCACAGCTGTGTCAATAAACGCGTGTCTTCCAGTAGTCAAAGTGAATTTCAAAAGAATTTGAACTTAAATAGGATTAACCGAATAAGTGTCTCTCATTTACAGAACTGTTTGCTATTCACACAGTGTGTTTGAAACATTGATATTTGGTGATTTATTTTGGTAAATAAATAGTGTTCATTAAACTAAACTTATTTTTAAATTCCATCTTTTACTGTACAACACTGGTATAGCCTAAAGAAAAGTGCAAAGATTCCAGCTGATTAAACTTAAGACAGGGAGTGTATTACTATCAGTGGAATGGAAGTCCAAAGTGAGCACACCCCAGGCATTGCCTTACGAGTACAAAGGGCCCTTTAAAACAGATTCACTTATAACCCAGCAACATCAGGAACAAAGTGTAAAAGCAACTCACCTGTACTGGTGCGGTAGGTCCCAGTGTGCCCTGGCTGCAGTGGATCTCCTTGACTTTGACTCAGACTCCTCATAGGGGGCTTCTGGTATACCCTGTCCTCATAAATAGGGTCAATGTGGTGCTCTGGAGACTGCAGTGTCCGAAGCTCGGAGCCTAGGTGACTGTGCTGGCTGCTATAGGAGCCCCTGGACCCTGGTGAAAATAGGTTAATGAGCTTAATTAGACATTTAAAGCAGTGATTAAAGGTACAGTATTATGGCCACATGCAGTAAATACAATCTCACGTTCCCCAGGCTGTATTCATATCCCATGTCACTTGTGCACTTTAAATGCTCTGGAACTCTGTTCTGAGTCATCTCTAAACATCCAAACACATGTCTCGAGGGGGAAGTCTGTAGCCTGCCATTATGTAGCATTGATCAGACCAGCTGTCAATGCAGGGGGTGCTCTGCTTGGTTTTAATGCAAATGTAGTGTCTGAGAGTCATGATGATCTATGCATCACTGGGTCGCTCCCAAACTGAGACAAATTTGCAGATTTGCAAGTCATTCAGAACTGGGCTCCCTGGTGTGAGAAAAGTGCACAAACAAAGACAACAAACATGGAAACTAAAACATAAGTAAAATAATATTTAATATTAATAAGACATGCAATGAATGAAAGCATTTGTCACAGCATCTGCCTGATGTTGCAGCAACAGGACTGTCATAGACTGTATTGGATCCCTTCATTTGAATCACTGATTCACAGTTATTGGAGTGATTCCATTTTGAAATAGTTTATTGAACTACACTCATTTATCAATCAAGTTAATTGAGCCCTGGCAAATCCAAACAGACAATTGGAAATACATGAGATGACTGAACTAGTTACACTATCTATCCCATTTCTTGCCTTAACCTGGTCCAAAGAAGGGAGCCATTACTATTGTCTCCGACAGGGTCTATAACTACATGAGAAGGAAATAATATTGCTCCCCACGCTGTGTCCCTTTCTGTGAGAATTAGGTTCAGAGGAATGTAATACCCCAAATTTACAGACAATAAAAACCTGAAGTTTCAGCCCTCACTCTTCCTAATCATCTTATCAGCATCAGCCAGCTGTCTGCCCCTGGTCCAAAACCTGATTTCATTGTTGTAGTGGAAGATCTTCAGGGATAAGTAAAAAACTCAGAAAACCCAATAGAAACATAATTTTCTCACAAACAGGTTAAGAAATCTCGTTGTTGGTGCCCCAGGATGGTGAAAAGCCTGGACCTGTCCATCAGAATTAAAGAATAATGCTGTCTAGTGAATAAGCTCTAATCCATATCTTAAAGTGGAAGCAGTCAGAAAATGTCACTTATAGGGAGGAAAAAACAAAGCAAAAAAAATGAAAAAGAAAAGAAAAGAAAATCCAAAACCACACTGTCAAGTCGGTTATGTAACGCATAACACATATCCACAAATAAAAAACAATTTAATTTCTAAAAGCATGAACAAGTCTCTTATGAAAATAATATATATATATATATATATATATATATTATCAATAAGCAGCTAGGACAGTGCAACAGAGGGAAGTATAAACACTAGAAGCACAATTTGCAGTACTGATACAATCAAAATGAAACATCGTTTTTATTCAAACTTCATGTGGAGCAAGTTAGTGGGCTTTTTGCTATAGTCAGGTTTAAAATTAACATGAAAGTTTTAAGTATTTATATCTTAAGTCTATATAATACATATGCGACTCTATCTGTGTTCTAAGAAAGACAGAGAGCTATTTGTTTTACTTCCTAAGAAGTGTAAAAAACAGGATTGTATATTAACTCAGAACAGTATGTTCTATAATAAAATCATATACACATTATTTATTTAATTAAATGTGGCATAGAATAGTGTTAAAGAAATATAAACAAGTAATTTGTTGTTGAATTACAAGAAACTACACATATTGAAAACGTTTTTGTCGTTCTCATTCAGGTGGTATTCCCCTGTACATACCCTGTGAGCCCAATGATTTCTTAAGAATACATTTAAATCTCGGAGAAATATCACTGAAAGGGTGGATCACTTCAGGTGTTATATAATTGTTGTAAGAAAAAAATAATGTACAGTTGTAATATAGACAATTTCTCACTCTTCCAATGATCTAGCTGGATAAAGACAATCCTTGTCCTGTGAGAAAGCCTCATCAACATACCAATCACCAGTGGATTCAAGTTAAAAGGTTGGTAGGACAGATTTGAATATAATATAATACCATCTTGGGGTTATGTGACATTTCAGAAACTGTAAAAGCAGCAGCATGTGGTTCATTTTGTCCCAAAAGCCTTTCAATTATATATATATATATATATATATATATATATATATATATATTTATACGGGGGGGGGGAGATTTACAATAAATATATACATAAATAAATAATATAATATAATAAAGTAAACTCAATAAATGTCTACGGTATTAATGGGATTGCCCATTCTCTTAGTGCCGGAAAAAAAGCCCATTTGTATGTATTTTTCATTTTTCTAACTCTTAAGGGCTGTGACATTAGCATAATAGTTTCTAATGGCTGTTCTCTTGATATCAAGTGAAATCAGGAATTAATCTGAAATGGTGACTTTAACAGCTTTTGAAGCTGCTGCCAGCAATTTAACATGTAGAGTCCCTGACTCATTGACCAATGCATCTTTTTTTGTCTTTCTAAAGGCTTGAAATGGTAATTAACATCAAAGTGAAAGCACTAGCAAAGAGAGTGAGGCCAGAGAACAGAACTTCATCAAAACAGTGTGTAATCACTTTCTAATCTGTTTTTTTTTTTTTTTAATCTCTAGGTGATAAAAGCATGTATAATGCCTGTGCTGATTTGGAAGTGTTTTCACATAAAATAGAACCACTTGAAAGATCTGAATAAAATCAACATCTTGCATGAAGTCACACAGTTATTTAATTCCATACTGTATATTGAGAGCAAAGGATCAATGGTCAAAAATCCTGTGAAATTCTAATTGTGAAATTCTCCGAGTATTGTGAGACCTTTACATTTATTAGAATATTAATGAAATGCAAAGAGAATTGTGGAAAGACTGCTCAAATAGCAATTTTGTAAATACATTTCAGTTACTGCAACAGGTATATGGAATGGTTTCTTATATTACAGTCAATGTGATATTAAATAATAATAAGGAACAGATTAAAAATAAAAATAAAAATATTTAAAAAAATTCTCAGGTCAATGCTCACAAGTGTGAGGCATCTCAAAAATACAATTTCAGATGTGTTTTATCACACAACTGGTTGAAAAATATAAGAAATGATTGGCTGTTTGTATGGAAAAACTAGGATTAACTAGAGCTATCAACAGGTCTTACATGCATAACTGAGGTCCTTTATTTTAGGATATGCTCTCCTACAGAAACCGTGGATAATAAGGAATATTCTGTATACTGAAGTTCTAAACAAATTTTAATATTAAATGTAAGGTAAAATAGAGCAACATAATACAACATGATATGCATTTCTAAAGCAGCAGTAAACTTCCTGTTACTGAAGTGGACCCTAGTCACCTTTGAGCTACTCTCATCTCTGTGCATTATTATATCTTGTAAAATCTCAATACCCAGTTAATTAAGAAACTTGATGCCTACCTGAGACATATGACGGAACTGTAAACAATATACGTTAAGTAACAAAAGTACCCAGGTAGTTTTAAACCAAAGATGGATACCTAGATTTATCTGCCAGGCATCACTTTGAATCTGTGTACTAATATTCCCCTTATATTTCACTTGCACAACCTAATGGTCTGTGATCATTTCACAAAGTGAAAATTTTGACCTTTGGAGATTCAAACCTTTGACAGTATTAACTTGCAAAATGTACTTGTGATGCCACCAAAATTAGTATTTGACAGAAAGTCATTTTAGGTCATTCATAAAATATTAAATGTAGGCAGTAGTGCATTATGTTCTTATATTACCTTTTTTAAAGCATGTTATTTAAGGACGTATAGTAGATAATAGTAATAAGTCTTTAGTAGAAAGTAGAATTTAATTGCAAGAGCACCTTTTGGCAGCCAATCAAAAGAACCGCAGCTCACAACCACAAAACACATATTTAACAGATAACATTATGTGCAGGTTAACATTCATGATAATAATAATAATAATAATAATAATAATAATAATAATAATAATAATAATAATAATAATAATAATAATAATGTACAGCCAGCAAGTGATTCTGGAAACAGTTTGTATTATAACTACTTTGGTTAGTTTTTGGAATTTATGAAAACAAACTTGTTGAACATTAAATATAATTATAATGATATTATCATTATTTTCTTGGCAATTTTACCTCCCATGATGTCCAGAGACAGACTTTTAATTTCAAAATTATTTCAAATATTATTTAATTTCTAAATTAAAAGTCTGTCTCTGGACAACATGGGGGGTAATGTTGCCAAGACAATAACACCAAAGAGTTATGGACATATAAATGGAAAGATTTAATTTACTATGAGCAATACTTGAATAAGTATTTGAAAATGTGTCACCTGGATCACCATCAAAGGTGCAGAACGATCTTTGATAGTTACCTTCCTAGTAAGCAAACATATCTTCAGACACAGTACTACATCATTCTACACCCTCATGTATTCATAGAGTATTTAAAAAAAGATGTACATAGCAATCCTCCAAAAATAAATCAACTCCATCTCATTTCTAATTGCTGAGTGTCCCTTTAAAAGTGGCTGCATGGTCCTCATCAAACCTTTATGAAGACATTAAAATTAAAATGAAGTCTCAGAGTGCACAGCTTTTAAAAATAAATATTTTACTTTGTAGTGCACTTCCCAATTATGTAAGACTACATAGAACAAAAATATATAGATGTATGTATGTATATCTACTACCTTATGTTTTGAAATACTTTTAACAGTGTGCTAGTTGTTAGGATGTAACATTAAGAGAAAGGTAAGTAACAGAATGGCCCCAGGATGGTAGGATGTTATTCATAGCAAAATTAAACATTTAATGTACTGAAAGTTCTACCTCAAATAGCAAGTGTATTTGGTCCGGTTGCATTAGTTTTCATAAATAAAGGAAGTGTTATTCACAGTGAACTGACTAAACTACCACATTGTTTAAAATAGGGTCCTCAATATATTACGCCTAGATAATCCAATGGTAAGTATTGTGACGTTGCGCACCTGCTGACTGGCCCTTTGAGACAGGAGCTTAAAAGAGGAAGTAGGAAGCCGGAAGGAGAGGCTTCCTTTTTTCTGTAGATAGGGTGTTCCAGGCGGGGCAGGTCTTGTTAGCCCAAGCCGCATTTTTTATTGTCTAATAACCCCACGTAAATTGAAGTACACTGCGATCAAGAACCCACGCTGGATTTATCGAGAGAAGACGTCTGCGAGTTAGTGGAGCCATCACAGACACCAGATATTGCACAGATCAGTAGAGGAGTGCTTTTCCTTTATTCGGCAATTCGGACTGACTAAACTGATGCCCTGAACTTTACTGTTTGCAAAGAAGACAACAAAGGAGTGTGGAAGGGAGGAGTGTCCTGAGGAGTCTTTACCGAGCAATGCTTTAACACTGTGCTCATGTACCGTGGGGAATGGGGGTCTGGTTTGCAACCTCCTGTTCTTAATTTTTTCCCCCTACAATTTCCTTCACATGTATTAATCCTTGAGTTCACATCTTCAACCTACACAGATCTAGGTATTTTACCTGAGGCGAGCCTGAGTTATTTTCCTCCTGTTTCTTTAAATCTAGCCTCGCTCAACCAAGGCCAAATAGTACACCTCCTGGGGCTTTTATTTTAATCATTGGGACACTGGGGTGCAGCCAATGGTTAAAACTAGCTTCTGCTGGCATTACAGTGTTTAGTTTTCTCCCTCCTGTCATACAGCAGTTATGCTCTAAACTAAGCCAAGTGACAGGTGATACAGCAGGAAATCAATAAAGCTATGTGCACTCTCAGAATATCAATTTTCTAGGTTTTCGGGTAATGAACTGCAGAGGAACAGTAGATTGTCTAAATGTGGAAAATAAGCTCATCAGCTCAAAATGGTGGACAATATCAATTCCTTTTTAAGCTGGTAATGGAAACCGTTCCGGCACTGTCCCATGAGTTTACACTGCTTTGCATTTTTTTAAATGAGTCCTCAGTGTTGTTGGTCCCATTGTTTGTGACTTCCTAGCTCTCTTTTAAGAAAAACAGGTTTGGGTTTCTATTTGTGAGATTCACTATAAGTAAAAGCAGCTTTACCAAACATATATTACAACCCACAACTAGGAAAATAGATAATACATACATAAACCATTCACTAAAATGTGTAATTCAGTATAGACCAGGGCAACAGAACTTTGATGTCTTGGAAAATGGCACAAAATTACAAAGTATTGTGACAAAATGTATTAGTGTATCAACATATTATTTGGAGCCATGTTAAGTCAGGATTCAATCTTGAGAGCAAAATCACAGTGACAGGCTTACCATGACATTGTAGCATAAATAGGGTACTATTTGTTCGCATGCTAGTACATAAGTACCTGTAATGGTTTGAGAATTAGTTTTAATTCCACATGGTGGTGCTCTGATCAGCCCCGTAGTTAGGACTTTGCTTAATTACAATGTTTAGTGTCTACACTACCACCAACTTCAAAATAAACCAATATTGGGTAAGAGGTATAAAGTATCTCTTGAGGACCGCTCTCAACTTCTTAATAGCTGTGAACTTTGAGTTCAACTAGATTGCTGGTTTCAGAGGGAAAGTTTCAAATATCAGAAGTACCCCAGGAGAAAAATCAGCAAAGATCACATCACTCAACTTAGCACTATCCTGCTGAGCTTTAGGTGTTAACATTCTAGGAGATTGTGATATCAAAAAGCTATATCCCTTATAGAGATATGTGAAAGGTTTACTGTTATGTTAATAAAACAATTCTTACAAGTAGGTCGTATTTTAAAATATATTTCTTAAGCCTATTTATCTAGCATGTTTACTCTCAGGTTTCAGTTTTAAGACAAATGTTTAAACCACCAATTGCTTGTCAGAAAAATCTATGAAAGTCTGAGGAAACAATAAACAAGCTAACAGGATATGGAAGAATTGATTAGAATGATTATGCTTTAATACGACTCCTGCAAAGTTATATATAAATGACTTACTTACTTACTTACTTACTTACTTACTTACTTACTTCAGATGAAAATGAAAAATAACAGCATTTGATTTTGTAATTGTTCGAATAAAGTGTTTTACGCTATGGAAGAAGTACAAACAGCTTTTCTCCATTTTGATCTATAATGTAACTTTTATATCATTAAATCTGAAATGAAACATAATATAACTGACTATAATATAAAGCAATGTCTAAATACACTATGCAGAATATCAATTGGTTCTTTCATAATAGTGAAGGCTTCATTGCATTGTTGTTGTTGTTTTTCCTCCAAATCACAGACTGAGACTTGACCGACCTGATATTATACAGACAATTATTTGAGAAGATTTGTGTCATATCTAATAATTACATTTTATCCTAATGAAAGCTGCATGTTAATAATATAATACTGCATGACAGCGATGACCAAATCACAAATAAACCAAAGTCACATTTACCTGCTAGGCTGCCTGGCCTCTGGAGAGTGGCCGTGGCGTAGAGGTCGTGGGAGTGCTTGTACTGATCCGAGGTGTGCACCAGACGCTTCGTTGGAGACAGCGTGGCGTAGTTGCCAACAGTGGAGCTGATCTGATGGATGGGAGAGGAAGTGGACAGGCCAGCTTGGACGTTAGGCGGAGAGGCGACCCGGAGGGGTGATGAAGAGAGCCCCGATGAGGACACCACGATGTTGATGGGAGAGCTGGTGCTGTAAGACTTGGCCAGCCGGCTGGGAGACTGCTTGGGCGAGGAGACCCTCTGAGTGGTGGCGTAGCCGGAGTTTTCCGAAGCCGAGCCCACGCGCTGCAGCTTAGTGGGTGAGCCCACCTGCTGCATGGACAGGGGTGAGCTCACGCGCTGTGCCGGCAGGGTGGAGCTGGAGTAATAGATGGAGGGGGTGTGCTGAGAGTCGGGCAGGTGGAAGGCGCTTCCATGACTCGGCACGAAGGACTCTCTTGACTGAGACTGGGAGGGCTCGGCGGCGGCCAGCTGGGCCGCACGGTTTGATGTTACCTGGAAACCATCAAACAAACAAAGCAAAACAAAGGAAACAATCAGACAATTTGACATAAAATAACTACAAAATGCTAAACTCAACAGGTGTAACGTGTATTGAAACCCCATTCTGATTTGAACAATCATCTCCAGCACCCCTCCAAGCGCTTGATCCACACAGCCCCCACACACAGACAGACTCTCTACATGGACGCAGGGGATTTGAATGCTCTACCAAGTCCAAAGGGAATGATGTCAATGTAACAACTGTTTTAAAAAATATATCAGCCCGGCTATGACCTCCTTTTGAAAAATAATAATTAATAAATTTCACTGCTTTATAGCCAGAATGTTTAGCAACAGTGTCGAACATATCCTTTGCAAATATCACAGCACAGATTCCTCAATAGTTCTTCCTCTTGAAAACCAGTGCCACCAGACAGATAATTAACTGACTGTCCAGCCGGCCATGGAAATTAAATTTTCAGCAATAAGACGCTGGTCTATCAGTCAATAAAAGCTCCTGGGTAGGAATACCTAAACATCCTGGCAGTTTAATAAAGTCATTAGAAATTGTTCAGGCCACCATACCGCAGTGATATTAAATAAAAGCTTTCAAAAAATAAACAAATGGCATGCTTTCATGCAGGTGAATAATTATAGCCTTGGTAACTGCCAACTATTCCTGGTACAAGTGCAGTCTTAAATGATAGTACAGTACCTCTTCAAAAAATTAGTTTCCCATTTCAAATATGCAGATGCTGCACAAAAAAAGACTATGAGGAAACTAACTTCCGAGATAAAAACTTATCATGTAATAAGTCAATATTGGTTGAATATTATCCAGAAACAGAGGCAATTGTTTATCTGATATACTAGGCTCCTGCAACTAGAAAGAAAATATATATATATGCAATCGTTACAAAACATCCAATGCATTCCTATTGACATATAAGTATATCTTCTTTTTAAAGTACTGCTTTGGGCAATTCTAATGTAGGACAGCATATGTATCAAATCCTTATGGAAAATAACACCTTGAGGTGTCTCTTCGTTATTACAGATTGAATGCTATGTTGAAACCACAGCATACATTTCTTTGAGTACATTTGCTTTTTTCCACTATGATTATGCCTTTTCAAACGCATTCCCTTTCTAATGTATATGAATAATGTTTTAAAAGGAAAAAGGTGTACATGTTCATAATGCCAACTAGCTATGGTGTCCATTCTCAGGCTCAGTTTACTATACTTAAATTGAAAAAAACATTGACACCTTAATAATATTTGTCTTTGTTATCAAGTTCATGTTCTGTGGATCAAATTGAAGTAAGTCTGTCTGTCAAGCAATTCTAATACATTTTAGTTAAAAAAACAAACAGCCCATAAACAAACTCACTTTTTAACCATGTTTGTTTTGCATAATGCTTGGTAGTTTAAATACTACTATACTGAAAAATAAAGCAACTTACTGTCTCTAGGTCGAGTACACTCCTGCAATTGTATAAAGCAAACACTAAAAACAGCTTCTTGCAATTTCCTGTATAGACAAGGGTGTCCAACTATAGACAAGGATGTGACTTTGGAATAAATGTTGACCAGGCTTTTATGTAGTGTACTAGTAAGGGTGTAGTATTGAATAGTGGACAATTCTATTCATTGGAAGGTACTTTTCACAGAAATAGTCAGAAGTCTGTATTCCGTAACTTAAATCAGAGGGCAAATGCAGGTAAATGCAGGTGTCAAGAGACTACACTTGCTGTTGTACAGATACTTTGGAAAAGTATCCTAAAATCATATTTAGAAGAATCATCTTGACAGTCAAAAACATTATGCCACTATCCCTTGCAATCTTTTTGAAGGCGGATTTTGAAGATGTTGCAGGAATGAAAAACAGTGAGACTGGGCAGATATTTTTTTGTTTTGAATTTCCTTAAGGGTTTTGTGTTTAGTGAAAAACCTAGTCTATGTAAAATCAGACCCCTGCCGTGGGAATTGAATGCATCTGTACATGCAGTTGCACTTACACGAACAATCACTAACACAAAATAAGAACACTGATGTTATGCCCCCACTATGCATACGGATTATACAAATAAAATAGTCTGACGCTTTTATTTCAGCTGTTGGAATTGCTTTAGATTGAAGGGTAGTTGTCCCTTACAAATGTACATTGACAGATAATGTGTGTGTGTGTGTGTGTGTGTGTGTGTGTCTGTTTGTATCTCCCAGAGAGGCTGAGTAAATCCTCGCCTACTTTCCAGAGACATTTACATATGCATGAAAGAAGATTTTTGACGACTGCTTCTAATGAACCACAACTGACTCTTCAGTATTTTGCAATAAATCAAAAATATTTAAATCTTTTTTTTTTTTAAACGAGAAACAGAAATATGTAAAGAACTTAAAAATATAAATAGATGTGTTCTCTTCTGTATGAAAAGGTAATGGGATGGATAGGAGGGGGGAATGTGCAGGAGCCCTTATTAAAATACCTAGACACACTTTCCGTTTATATCAGGGATCTCGGTCGGGCTCAGTAGCTGTGGCTGCTAATCTGAGAAAATGAATGTCTTCTAATCAAACGCTCCTGCAGTGAAATTTATCAGCACAGTCTATTGATCAGTCATTCTGAGAATGTTTACGAACAAGTTTCTTGATGGGTCAATATAATGAAAGCTAACCAACCAAAACACTGATATATATATATATATATATATATATATATATATATATATATATATATATATAATCTAAATTCGTCTATCTGATTCTAGTAGAATGCAGGAGAGCTCTACCTTTTCCTGTAGGTTTTCTTAGCACAAGCCCCAGTACTTTGAAAAAGTGATTCATTGTTAGCTCACTGGTAATTGCAGATTTATAATGGCTTTTCAACTGGATTGAAAACAGTTACAATTAAATTATAGAATGAAATAAGTATACTGGCACAATAAAACTCACATACAGTGAACATTTTACAACCTAATTACAAGTTACATAATGTGTCAGATACCGTTTCACTGTTCATATTTTATTTTTGCTCTGCTCTTTTTATGACTACTATTAGTATTATATATATATTAATTTATATATACACAACAGATGTTATAAATTAACAACTATTTTTACAGTCTACATTATTTTTATTTTCCCCCTTTCAGCAGCTAACAGATAGGCTGTAAAACTAGCAAGGCTTTACAAGACACAATCTCAGTCAGTTTAAATCTGGCACATACCTGGTTGTAGCTGTGAACTGCACCTCCGACTTGACCACTACGTGTCGGGAGCTGCGATGCTGACGAATCACTCAGGGCAAGGGTCTGGTTACTATGGTAGCTGGCTGTGTACTGGAAAGACCCTTCTGGATTGGAATTGAGCTGCAGTGCACTCTGGGAAAGGAGGCTCGGTCCTGTGTTGAAAGTAATTTAGAGCAGGCAGTGATGCAGACCTCAGTGAAGCAGAAACGGCATACATAATTTATCAGGAGAAGCTCAGAATTATTGAACACACGTGCTACTAGCTGTCGAAATTAGGCCAGTAATAAAGGTAATCATGAACCGCTAATTTTCTAGCCAGAAACTGGAGGAATGTTTTGTGCACCATAAGGATAATATCATCCCTTTCTCACTTCACAAATGCCAGATCACAATGAAAACGACACTGGAAAATAATGTGTTTTACTATTGCTTCATGTACTCCCAGGACTTCAGTGACATAAAAGTGTTTATATAAAAGCCCCACCAAGTAACAACATTTAGAATTCCATTTCATAGCACCTGAGGATTCTGTAGAATTAGTTGAGGAAAATAACAAAACTATATCCTGAAGGTTTGCAGGTTACTTTGGAGATGCAGATAAGTGACACTTCAAAGCATCGGAATGTATAAAACACACACACAAACAACAAATACAGAGAATGGCCCCATATGGCAACTGCTGTCTGCGTTCACTGAAATACTATATATATGCACCATAGGAAGTAGATCTGTGAAATATCCACGATTTTAATGCACTTCACACCAACATTTTGATTCAAATCTGTACAGATGCTGTCCTGGAGACAATTTTCACCTCAGTGGGCAGGTGTTGTGCATCAGCTTGATTTGAACAGCAGCTTCTGGCAAACTGCATCCAAATAGATTCACATTAAATGGTTGCAGAACACCCCGTGGAGTTAATCACAAAATCTCCCTACTTATTGTCCCTGTTCACTGCGGTTTAAATGTTTTTCGAAAAACCACGTTCAACATAATTATGATTGTTTTGATGTTCCAATTGACGAACTCTGAGTTATAAATCAACACAGGAATTGGTAACTAAATCGATCCAACAGTATTTTCTGACTGGACATTGCTTTACCAACTCTATGATCAAGAATTTGTAAAAAATCCTCTAACCAAAATGCTGATGCAGGTTGTCCCTAATACATTAATGTAGTACATGGCTTAACCATGTAAAAATAATTAACTTCTTTGAAGGACTAATTTTGTCTAGTTTCACAATATAATAATAAATGCTTCCCATTTCAAAACATTATACAAAACATAAACTAGACTCTCAAAAAAGTGTTAGTGGTTGTACACTAACTTGAATTCAGCAAGTGTGGGTAAAACTGCATGTAAAACAATGGACAAACAGAACAACTGTAAGCTGTAAAATATTCCCTTCTTGCAGTTCTGGGGTTTTGTTAGTTTACTGCATCAGCAAAACTAATCCAAAACAGTATGAATGTGAAAAAGGGGACTCTATCAAAAAGGGGAATAAAATGGTGATCTATGACCTTTGTATTATTGTAAAAACACATAAAAAAGAAACAATAACAATACCCACAACATAAAAAAAAACAATAAAGAACTTTCAAGAGTTACTTTCAATTATAATACCTACATATAGAACACAAATAAACAGTTTGGCAAGTGCCTTTAGTTTTCCACAGCAAGTCAGTATTGAAATATTTGGGAAGAGAATAACTTTTTAAGTTATTTTCTGTTGAATTGTTATTTTCTGAATTACTGTTTCCCAGCTGTTTCTAACTTCTCTGAAACATTTGTATCCAGGCTTGTCTGTTTCAATATTTAGCACACATTAGACCAAAGAGTGGGCCGTATGCTTCATGCAGCATCACGTCAATCAAACTACTTCATAGCAAGTTCTTATTGAGTTTGGCTCAACATGCCTAAACATACTTATGTAACTTCACCATTTCTAATTAGAGTAAGGCAGATGGTGAAATATTTGCTACCATATTGAGCATATTTTAGCATTCTAAGGATTTGATCATTCTTTATATGGAGTACTGGATGTCCTTTCTGAATATATTACTAATATAAAATAAACAATTATGAAAAATAGGAATGCCCTGGTGGTAAAGGGCAGGACAAGATCCAAAATAAAAAGAGAAAAAGATTATCAGGATATCTGAATATCTACATATCATATACATATATGTGTACACACACTTGAAATTTGTATTGCCTTTGTCTTCAGTATTTCTACCATTTTATAAACCAGCATGTCCCTATTCCATCAGCTTGAAATCTGCAGTTAAGAAATGGGGAGAGCATGGGGCAGTCTGAAGCTGTTATATTGTATGACCAATGTCCTATCTGAATTGAAATACATATTTTATTAATCTGCTACATTGACAATAATGTTGCAAACAGGAAATCTTGTATATGTAAATGTCTGCATACTCACAAATGCAATTTTGTCTCTTTGTTGAGTTTCCTACCTCAAATTCTATAGTGAGAGACGTGCAAATGCTAGATGTTATATATATATATATATATATATATATATATATATATATATATATATATTGAGAATTATTGCTGAACATTTCCCAAAATATGACTATACTTCTTCAATCAGAAAAGAGCAACCACAACAATGAGTTCTTGATTTTAAGTTTCCTTAACAAATGTATTTACTATGCATTACCTCTTTAGATTCCCCCAAATAACTTAAAGGGCTTGTTTAGGTAAAACAGTGCAAGACTGGTGCTAACAAAATTCAGTGAAATCAGCTCAAAAGGTTTTTTAGAAACTGCATAAGGATTCTCTGATGTTTTCTGGTTTTCTCACATGAATGAACAAGGATGACATTTCTCACAAACTGAAGCCTAATTTAAGAGGCATGTTACTGGAATTTATAAGTCAACAGGTTTAAAATTTGAAACTTTAGGTTTTAATAAACACATTAGAAAAGGAATGTGCCTTTATAAAGGACATCACTTCATTAAAATCGGTTTAATTTTAATACTGTTTCAATCAAACTTATATTATTATTTTTTTCCTGTAAATTAGTTTTTTCAAAACATGTGAGCTGAAGAGGTTAATTAATGGGCATGATTCCTTACAATATTCTATACACTTAGAAGACCTTTCACTGGGATTTCAGTTTGAACTGCTAGAAATGCTCCTCTAACTGAGGGAGCTAGAGTTCATAGTAGAAATTGCTTTGAAGGAACAGATTGCAATGCACACATCTGCTTCTTCTAAGTGTCACAGATGTACAAAAAGATTGAAGGGCCAATAATTCAAATTTAAACCGCTGTTGTCACAATATTTAAGTTTTTGACCCATACTTCTTTTCCAGTGAAGTGATTTATTTTATGAATTTCCCATGACTTATGAAGAACCTATGCCCTCTTGTATTTGGAAAAGGCTGTCCCTTTGTGTAATACAAATCACAGAAAATACCATTTGTGTAGGTGTTTATCTTCAGAGACATTTTGTTCAGGACAAATGGAGCTAGTTCAACCAGCAAGAAGAGGAGGAAACCTTTTCAGTTCTTAATAAAAGTGGATGTACAGTATGTGCATATTTCTTCATAAAAAGCAAAAGAAGAAACATCAAAACATTTCCCATGGTTTCACACATGTTTTGGTCTATGGATAGAATGTTAGGTTACCATTTCATATGCATCATTAAGTCTAATTATGAAAAAAAATGAACATATTTCTTAAGACATGCTTCTAATATTGTTTGACAATATGCAGCCATTCTTTAATCTGCACTCACAGAAATCTATTAAAGTGCTTTTAATGACAACAAATCAATATTTGGTAATGGTTCATTTTAATTTTAACTGGCAAGTTACTGCAAATATAGAGGTCAACAGGTTGTGAAACTTTGTTTATTGTGACAAAGGCATAACTTGGTAGATTTAAATATTTACTGTAAACTTCCAGAGCTGTAAAACGATTCAATTTAACAGCTAATTTAGGATTTACCATAACGTTTCTCTATGTGAGTTTGATAAAACATAGTAACACTTATATAATTATACCCTTACTAAAACTTTACAATGCTTACTTTCATTGTGGTATGGACATTAACATGAAATACTAAGAACACACATAGAATTAAAATACTGCAAAGAATAAAATGACTTCATACATATTTAATTAGAAGATTACTTACTTTCACTTGCAGAGTATTCTTGGGGGTCAAGTATCCCTGACTCCTGGAGGGACCTTATGCAGGAATCCACAAGCTCTAAGCCTGTAGTCAGTTCATCTTCAATGTCTTTCTGGCCATCTGGAATCAAAACAGAGAAAAGTGTAAAAACTCCTCAGCAAAAAGTAATTAAAAACTGTTACATTGCTACCATATTATAATATCATGGGGGCATCATGCAAATCGGAAAAAAACAGGTTTTTGTCACACTGTTTGCATTCCTGAAATAAATTTGCACTGCTTCCCCTTATCTGCTTGTCTGCCTGCACTAATTACTGACACTTCTTGTCAAGGATAGTAAAAGTTGCCAAGGGATAAGGTCTTACACAAGAGGTTTAACCCAAAGGATTAACCTTCATTGCACCAAAAACAATTAAACCAATGCAGGTTCCTGAGGTCTCGACACTTCTATTAAACATAATGTGTAACACACAGACCTATAAAAACAAAACTACCTGATCTATCCAGAGTAAATCAAAACCCCTCTAAAAGCCAAAATGTTCATGACCAAATGTTAATCTTCTGATTATCTGGCAATTCAAAGTAGACTATAAACCTGAAGCCACATCCCCCCACACCCCAGCTTCCCAAGTGAAAAGCATTATTGTTATTGTTAATGCTATTATTATTATTTTATTATTAATACTACTACTACTACTACTTATTTACCAATCACTAACTTACAATATTATAACAACAATGTTGTTACACATTGCAGGCCACATATGTAAGGTATATAGAATGGAATGGCTTAAAGGTGTAATCTATACAGATGTGTCTTAAGGAGGCATCTAATGGTGGTCAGACACTGAGCATTGAGCTCCATGGGGCTTGAGAGGAGAAAGAGCAAGCCTGGGGAGTGAGACACCTGAGCAGAAGACATTACTAACTCACCTGTATAAAATGTACATAGAGAGAAAGAATGGACACAGAGTGAGACGGGAGACTAGAGGCAGGAAGGAGCAGCAGGTTGAGCAGAGAGGTGGTGTGTTTGGATTAAGGTCGTGAATTTAATACAGGCAGCAACAGGAGGCAAGTGTAGAGAATGAAAAAGAGTGGCGAGAGAGAAGCGAGGTAGAGGGAATAGAAAGTGAGCAGCAGGATTTTGAATACACTGAAGTGGGCACATGCTGGGAGCAGAGAGGCTAACGAGAAGAGAGTTGCAGTAGGCCAGTTTGAACCGGACAAACACCTGGACTGAAAGCTGAGCAGTGTAATGGTGAGAAAAAGGACTTTCTAAAAATGTTGCTCAGTAGGAAACAGCAAGAGCACAGAGAAGATATATATAGACTTTAAAAGAGGGGAATTAAGGGTGATACCAGGGTTTTTGGTGGAGGTAGAGGGGGGGAGGGTTGTGGAGTCAAGGGATGCAGGTAGAAAGGTCAGTAGAGGGAGAGGAAGAGGGGATACAAAGAAGATCAGATATAAGGAGGTTAAGCTTCAGGCCATCCAAATCAATGCTCAATGAGGTGGGCAGTCAGAAATGCCATGGTTAAAAGGGGAAACAGGAAGATTTATGAATCATCAGCACAGAAATGGTGAGAGAATCCACGAGAAGAGATAAAATAATGTAAAGAGTAGGAGTGGTGATGGAAAAGTAGGGGTCAGAGCAAGAACTTTTGAGAATGCTTGAGAGAGTGGAAGAGGGGAAGAGACAGAGAGACACCAATAAACCTGAAATGAGCTGACGGGGAGAAAGGAGTAAAACCAGGTGAGTCAGGCAATAACTGATTCCCAAACGTGAGCGAGGAGAACTGAGTGGTCAACCATGTCAAAGGCAGATGAATGCTCGAGAAGAATTAAGACAAGTGAGGAAGCTCAACAAGCTGAAGGCAGAAAGCTGGTGACAGAGGAGAGCAATTTATGTAGAGTGACCAGGACAGATCCCAGAACTGAGGGGGCCAAGCAGAGCATTCAGAGATTAAATAGCTGGTGAGTTTGTGATAGAAAAGGAGAGAAAGAGGAAGGCAGGGTCAAGAGGAGGTTTCTTAAGGATAGGGTTGGCCTTCATGAAACCATAAGTATTCTAGGCAGAAAGCAAAAGGTTGTAGGGTTGTATTATGAAGAATAAGTGAACAGATCTCAATCAGAGGTAAAGGAGAAGAATTGTGTGGGCAGTCAGAGGAATGAAGATACTAGAGGAAGAAGGTGGGGAGGGAGTACATCAAATAAGCTATTGATTATGTAAAATTTAAGAACAGAAGAAGGAGGCAACGTCAACAGATGGGACAGTGGAGAACGAGAGTAGGGGTGGAGGTTTTGAGGAGGGAGGATTACTCAAATGGGTTTGTTTGTGGAGGCCTGAATGCTGGAATTAATGTAGAGTTGTTGAGCAGAAATTAGATTAGAGGTGGAGGAGTAGAGAGCAGTAGCGATCTAGAGAAGAGAGCAATCTGGATCTTCTACATTACCTTGTAAGGAAGTAAAACTTTTAAGATATTAAAATAAATGTATTATATTTTAAATGTATTATGATATAGATGCATAGATGTAAGTGGTAGTTATAACATATATTCTGGTACAAGTGTTGTATAAAATGATAACATGGTTAAAGTGAAACATTCAGGAATTACTGCATTTTAGATTTCATAGACAAATAATAGAGAGAAAATGTTTAATGATCTTCAGCCATTACCATTAAATTGCATTATGCAATCAAGAAGCAGTTTGTGATACATTTAGTGAATAAATACATATATTTAAACTGAACATTTATACATATACATATCATTACTTGGAGATATGGAAATCTTTACGTGCTAGTGTGCATTATAGATTTGCAACGTTATGTAAGTGTGAAGGGAAATGTCTATACAGATCTATACACATTCACCTCTATATATGTACAAAATGCAAAGATGACTCACATAATGTTGACAGTTTGGCCTCGTCTATGCATTCATTTTAAACTGACCAGGTAGTGTAATATGTATCCCAAAGAGATGTAATCAGGTGTGTACAGTAGCACTGATTTTGGTAAGGGGGCCGCTATGGTAGACATTAATTGATTTTAGCCTGCGTGATATAGATATATAGGTATAGATAGAGTGAGGTGTATCTATCTTATAGTGAAAAAATATACTATTGTAAAATCATGGTGAAAATGAAGGGTAATAAATCACAGTGAAATCATGGTAAAGTCAAATAAAGTAATTGGAAAGCATGATGCAAAGCCTGAAAAAACTGAAAACAGAGTTGGTTTTAAAGTCTCCCCAGAGGAACCTTGCATGACAAGCGTATCAGGTGTGATTTGAGCCAAGCACAGCACTGATCCGATTCTCCAGACAAGCTGCAACTCTTAGCTTGTGGCCTGCAGGGAGAGCACAACTGGCATGCAAGTTCCCAGGAGAGAAGGAAGGGGCTCTTAGGCCTCATTGCACCATAACGACCCTAGCTGAGCAGACACCCCGTGAGGCCAGATGGAGAGCAAGTAGGGTTTAGCGCAGTCCCCAGGGCTTAATATTGACAACTTCCACTGGCTTGAAATGGAGATCTTGTGAGTTCACCTACATTATTTACATTATCTTCAGCCCATGTCATGAACCAGTGAGGGAAAAGTTAAATTACGGGTTCCAGATTACATAACAATACATACATTAAAACAATAAAAATAATAGGTAAACATATGAATTCTCAAAATTGCAAACACTTTTACCTTGGGTGTTCCAGCGAAATGGCTCCTCTGTTGAACTGCAAACAAAAAACAACATAAATAAATTACATTATCTCATTACAAAATGCACATTCAAGCTTAATGCCATGATATATCGGTAAACGTATGAAATATCAAAGTCCAAGCTGAAATGACTAATTCAAATTAATTAATTAATTAATCAATCCATCCATCCACCTGTCATTGATTAATGTGAGAAATATCCACACAATGTGCTATATCATGTATCATGTGTACACAAGGGTATAGGCTAGTCTTTAAAAAATATTTTTTAGTTTTTTTAATTGCCTCAGGATTTCCCCCAATGTTTGTTAATATTAACAAGTAAGGATGAAGAGCAAGTCCCTTGAAAGTCTGCACAAATGCATGCATAAATTCCATATATTCTAATATGTGAAGACTTGTATGTGAATATGTGAAAGCATCGCTGACTTCTGCTTTCATACTTTTAATTTACAATATTTCAATTATTCCTAATATCAAAATTGTTTATAAAAGAATTGAACATCATATCATAAATCTATTATTCTGGGATATTTTTTAGTAGTCCAGTCATTTTGTGCACTTGGCTTCAACTCTTCCACAGCTCTTGAGAGATACCATTACAGGTGGAGGCTAATTTGACAGTCCCTGCATGTTGACCCATGTACCTGTCAGACCTTCAGATATAAACTTTATTATACGAGTCTGGATTTACACTCTGGGAATTCAAAACCCTTAATATGAAAAATAGGGTCAAACCCTAGGCAAATTGCGTAGGTTATGGAAAAATGGTCTTGGATAGTTTCTAAAAGCATATTGTAAGTAAAAAAGTAGAATAATAAAAAGAGTAGAATAGGAATTAATGCTTTTATATTAAATACATACATATTATCAGTGGCTTTTTGTTTTGCAATTTAAAGGTAAAATGCTATTTTATTATTCAAAAGTAATACATAAATGAAAACATTTTTCATTGTGTGCTTTTGTATGTATGTATGTTTTCGCTTTCACAAGTCAGACATGCATGTTAATGCAGAAGGTTCTTTCCTTTGTTGCTGCATCTAAGTCTGTTTTCCCAACCTCACTAAAAAACTGTAAGCTTAATTCCAGCTATTATAATATAACAGAGTTATATTAGATTTAAGACTTATATTATATTAGCCAAAGTCTTCCACATCTGATGACTAAATATAGAGTACCTGGACAAAACAGACTATATCCAAGTTTGACTTTGAGGAGTATTCATAATTTAGAGCAGTAACAGAAGTGGTTAAAGATTGAATGATTTACAAAGCAATTTTAATTTCTGTATTTTGTCTGTGAATCTATGAACGATGTGAGGTAACTGTAAGATGCTGACACTCATTCAAGGTTGTAATTGTTATGATTAAGTTAAACATGGTATCTTTAAGGATAAGAATATATCCTCATGTGTTGGTAGGAGTGTATAAGTAATGTGTCTGTGATTTTCTCATTCATTTATATGATATTAGTATATTCTACGTTTCACAAACTATACCCTGGTATTAAAGAATATTAGAGATATACAGATAGGTTGTACTGTTTGTAATTAATACACTTAAACTCCTTACAATGTTCTTCAGTAAGACCATACAAAAACACAAATTTGTAAAAAGATGCACACTAGAAACTGGTATTGCGTAAGTGTCTAAAAACTGAAATTTCCTTATCATTAATTTCCAGATTAAACACTAATACAAAATAAACTGAATTGTATTAAAAATATCATATTACCAATCCATGCTGAAGCACAAGCATATGGTGGGAAAGTTGCACTAAGCACATTTTCATAAAATAATGAAATGTGTATAATGAGCAGCATCTATAAGGTAGGGTTTCAATAATGTAGCCAAGTGCATCCCAGCAGTTTTAACATTTTACAAAATCTGTCAAGGAGATCAATGAGAATAGCTGTCCCATCTGGAGCTCAAAGAATACAAGTAATAATCAGGGATTAACTGGAAATGAAACTTGTGTAAAATATTGAATTCCCTCTTTTTATGATCAATACCATAAGAAATTGCGTGCTGGCATGAGCCGCTAAAGGCTGAATGTTATTATGAGCCTAAATGGTCATTCACCACCCTGAGCCAAGTGGCAGCTGCTAAATCAGCCCAACAGTTTCCATTGATTTTTCTCAATGGAGTATGTGAAGATTCATATTGTGAGCCTGTCTCTGTTTACACTAGAGTGACGAATTGCAGGAGAAAACAAAACGCCACATGTTAATAGGGTTCTGCATTTTAGCATGAATACCCATTAATCACATTCTTTATTGAACAATAAGGAAATGGCCCTTCTACAGACCAACGGGGGGAGAGAACAAAAGTGTGCAAGGAGACAGGCTCTGAAAGCACTGTGTGAGTCTTGTATGACGTTGAGGAAATTAACCAGGCTGCCTGAATAACAATGATAATCTAGATCTTTGTGTCTGCTCTGCTTCTGCTAAACCCTATTGTCAAGTTATTATTTGTTCCTCATGAGGGCAAAATTTAATTTCTAGCTGAGAAAAATAAATAAATAAATATACATACAGTGAAAATTACACTTGAGTGACAGCACATATTTACAGTGCACAGTCTCATCCAAGGTCTAGGATGCGAGTAATAAAACAGAGAAAGACAAGTAGATGAATCCCTGTATTTTCAGGTCAATCCTAAGTATAAAGCGCTGACAAGGTCAAGCACAAGGCAGTATGGGAATCCTCAAGAGTGCCTTCCATTGTGCTCTGTCTGTATACCTTAACCTCGGAAAGGAAATACAATACAGACATTGAACACTCCTTACACATTTTTTCCTTTATTTTTGGTTGCTTAAAATACTTATCACCGGCACAGAGATTAGAATGTACAAGTAACTAATTTAATTAGATGATGATTGAGGGCGTACAAAAGCAAACAAGCTTTGTTGGAATGATTGGGACTATGTAGCTTCAAGAAAGACAAAGCTATTGTTTGCTCAACTTATCTCAGTGCTTTGTGCACATGCAGACAACACATATTGTTGTCCAGTAATATTAAACCATTCGGATTATTATTTTTTTAAACTGGACACTGTTGTTGGTAAAAGGATCTGAGAAAATAAATGTGAATACTGTACACAGTCACCATGTTCTTATATTTTATATTGTCTTATATTGTCCAGCATCAAAAAGTCAAGCTGAACATTTAGTTCCTATTTAAGACTATGAAGGCATTGCAATTGTCACAACTGCAACTCCTTGTCTTATGTTGACAATATCGCTGTGCACAACCTTTACAGAGACATCATTAATTTTCTACAATGTGTCTTAATTAAGCAACATTGCATGGATAAAAGCTAATCTTATAATCAAATACTACAAGTCTATCCTGTTGTTCTATTCCTTTTGCAGAAGAACACAAATACAGAAATCATGCTGGCTGATGTAATTTGAAACTGGTTGAAAATTAACCAATCTATGTGCAAACTTAAACAGTATTAACACTTCTACAGTAACACTGTGGCTGTCAGTGCAAACTCACATTTGCCACTTTCCTGGTTTTGATGGTAATTATCACACCTCCAGGTATTTAACCAAAAGAGAACAGTACAAAAGAGACAGGATGTTAGGCAGCATATCCAGTGAACCCGAAATTTACATTGGACAATGACAGAGCACCTTACTGCAAACAATACCAAAAGACATTAATGCAAGCTGAAACCCCTTCATTTGTAACCTTGTTTCTACCTGATTCTACATTTGGCTTGCGGCATTACAAGTCATTAAAGTTTTGAACAACGGGAGAGATTAGCAATACATTCAAATTTCAGTTTGCGGCAGATGAATGATCAGAAAAGACGCAGAGCTGGCGTTTGTTCTTAAACTGGTATATCACCTAAATTATAATTTGAGAAGTATTGCTGTCTTGTGTGTTTCCTATAAATGCTTTCAAAACAAATAATCAAAGTTAAAACATTTCTATAATGTCTGTCATACACTAACAGAAATAACAACCAAGAAAATTGTAAAAGTGCAGTTTTGACACATGTGCCAGTTTACAAACAAATATAAATAGCACTAGCAAATAACAGAGTAAACATGCTGGCATATTTGCTGATGGCACTTCACAAACAGAAACAACAGAACTGGAAATTAAATATTCTACAACTGTAAAACCCATGTGTTTGTTTAATTGTATTTATATTTACTATAATTCGTATTGATTTATTCCTTGTAGATGTAACGGGGCTCATTCGGGTTATAATGAGCACGTTACAAAGTGATGTAACCCCTCACTACAAGTAATACAGTGTTAAGCCTCCAGCGGTGGGAGACTCTGTCTTTTGGCGTAGAGGGCTTAACACTGTAC
The DNA here is from genome assembly GCF_036373705.1 of Amia ocellicauda. Lineage (NCBI taxonomy): Eukaryota > Metazoa > Chordata > Actinopteri > Amiiformes > Amiidae > Amia > Amia ocellicauda. Next base: position 23,906,317 of record NC_089851.1, read on the forward strand.
TGCGCTGGAGCCGCTGCGGTGCGGAGCGCTCGGAGGGGTGCCGGTGGTGTGCAGCTCGAATCCCAGGTGGAGCTCCAACCTGCATCGGCTACATAGACACTAGGAACATTGCTTAGGTCAATGCTATGAAAGTCCCTGCCCTAGCTATGCCTAAAGAAGGCTTCATAGACTTGGTACAGAATCCTCAACAGCTAAAGCTGAATTATAGTTGGTTTTTGGTCCAAATGAGTATTCAGTGGCTTAACTGAAACCTTAATTGAACTAATAATTTGCTTAATTATATATGTTTAGTTATTTTGAAGTTGATTTCAAGATACTTATAACAGGTTGTATGTACCATGAAATTGTAAACTGCTAAAACATTAAAACACCATACAAATGTCTAATTTAAGCAACTGGTTCATTGAATTTAAGTGTAACTGAAAGCTCAGTTACAATGAAAACCAGGAGACACTGCAGTCCAGACCAGCACTGCAAAGGCCTGATATACTGCTGGATACAATTGTTTACCAAATAAAAATATATATGAAATAAATCAGGAAGGTAAAATATGAGTATAGCATAGCACATACTATGAAAATATTTCTCATCTTCACGACAACAAAAGACTCAAAACCCCTCCAGGTATTTCCACTGTTAATAGTCATGTCATTAAAGGATATGTTGCAACTCAACTAGAACATAATTTGAAGGTGCAAATGAAATAACAAATAAGATGATTCATGCCTTTGGTTAAATTAACTTTGGTGGACTCATCCACAGTAGGTTGTTAAGGAAATCCTTGTCATTAATGTGCTGCATGTCTCACTAATTGCCACAGAAAATTCCGGCATTAGAAGGAGCTACAAAGGCACAGCAAGGGAAGAGCACTCTGTGGGGAACCAGGGTTTGCTTGCATATAAAGGTGCATTTGACAGGGAGGCTTTAACAAGGGCTGAGAGTCTTCTCGCTGTTGTGTCAGCCAAGCTCCCGTTAACATTATTGGACTGATGAACTGATGAGTGTATGAATATAATGCTTCTCTACACGATCAGGGGGTTACCATGCATGTTTTATTTTGAGAATGAGGATGAGACAAATAATAATTGTTCCTCATGTACATTGTTAGTAGTGGTGTGCCTCCAAAGAGAAACAAATTTTATTTTAAACCTATACTTATATTAAATAATACTAGATTGTTTTTTAGTAAATTGTTCTATGGAATTTGTAATTTTCTGTCGCTTTCCTTCACCACACACTATATTGCAACATGGAAAGCTGATCTTTCTTGTATGTCGGCTATGTGACATTTTTGGGGTTTAATTATTTTTATTATATTTTTTTACGGTGTCTAATATTTTACCAGAATGTACAGGTGACTATGAGCAACCAGATTAAATACTATATTATGTGACTATCTGATGTCTTTAGCTTGACTGGCTCAACATTAGATTTAGATTTAGAAGTCCAAAGTATGTCCTAAAGGAACTGGCCCCACAGGCTCAGTCTTTAGCTTTCACAATGATTCATCTGAACATGCCACTAGTGTCAGATGTTTATATTTATATATATATATATATATATATATATATATATATATATATATATATACACACACACACACATACTGTCACAAATAAAGGCTTAATAATGTGAGCTCTGTGAGATAAGAACAGCAGGATGCCATTTGGCTGATAGCGTCTACTGATTCTTTACTATAAAAAGCAGCAGGGTTCATATTATATATTGCATTAATACTTTATGCTGCCACTTAACTCTGGAAATAAAATCACAAACTAGACAGGCAGAATCTGAAAGGGACAGTATCATACTATTTCCTGTCATGGGAAACAATCATGTTATTTAAGGAAACATGCCCATTAGACATTTTCACACTACCATTTTATATTACATTTATTTTACTTAAGACACTATTTATTTGGTTATTGTTACATTTACATTAGATGCATTATTAGAAATGCCTTTGATTAAGAGTTCACAGAGTGGTTATTGTTTGTTGTGGCAACTATAGGGAATGGTCAAGATCAGTAATGATTGAAAATTGATATACACTTTGGGAAATTAAAAGTAGAGGCTACTGAACATGCAGGAAAGCCATGGTTTGTAGCAAATACTAAATATGAATAATAATAAGTCTAGGTGGTAATCCTCTTTGGTATGGTAACGCCCTCTGTCGCTGGCACAGCATTGCAGGGGGTGTTGCTGCCTGGCTTTAGCATATTGGGGACAGGTAGTGCCAGTAGTACCCCGCTGCGTGGACAAATGGTGGACACAAGGGACAATGGGGAGGGGAGTGCCATTGTAAATAGTCTGAGGGTGTTAGGGAGAGTCAGTGTTGTGTCCTTTGTCCCCTGTTCCCTCCTGTGTTGACCTTTGTCTGTCCCACCCTGACTTCAGTAGGGGTCTGAGACAGCCTTCCTGCCTGTGTCTTGGGTGTCAACCTGTAGCTGTTATGAGAGCAGTGTGAGAGCAGAGCCATAAAAGAGCAGTGCTGTTCTTTCCAGAGTGCACTGTGTGCTCTGTGTCTCCAATGGACAGCTGAAGACCATTATGATATCAAGCATATAATTAAAAAACAAAAAAAAGAACAAAAGTATATATAAAAAAATGTAAGAACAAATGGAGAAACAATAAATGTAGAAATCTGTATGCCTGTTCTATTGTGTCATGCCATGCTGTGCTATAAAACAGTTCAGAGGCACAGCTTTCATATGCCTGCTCAAAATGTAATTGCACTTGAAACAATACTACAAACAGGCTTTCAAATAGCAGGCGGCAGTGCTAGCAACATACCAGTGCTTTAATTGTGGGGAAAGTTTTTGATATGCACAAGTACAGTATTGTACACGCAGGGTAACCACTCTGTGATCCCCCACCCCACAACATTCAACTTTACTCCATGTGCTGATAATAATAACATTGATCTCACATTTTATATTGTCCTCAAGCTTTTGAATAACAACCCTGGCATTCCCAAAGCAGATGTCTTAATATTCCCCAGCTCCTTTTCCAAGTTATTTGTAACTAAGCCTTGTCTTCTTTTTCCTTTAGATTAGTGCTCGTAGATAAAACAGAATTAAGGTAGTAAGGGAGCTGCTTTTGCAGTGACTACAACGGTGTAAAGATGAAACAGCATTCCCAGTGGCTCACCCCCTAACACGTGTCTGATATCAATCTCTCGTTACATGACTGGGTGAGCATGCTGAATGACTCCACTTCGGAAGTCACACCGCTCACGTGTTAGATACTGGAAAAAAAGCACTATTTTTGAAACGGGGATAAAATATTATCTTTCAGGATATGTTACCGTACATTCTCTTAACATAGTACATTGTTCCATAGTACCTTAAAATATGACTGCATTTGCACTCTTATATTAAAAAACAAACGTATTTACATGTGATTTGTTTAATATTCCACAGAATAATGTTTAGGTGAGACAGCCCTTGAAAAGCATTGACACCTTTTAAGTGACTACAAATACATGTTTTCTGGACAAAGTTAATATAATATCAAAAAAAGGATCATTCAAAAATAAAAAATAAAACATACAATCACTCTTTAACCCTTTAAATTATGAATGCCTTATTAAAAAGATGTATACTGTCGATATTCCACAATTTACAAATATCATAATGAAGGAAGTAATAATGTACTTAGGAATCCGATTGGCGATCAGCTCCTTGCGTAGCCGCTTCTCATCTGATGACAATATCCGCTGCCCTGTCAGATTCCTGAAATAGCATCTCAAGTTTAGCTGAAAATGACGCTAACGGAGCTGCTCTAGACTTCTTTTGTGTCTTTTTATGAGGTTATATTATCTTTCAAAACAATACAAGTTATAACACCTGCAGATTCTGCTCTCACGCACTCGCTCTGTGTCCCTTGATGTGCACAAGGTTATATCTGCCGTGTTTGAAGGGCCAGCATAATGCAGGCGAGCCTCATTAAAAGCACAAAGTTATGGGACCTGGAATGTAAAGGGTTAAGCACACAGGGCTATTTTAATAATGGTTTTCTAGTGCTATTTTCAGCATTAAGTAAATAAAAACCTCAGTTAAATATGAACTAATACATGAAGTTTCATTAAGCGTGTACTATGCACTGCTGACTTGCCCTTCTGAAGTATATATTCACGATAATGAATAAAAACATCAGTTAATTCACTCGAACACTCCCTTTTCCTAGTAGATACCTGTTGCTGTACAGTGCTGTCACATACACTATTTAAAATAAAAATGGGAAGTTTGAAAACTTTTCAATGCCAAATACAAAAACACATTTCCAGACTATAATATATCCAGAGGATAGTTTCTAAAATGATGTATTCATTCATTTGTAAGTTTTGAGGCACTACACTCGAGTTCATTTTCTCCCTGAGCAAAAAAAAAAAAAGACAATAAAATAAGGCCACCAGCATACAATGCTATTGAAACAGTTTTTCCAAGCCACTTGCATAGATATTCACTTGAGTTGAAGTATAGTTGATGTATAGATTAAGAAAGTGCATATCAAGGAAATGAGAAATGCAAGCGGAAACTGAGTTTAGGAGCTACTCTTACACTCTTCTTTACACAGAGATCTGAAAAAAAACTACCCCAGCTATATTAGTGAAGATGACTCATTGAGATCTTTTAAGAAAAGGCTTGATGAGATGCTTGGATCGTTAAGCTACTAGCAATCAAATGACAAAGATAAGCAGAATGGCATGTCCGTGCTTGTAACCTTTCTTATGCTCTAATATTTTTATGCCTGAGGTATCACTTTAAAAGTGAATATAATCAATGTTCTATTAAAGGAACATGGCTTTATACACACTTAATTCTATGTAGAAACAGAGTGCATGTTGGAAAAAATGGCCTGAAGTATAACTCAATGGTATGTAACTACATATAAGCTTAAAGGTTCCTTAGTTGAGATTAGCTGGGGGAAGATGTGACAACAGATAATTGCTACCGAGTCTAGATTTAATTTTGGGTCTTGAACTCAGTGTATTAAACATGCATAGACCATAAGATTCACAAAAAACATAATCAGATGTGATTTGATTAGTTACTACTGTAGATGGTTAAATTATCAGCCGCCATCACATTCTGTGCTCCTACAGAGACATAAGCAAACATGAAGAGAGTGACGTTATACGCATTATTTATAATACAAATTTTTGCTGTCTGATGTGAACTTAATAATTACTCTGTGGCTTAAAGACTAAATGGTGAAATAATGTATGAACAGTGAAGGCATTACAGCTTACAAACTGGGCACAGATGGTACTTTTAAAAAGGAATTGAACTTCACTGAAATTCAGGTGCTAAAACATTCACTGAATGTTAAAAAGTTTATCTAAGATGTCATTTGTCCTTGGGTGAGTGCTAATGGAAGCAACGTGTTAAATTATACTGAACTTCACCCTGAAGTGTGAGGATTCAGGTTTTTCACTTATAAGTTATGAATGATTTCCATAACTGTCTTTATTCAAGTAATGTGTGAACTAATAATTAATATAATTACCTAGCAAGATCGGAATGTAAAACAAATACCCTTCAGGGGAGTTGTAAATGTTTTCAGCTTGCTGTCTATTCACTTAGTTGGCAGGGTGGCAAAATGGATCTTTTCAAAAATTATTTAACGTCTTCCTTCACTATCAATGTAATACTTTTTTTTGGTTACTTATTTTGTGAGTACAGATGTACTGATTCAATGATTTACAGGGATAAACATAGTAGCTGAATAGATACAGTTTTGTGTGTGTATATATATATATATATATATATATATATATATATATACACTCACCTAAAGGATTATTAGGAACACCTGTTCAATTTCTCATTAATGCAATTATCTAACCAACCAATCACATGGCAGTTGCTTCAATGCATTTAGGGGTGTGGTCCTGGTCAAGACAATCTCCTGAACTCCAAACTGAATGTCTGAATGGGAAAGAAAGGTGATTTAAGCAATTTTGAGCGTGGCATGGTTGTTGGTGCCAGACGGGCCGGTCTGAGTATTTCACAATCTGCTCAGTTACTGGGATTTTCACGCACAACCATTTCTAGGGTTTACAAAGAATGGTGTGAAAAGGGAAAAACATCCAGTATGCGGCAGTCCTGTGGGCGAAAATGCCTTGTTGATGCTAGAGGTCAGAGGAGAATGGGCCGACTGATTCAAGCTGATAGAAGAGCAACTTTGACTGAAATAACCACTCGTTACAACCGAGGTATGCAGCAAAGCATTTGTGAAGCCACAACACGTACAACCTTGAGGCGGATGGGCTACAACAGCAGAAGACCTCACCGGGTACCACTCATCTCCACTACAAATAGGAAAAAGAAGCTACAATTTGCACAAGCTCACCAAAATTGGACAGTTGAAGACTGGAAAAATGTTGCCTGGTCTGATGAGTCTCGATTTCTGTTGAGACATTCAGATGGTAGAGTCATAATTTGGCGTAAACAGAATGAGAACATGGATCCATCATGCCTTGTTACCACTGTGCAGGCTGGTGGTGGTGGTGGTGTAATGGTGTGGGGGATGTTTTCTTGGCACACTTTAGGCCCCTTAGTGCCAATTGGGCATCGTTTAAATGCCACGGCCTACCTGAGCATTGTTTCTGACCATGTCCATCCCTTTATGACCACCATGTACCCATCCTCTGATGGCTACTTCCAGCAGGATAATGCACCATGTCACAAAGGTCGAATCATTTCAAATTGGTTTCTTGAACATGACAATGAGTTAACTGTACTAAACTGGCCCCCACAGTCACCAGATCTCAACCCAATAGAGCATCTTTGGGATGTGATGGAACGGGAGCTTCGTGCCCTGGATGTGCATCCCACAAATCTCCATCAACTGCAAGATGCTATCCTATCAATATGGGCCAACATTTCTAAAGAATGCTTTCAGCACCTTGTTGAATCAATGCCACATAGAATTAAGGCAGTTCTGAAGGCGAAAGGGGGTCAAACACAGTATTAGTATGGTGTTCCTAATAATCCTTTAGGTGAGTGTATATATATATATATATATATATATATATATATATATATATAGTTGAATACAAAATAATAAGACAGCTAAATAAATATATATTTGTATTTCCTTATTTCCCTTTTCAACTATCAAAAGATTTGTAATTGTCTAAAACCTTTATAAATAAACAACAATGAACAGAACAGAAGATCACATTTTCAAATGATGCATGTGTAGATGTATAATCACATATGTTACTCCTGCTGGTATAGTGTGTGTTTTTTCAAAGTAATTGTGCAGGTTGTATGTCTTCTTTATTATTATTCCTTCATTGTAATTTCAACCAAAACTAGCTTTTGAGACACCACTTCTAGACATGTAAACTGATTTTTTTTCTTAAACCCTATAATTAATACTACTAATTAATGATAGGTTCTCTGTCATGATTAATTCTACATTAACTAGCGGCAAAGCCTATGAACATAAGTGTTAAAAAGTCATTAAATAAAATCTAAAAGATTAAAAAAAAATCTTTAGAAAGAATATGGTTCAAACAATAAGCTGTGGGTATTTTAGCAATGAGCTTTGATGGAATTGTCAGAATCAATACAATTCTCTAAAGGGTTTTAGGAATGACAATTTAAATCTACATAATACACTACAAATCTGACAGTGAAATGTATAGTACCTAAATCCTCAATGCTATACTTTAAAACTGAAAGTTACAGTTCCTTCATTCTTTAAAGCTTCAATAAAATCGGTAAGGATATAGCTAAAGCAGCTGATTCAGACTGTACCTTCAATGAACCAGAATAGGCTGTACTTCTGGGTACTTAATCAGCTGTTGACCAGTCATATTTAAATGTATAGGATTTTTCTTGAGTATTCAAAGAACATCACCTTTTTTTTTTTCTCACGCCATGAAGTGTGCCTGCTTCTACACATTTTTTTTCATAAAAGAAACGGCAAGCGAGTTTGCTATTCGGAATGAGCTAGATGGAGAACAAATGCAATCTGATTGATCATGTGACATCTCAAACAATTTCTTGCATGGCTGTGTAGGAATGTATGTGGTGTTTTATTCATTGTGCCAGCTAGATTTCTAGCCTGGCTATTTGAAAAGGGAACTGTGTGTTTGAATGTCCTTCATTTTAGTTTAGTGGGCCACTGGGAACACATTTTTAATACTGTCACTGACTATCCAGCTCACCTGGAATATGCATTTATTAAATGTAATTTTCATGTGAATTACAGGTCTATTCAAACTCTATACAAAATGTCCAGACACAAGATGCAATGCATGCCTTCTTTCATTTTCAAATACAATTGGTATACTTTCTTATTTTTGACCTAGAACTGTCAAACCATTAAAATCACATTGAATAAGAAAAAATGAAAAGAAAAAACCTGCATCTCTACTGAAAATGGTAGCATAATTTGTGACCACCAAATAAAGTTAATTCATCAGTGCATCAGTAAAACCCATCAATTCATTTTCAATAACCCAGAACAGGGTCACGGTGACCTGCAGCCTAACCTGGCGGGAACAGGGCACATGGCAGGGTCCACCTGGGCAGGGCTGCACACACACACTGCCCACAGCGATGACGAACAAACCTAAGCAGCAACTGGAGAAAACGCACCCAGACACGGGGGAACATGCACAGTCCACACAGGGTGTCACCCAGCGCCAGAATCTGTGAGGCAGCAGCGCCAACAACTGCACCACTGTGCCACCCTAGTATAAAACATAATTACTTACTTTAATTTAATACCTGAAGCTCAAAACCAGTGGTTAATGGTCTTTCCCTTTCTTAGTTGTATTTCAGGAACATTTCCAGATAACTCTTTTGACCGCCAGATAACATATACCACTCTGTCTTCAGTGTCAAAGCTATGCTGCACTGCAGTACCTTACTGTCTGCAGAGTCACAATACACCTTAACTGCTGTATACTGCAGGTATATGGTTATTGGTCAGCTTGGAGTCACTGTGTAAGTGAAATCAGACACTGTCAATAAAATCTGTCTAAAACTGAAATAGTATTTGTTACGAAATGGAATTGCTTAATGAGCAATTAGCACTATCAGTCCTGAGGCTGAGAGATGGGACCTCGTTTGGCACATCACTTGATTCCTTCCAGAGGAAATATTAAAACAGTAACTACCTTTGCTTGTTCTTTCTCTCTGTGACATAACAGATTGAAACTGATGTAATACCAAGCTGATATGGGAGACAAGAAAAACAGTAAAATAGAATATTTTTAACTGTTCTGTTATACACATATGTATGCATTTAAGGTATCAGAAATAGGCGTGTGTTCAATACCTCATAAGAGCAAATGGACAAATAAAGTGGCTCCAGTGTTTGGATTTGTATCTAGAACTCTTTCATGGACTTCACTGAGCATCCATGAGACGGCAGTGAACAGACTGTAGAAACACAATACTGAGACTGAATTAGCCGACTCACTTCTCCCACACTCAGCGGCCTATCAGCGCCTACTACTGACTCAGCAGCACCTAGCCTAATGGCATTAAGCCTAATATTTCTTCAATCTTAGATAAAAGAAGCCCCCAGTTGTGCTGATCTGAGTGTAGAAATTATCTGCTTCAGAATAGCGGTTTCATCAGAGAAATGTGCCGCCTTTAATTGTGTCATTGATCAAATCATTCCATAGGTAGATTCATATATTGCTGTGTAGTGGCACAATGGTGGGTCGAGTAAACTGAAATGTGTTCGATCCATATTGGGGTCTAAGCCTATATTACCATGTGTCATACTGTACGTATGTTTTGAATGAACAACCTGCACAATACAATACAGCAACTGTGCTCACAATTGAACATCATTCTACTTCATGAGGAAAAATATTGAACTTCTATACTGCAGTATCAAATCAAATATTACATATTTTAACGCACAAAATCAAACACACAAAACCATACACCACATATTAGAACAAGGCAGTGCCCACTCTGTGTTGATTATATATATCCATCAGACAATTAAAGTCTTGTGAACTACTGTATAATAGGAAAATTCTAATTGATTCACTGTCAACTGACTTAAAACAAACGTTTTCTACCCTTTTACAGACAGATTTGATGTGAGGTGGAGGGGGTGGCAGGCTCTAATCACAGAAGTTGCAGTAGACAAAGGAGATGTTAAATTGTCGATTTTCAATGGAAAAAAAAGATATCTGGATCAGCTTCTTTGAGTTGATGTGACAGCAGGACAGAAAGCTTTTAAAGTTTAAGGTCACATGTCATTGAGAATATGAGTGCCAGAATACAGAGCTAGACTTCAAAGACAATGACATTGCTTTACCATTCACATTTTATATAGAACACACTTTATATTTGTATTATATGTATTTAGTTTAGATTATTTACTTTACCAACATCAATGACATATGGCATATTTTGCCAAACAGCATTTACACACAGCACCTTCTTACTGTTTGGAGCAGACATACAGGTAGGTCCATAAATATTTGGACAGTGACACAATTGTCATAATTTTGGCTCTGTACGCTACCACAATGGTTTGAAAGGAAACAATCAAGATGTGCTTTAAGTGTAGACTTTCATCTTTAATTTGAGGGTAGTTACATCCAAATTGGGTGAACGGTGTAGGAATTACACCCATTTTTATATGTGGTCCCCCCAGTTTTAGGTGCTCAAAAGTAATTGGACAAACTAACATAATGATGAATTAAATTGTGAGTTTCAATACTTGGTTGCAAATCCTTTGCAGTCAATGACTGCCTGAAGTCTGGGACCCATAGACATCACCAGATGCTGGGTTTCTTCCCTGGTGATGCTCTGCCAGGCCTGCACTGCAGCTGTCTTTAGTTCCTGCTTGTTCTTGGGGCGTTTTGCCTTCAGTTTTGCATTATAAATCAAAACAAACCAATCAGAGAGATAGCAAAAACATTAGGAGTGGCCAAATCAAGTATTCGGTACATTCTTAAAAAGATAGAACGCACTGGTGAGCTCAGGAACATCAAATGGAAAACAACTGTGGTGGATGACAGAAGAATTCTTTCCCTGGTGAAGAAAAACCCCTTCACAACAGCTGGCCAGATCAAGAACACACTTCAGGAGGTAGACGTATCTGTCAAAGTCAACAATCAAGAGAAGACTTCAGCCGGGTGAATACAGAGGGTTTACCACAAGATGTAAACAGGAAACAAGTGGTGATGTCTATGGGTTCCAGACTTCAGGCAGGGAAAACAAGGGAAAAACATCCAGTATGCGGCAGTCCTGTGGGGGCGAAAATGCCTTGTTGATGCTAGAGGTCAGAGGAGAATGGGCCGACTGATTCAAGCTGATAGAAGAGCAACTTTGACTGAAATAACCACTCGTTACAACCGAGGTATGCAGCAAAGCATTTGTGAAGCCACAACACGTACAACCTTGAGGCGGATGGGCTACAACAGCAGAAGACCCCACCGGGTACCACTCATCTCCACTACAAATAGGAAAAAGAGGCTACAATTTGCACAAGCTCACCAAAATTGGACAGTTGAAGACTGGAAAAATGTTGCCTGGTCTGATGAGTCTCGATTTTTGTTGAGACATTCAGATGGTAGAGTCAGAATTTGGCGTAAACAGAATGAGAACATGGATCCATCATGCCTTGTTACCACTGTGCAGGCTGGTGGTGGTGGTGTAATGGTGTGGGGGACGTTTTCTTGGCACACTTTAGGCCCCTTGGTGCCAATTGGGCATCGTTTAAATGCCACGGCCTACCTGAGCATTGTTTCTGACCATGTCCATCCCTTTATGACCACCATGTACCCATCCTCTGATGGCTACTTCCAGCAGGATAATGCACCATGTCACAAAGGTCGAATCATTTCAAATTGGTTTCTTGAACATGACAATGAGTTCACTGTACTAAACTGGTCCCCACAGTCACCAGATCTCAACCCAATAGAGCATCTTTGGGATGTGGTGGAACGGGAGCTTCGTGCCCTGGAAGTGCATCCCACAAATCTCCATCAACTGCAAGATGCTATCCTATCAATATGGGCCAACATTTCTAAAGAATGCTTTCAGCACCTTGTTGAATCAATGCCACATAGAATTAAGGCAGTTCTGAAGGCGAAAGGGGGTCAAACACAGTATTAGTATGGTGTTCCTAATAATCCTTTAGGTGAGTGTATATATATATATATATATATATATATATATATATATATATATATATATATATATATATATATATATATGGAACGTACTATATATATATATATATATATATATATATATATATATGTATATATATATATATATATATATATATATTATTTTGCACATTATTTTTGTGATATATGGACAATAAACATGTTTTTGGTAATCTGCTGTGTTATGTATTGTATTACTTAAAGTATAAAGAATATCATAAGTGGTAATTATTTATAATAGAGACGAATACTTGAAGCTCAAAACTGAAGACTTGAGACTTGACTTGGGACTTACTTGGACTTGCAAAATAATGACTTGTTGACATCTCTGCAAAATAGTACTGCAGTGTATATCCTTAGAACTGAATCTCCTGATTGTGCAAGAAAACAGTGTATTTTATTGCTTGTATAGTAAGAAAATGCTTTCACACAAAATATTGATCCACACTACAGCATTTTAAAATTCAATTGGACATTTCCATTTATTAGTTGGTAGCTGTTACTTCAATAACTTCCTCATCTCAACTGAAACTTTGCGCAGCCCATCAGCATCAACAGCGTGTGCCCCAGGCTGTGATTCCAGTTGTCACTCAGTAAATGGAAATGCACAGCTTCCTTTTAATTCACAAAGTGGCCATCACTGTATGGTGAATCTTCTGTCAGGGAGCAGGTAACTGAGCTTTGAGCTGCTGTAGGCCTCTGTAGGAAGTGATGTAGTAAACCCTTCCTCCTCTCTGTGGAAAGCTATGTCTGGGTCTCATAGTTTGACCTCCTTATGGTTTCTTACAGTTACCAGGTGAGGAGTATATCTTACTTGACTTGACTTGACACACTTAATGTGTGTGCGGATCAATTTCAGTCTAAATAAATAGTTGCTGGAATCTGGCACTTGCCCCTTCCCTGGAGTTCCCCATGCTTTTTTATCTTTCCTTCCCCTTTTCTTTTTGTCAGCTTTTTAAGACACTGCTGTGCTACTAGTCCTGGTTAAATTCAATTGATATGTCTTCTCTAAGAGCTTCACCATCAGAATTTTCTCTTTTCCACCTTCCTAGACGGTTTCTTTCTTTTATTCCAGCCGTCGGCGTATACTATATTGGTTTTTTATTTTAATGTATGATTTACCACCACAGTGAGCAGATGTACAGTTCTGCAGTCGACTTTGTATAATAGCAAAATATTGTGACAGTGTACAAGGAGTGGTACATGAGGGGAGGTACTATAAGACTATTAACTTTCCCCATCTCCCATTCGACACACCGACGGGCGAAGCAGTCTCCATGTCACGCACCTGTCGGACTAAGACCAGCACACACCTGCGCTGCATCAAGCGCTGCTGGTAACACTCGTGGCAAAGTACCAGAGGGGAAACCCAAGGAGGGCGCATAGGAGAGCTTAACGACTGAAATAAATGAGAGGAGAGAAGCGGAAACAAAGGTCTGAACTCACAGAATATGACCTAGTTTTGTCTGACGAACTCCCACGGAAAACGACCATGGAACGGAAACTCACAACGACACTGTCAAAGCCATGACCTGACACCGGCAGAACCATACCCACACTGTGCCACTATACATATATTCCTTATTTTAAGTATGATTAAGATTAATGTGAGTTAGGGTTAAGTTTTATTGTACAGTACAATATTTGAGCTATCGTTTTTTTCATATCTAAGCCGAGACCTTATTTCAAGGAAACATTTTATTAATACAGTAAAGCTTGAGCAAACAAGACTGAAATTAATTAATGAAATTAAAATGTCAATTAAAGGTTATATCCTTTGGCACTATATAACACTGCTGATGTATAATTACAGTATTAACATTATTTATAATTCAAAGGTTTTTAAAGCAGTACAACTTATGATGGTATGAGACATACATGCTTCAAATCTATGTTATATTTTCCTTATGTCAAACTGCCTGTATAGAAACTACAAGACTTCATCATGTTTTCTACTTAACTTATGTGAGATGATAACAGCAAACAGACAAACAGTAAAATAAGTTGCTGCACAATGAATCAGCGTATTGAAATTAGCAATTTAAATGTATTTAAAACCACCTAAAGCTACTAACAAAGAAGAGAGTGACATTCATTTTAGACAGGTTGTAATATCCAAAATAAATTACAATTTTACTCTGTTACAAACAAAATCTATCAATAAAGTATTTATGTTTAGTGTGGTGTGAAGTAGATAACCGGTCGGTGTGTTATCAACATTTATAAAATAATACCTTTTCACAGGTTTGAGAGCAAATAATGGTCTGTTTTGCTTTATTGATTTCTATTTCCTCTGAAAATCATATGTTAGCGTTCAAAACAGATTAAAATAAATACTATCAACATTTTTTTTCCTCCATGTCATAACCCCTTCCGGCTGCTGCAGTTAGTTAAAGCACCACCAGATTTACTTGAGTTATATCTTAATACTTTCTTATACGTTTCAAATTGAAATTTTCGTAAGCAGATAGATTACTTCTGATATGTAGCCTATTCAACAGATACTCCTATACAAGATTGAGAAGTCTATAAAGACACTGACACATTTGAAAATATCTGAACCTCTATCATTAATTCAAAACACAACTAATGCTTCATTGGGCTAATTATTACACTGTAAGGCAACTGCACTAACTCATAATAGTGGTTTAACTTCCAGCTCGAAATCTACTTCTCAGATTTAAGCAAGGAACTCGTGTACTGGAGGACCACAGGATAAAGGAGCATGTAAAATATCTACGTTATAGAAAAATTAACTAGATTTTATTATTATTATTATTATTATTATTATTATTATTATTATTATTATTATTATGTTTTCATCTACCAGTAAGTGAAACACATTGAAAGATATTAACCCAAATCCAAACAGGACATTTATTATTTAAAGAAGTGTACCTTATAATCAAAGGAGAGGGCCTGTTTAATTTTTAATTTCCAGTGACATTCAATACTGTGTTGGACTGTATAGATAGACTGCAGAATTCCCTAGCTAGTGAAAGGATTGCTTCAGACTGACCTAGACGTGTCCTGCACCATTGTTAAAGTTCTCACTGGAGACAATAGCATCTGGTCTCCCTTTAGAACATTCTCATTAAACACAGAGAACCCCTTTGATGTATATTTAAATAGAGACTTGCACTGTTAGTGCATGCAATCAAGCACAGAGTGTGTACGCCTTATGTCTAAAACAAAAAAAACAAAAAAACATTATAAGCACTATTATTGCTGTGTTCAATTATCACTGACAATACAAAGAAAATATAAATAACAGAACATTAATGGAAATACTCTATGGAAGACATATGAGACAATGCAAGTTATTTTTTTCTGTGATTGTGACTTAAAGCCGTATTCTACACCACTTTTAATTTTAAATGTGTGTGTGTGTGTGTGTGTAAACATGTACATTTAAAGTATCCTTTCATAATCTGTCACTGCAGACAGTCTCCGAACAAACACATGACTGGAGGATCCAGGGGGAAACTGCCAAGATAAAATCCTTTCAGCCATCCAGTCGCAAACATCTATACCCATGTAACACTTCATTCTACATTCCACTCTATAGACTGACACAAAACTGAGAATAAAGCAAAGTCATTACATTCAAGCTTAAAACTGCTTTTTATACACAGATCTGGATTAAATCAAAACTGTGACCCACCTGTCAATTGACAATTAAAATACACAGTACGTGATGGTGGGTTTGTATTAGGTAGAAGAATGATTCCTGTGTCAAACAGAAGACTACCATTGAGCATTTTAATTGTAATTTCTGATTGTTTTTCTTCCATTTCCTATATTTGCTTTTTGAATATCTGTGCCATAGTTGCATTAAGTTACTTTTTTATATTACAAAAAGAATAGTTGTCTTATATAAATTGTCCTGAAACATAGATACATAGTAAATAAGTTAATAGTAGTGCGCGTTTGTGATTGGTCATTAACTGTGGATTCTCCGGACACAACATGACTAAACAAACAAAATTAAATTAAACAGTTACGTACACACCAGCACTGCACCTGTAAATAAATATAGCACCTGATGACTTCTAGATTCGATTTTGATGACTCATCCAGGAATCCATTCATCCAAAAGGACGACTTCACCAACCAAATGGCAGGTCGGTCTCCTTCAGCCCTGTCATAGTGTGCCTTAATTATTCTACAACCACTAATGTGTATTACTGCATCTGACAAGGGGATCACACCCTCATCGTAAATAATTGGAGTGAGCAAAATTGCATTTGCTACAGGCTTCAAACAAGTGCGGAGAGCCTTTACAGCTTAATAGGTGTCAGGCTGTGGGGATCACATTACTGCTTGCATCAGCCTAAACGATCCCACAGCAGCAATCACGCAGAGGCACAGCTTGCAGATTTATGCACTGCCTGGCAGAGCACTAGCCTTATCTGGGCTCAGCCACTATCAAGTGTTTGGACAAGATAAGAATGCATTTGCATTTTTAATGAGACTTCAGTGTCCTGACTTCTTTGCAGATGCTCTTCTGACAAATACAAATGAGTGCTGTAAACACCTCCTTCTTAAAGGGCTTATTGTGCCAAGTAGAGGGAGATCTCATTTGAGCTCGACAAAAGAATACTGGGCATCGCAGGACTAACGCTCGATTGATCCAATATTATAAAAACAAATTTAGAAACACAAATTGTACAAAGTGAAACTCAGAAATACTGGTCTGTACTGAATAACATGCTCATGAAGTTTGCAGAGCTTTATGTGCTGTTTTAAAAGTTTGTTTAAGTGAATTCAAAGACTTAATGTACCTCCTGGGCCACTTTCCTTTTTCCTTTCTGAATTAAAAATGAGAAAACGGTAGAAGAGAGGATGCTTGTCTTGGCAGCGTAATAAATGCAAAGTTAGATCAGTGTTTTGATAAATATTTGTTATGAAGTTTGTTTAATTGTACCGCCTCTCTCATATGACACATGAAAGAGCTTTCAACAAATTTCTGTTCAAATTCTAAATGAGCAAATGCAGAAATTCCTCAGTGTGGGATTTCAATTTCTATACGTCCCGTAGTTCAAATTCTTAATAAAACTAATCGCAGGGATGTAGTGCAGATGCAATTATCCTGTGCATATGTCGATATGTGTATTGTGCTAGTTTGTGAAATTGAAAGTTCTAAAAAATTGAATTTACATTAATAGCATTGTTTTGTCATAATAGAGAACGCTGCATACTTAACAAATCAATTTTCTCTGTGTTAGAATGTCTGACACTGTTCTTTAGGTATTTTCTTTATGGACATTAATTGTATTCTATTACATCTGATAATAGGAGCTTATAGTTCATACAGTGAGGGAAAAAAGTATTTGATCCCCTGCTGATTTTGTACGTTTGCCCACTGACAAAGAAATGATTAGTCTATAATTTTAATGGTAGGTGTATTTTAACAGTGAGAGACAGAATAACAACAAAAAAATCCAGAAAAACGCATTTCAAAAAAGTTATAAATTGATTTGCATGTTAATGAGGGAAATACGTATTTGATCCCCTATCAATCAGCAAGATTTCTGGCTCCCAGGTGTCTTTTATACAGGTAACGAGCTGAGATTAGGAGCACTCTCTTAAAGGGAGTGCTCCTAATCTCAGCCCATTACCTGTATAAAAGACACCTGTCCACAGAAGCAATCAATCAATCAGATTCCAAACTCTCCACCATGGCCAAGACCAAAGAGCTGTCCAAGGATGTCAGGGACAAGATTGTAGACCTACACAAGGCTGGAATGGGCTACAAGACCATCGCCAAGCAGCTTGGTGAGAAGGTGACAACAGTTGGTGCGATTATTCGCAAATGGAAGAAACACAAAATAACTGTCAGTCTCCCTCGGTCTGGGGCTCCATGCAAGATCTCACCTCGTGGAGTTTCAATGATCATGAGAACGGTGAGGAATCAGCCCAGAACTACACGGGAGGATCTTGTTAATGATCGCAAGGCAGTTGGGACCATAGTCACCAAGAAAACAATTGGTAACACACTACGCCGTGAAGGACTGAAATCCTGCAGCGCCCGCAAGGTCCCCCTGCTCTGAAGTTTGCCAATGAACATCTGAATGATTCAGAGGAGAACTGGGTGAAAGTGTTGTGGTCAGATGAGACCAAAATCAACTCGCTGTGTTTGGAGGAGGAGGAATGCTGCCTATGACCCCAAGAACACCATCCCCACCGTCAAACATGGAGGTGGAAACATTATGCTTTGGGGATGTTTTTCTGCTAAGGGGACAGGACAACTGCACCGCATCAAAGGGACGATGGACGGGGCCATGTACCATCAAATCTTGGGTGAGAACCTCCTTCCCTCAGCCAGGGCATTGAAAATGGGTCGTGGATGGGTATTCCAGCATGACAATGACCCAAAACACATAGCCAAGGCAACAAAGGAGTGGCTCAAGAAGAAGCACATTAAGGTCCTGGAGTGGCCTAGCCAGTCTCCAGACCTTAATCCCATAGAAAATCTGTGGAGGGAGCTGAAGGTTTGAGTTGCCAAACGTCAGCCTCGAAACCTTAATGACTTGGAGAGGATCTGCAAAGAGGAGTGGGACAAAATCCCTCCTGAGATGTGTGCAAACCTGGTGGCCGACTACAAGAAACGTCTGACCTCTGTGATTGCCAACAAGGGTTTTGCCACAAAGTACTAAGTCGAAGGGGTCAAATACTTATTTCCCTCTTTAACATGCAAATCAATTTATAACTTTTTTGAAATGTGTTTTTCTGGATTTTTTTGTTGTTATTCTGTCTCTCACTGTTAAAATACACCTACCATTAAAATTATAGACTGATCATTTCTTTGTCAGTGGGCAAACGTACAAAATCAGCAGGGGATCAAATACTTTTTTCCCTCACTGTACATATTCAGAGTTTGGCTTTAGCTCCATTGAAAGCTACAATTATCTTGATTTCAACACTTCGTTTAGGGGTGGTTCCTTGGGCTAGCTATTTAAGTAGAGATACAGCACTGTGTACAGAGTAGTTGTAGTTGAGCTGTTGTTGTAGAGAGTAAATGCAGCTGATAGAAGCAGCAGTAATACCAAAGCTATTGGAGAAGATATATCTTCCTACAGCTAAAACTGAAAGTTGTTATTTTTATGTTGGGCTATCAAGTTTTTATTTGTCTATTAGTGATTAAATGTTCCTTTTGTTTAATTTTACAGGAGAGTTCTCTGCCTATTTCATCTGCCTGTCTCGCTCCAATCCCAGTTGAGCCCAAGGCAAACATGTAACAATACCAACTATTGTATTAAGAATTCAATTAAATCATGATTGTTTCTGTTTTGTAAGTGTCAGGATATGGCTGTTGATGGGTTCTGCAGTATTGAGAGCTAATAAGCTACTGCATTTCTATTATTCTCATTATTTATTAGATATGTTTCTCAAATCTATACTGAGCGATCTTGTTATCCATCAGTGCTTTTCCAATGACATTTTTAAACACAGCAAACATGAAGATGTAATTATTGTTACATGGTACTATGGTAACCTGTCAACAGCTACAACTGTGACTTACAACTTGTCTGAGAATAAATATGTTAATTGATACCCTGAGAAACCAAGCAAATCTGCTTCCATGATTGTACAACTAGTCCCCCAAAAGGCTGACAGTCTTGGCATTGTTTGAGGCTATTAGCGTAGGCAGTTGCCAATACATACGCACTGACCTATCTTAAGTTATAAGCCTACTTCATCAGTCAGGCATGGCAGTACTCCCTACAATTTGGGTGGAAAAAAATAGGATAGAATTTTGATTAGTAACTTTTCAGAACCTTGAGTTTCTTCTTGACAGTATGGTAATTACATTTTAGTTTTTATAGTTTTTTTTTGAGGACTGGTTATTATATTATCAGTGACGGAGAAAACTGTCTAAGAAGGATCTCACTATAAATAATGTGTTCATGTTTCTATGCAGCCTGATCTGAACCATTCAAAGGTGGGTTAAGACATGGGTGGGAGTTTGTACAGTCTTACACACTCATAAAAGCCAATTCTGAGGGTGGAGGGGAAAATAAATGCACTCTAAAATAATGCTGCCATTGGTCATTTTCATTCCATGAATAGTGAGAAACCACAATACGCACTGGATAAAATAACTGACCTTATCAGTCAATTATTTTGATCTTTCCTCCATCAGTCTATGCTGTGAATGATGGATTCTGGTGTAAATGAGATAAAGTAATGCTTTATGTGGTGCAGAATAGGGCACATTATGTACAATTCACTTCTCCTGAAGTCACATTAAACAGACACAATATTTCTGATATTTTAGGGCCATTACTTTGTAAACACATACATTATTATTATTATTATTATTATTATTATTATTATTATTATTATTATTATTATTATTATTATTATTATCTTTGCAAATGCCATTACTTACTATTTTTACATTTTTAAAGCATTACAAAGCATACATCCTGGTACATAAAGACATACATTAAAAGCATATTTTCTAAAATACATAAATAACTACATTAAATAATAATAATAATAATAATAATAATAATAATAATAATAATAATAATAATAATAAGATTTTTTTGTAATGATAAGTTAGACAAATCATTTAAGCAGAAGATTAACTTCTGCAATGGGATATTATCCCTCTTAACAAATATAGCATCTAGCCCTTTCTGATTCATTTTAGAGCTCACAGTGATAAATTGCCTCACAAAATGGAGATACTTCCTCATAATTGCTTGAAACACAGATGCATTAGAAAGGGTATTTCAACATACATACTTTTAACACCATAATAGATCCCACCACCTAGTAATGGATACTGATCAACACAACAAACCAGCTGTATTTTTAACATTTCTAAAACTGTTTAAAGTGTTAACTCAAGTTTTAGAACAGTTGCTCTAAGTTTCTCAATGGCACTTGAACATCTGTCTGCTACACAAGACACGGTGAGGCAGTTACACAACTGTGATAAGAGCTATCATTAGAAAATATGTCTCTGGAAACTTTAAACACTCAATCATAACTCTTGATCAAGTGCAAGTAGAAAACATATCAGACCAGCAAATGTTTCTGCATCTGTCTTCATAAGGGAGGCTAATTAAGCGTGTTACTTAAAATTAGATAAATAATTACTTCCTGGGTTTTTGTTTACAGTGGAAATTATGATGGCTCTTTGGCGAAGGCAAATTAGTATAAGTTCAACTAATCCAACACACACACACACACACACACACACACACACACACACACACACACACACACACACAATACAACAGAAAAGCTCTGTTGTCTGTTATACAAACAAAGTTACATAACTTATAAGTCAATCTATCTATTTATCTGTCATCTTTGCCTTTACAAAATAAACATTGTTATTAATGTAAAAATATAAATATGGACATATTTGATGGCCCAGATGTTACAGAACCTGCAAATACAGTGATAAGTATACCTATGCTGTGCTCTGGATAACTTTTTGTCTTTTGTAATTGGACAGAATTGTCAGTCATCAGATTTTATAATGAATGATTATAAGAGATAGAAGAAAAAAAATACAAACAGTTGTTCTTATAATAAAACATACAAAATGAGCAATATCAAATTGTGATGCATTGAAGAAATACACAATATGAACCAGAATGTTATCAATCAAAACTACTGTTCTGAAAACAAATTATAATGTTGCCCGGTTTTCATTGGCTTCTTAAAATAAGATACCATAAATATATTGTATTGCAGGTTTCTGATTTAAATGTGTTTTTTAGTTTGTATCTTGCACTTATGTAAATCCCTACCTGTATTTTCCAGTCTGTTGCTTCTCATTTTATGTAGCCTACATATTTTTGCATTTTATTTCACTCATTGTAATATGTTTTGTAGAACTTTGTATATTCACTGTGTAAGGGTGTCTACTATGAAATAAATATTATTGTTTCTATTATTAATAATCACCATCATACATGTTATGCTTGTATTAATTTGAACTTTTTATGGATTTTATCTATTCGAGGGCTGGACATTTTAGGTAGCATTAGTAATCCAGGTCTTAAAATACTCCTAATATTAAGATGTAATATGTCTGCAAAGTTATATGTACAAATTAACATTAAGTAAAGTTTATAATAATATATAACTAACATCAAATGCCCAGAACCCCTTAAAGCTAATTAAAATTAGTCCAGCGAGTGTTTAAATTCTGGCAATATCTACCTGGGTACTTTGGTCCCACTTTTTTTAACGACTTTCAGCTGCCAAATTTGGATTTGTACATGAAAAGGGAACCACGTAAGCCAGACTGCCTTGTTTAACTAAGCTATGCTGTGTCACATCTTTAATGACCTGGCCTGTTTTTCTCAACTTGGTTCGTTTGATTGCTATCTTATTTTTATGTAAATTAACCCTGTTTGTAAAATGGCTGTTTTTGTACAGGAAAATGTCTGGGTCAGATGGAAATTACTCTAAAGCAGAGATGATTTTGTCTTTTCACTGGAACAAAGTAACACAAATTCCATTAAGTTACAAAAGGCTGTTAATTAGACCATGGCTTTAATTAAGGGAAGGACAATTTTATTTCCGTAGTGAGTTTTTCTTTTCTTTTCTTTTTTTTTTTAAACCATTAACTATCCATTATTGCCTGCTATGGTTATAACTAAAGAAAGAAAAAAAAAAGTATAATAGGACATGGATAAAAAATAAATATATACAGCCTTTGTGTTTAAGATTAATAGTTGTTTTTAAATATTCTTTCATAAACACTTCAGCTTTGTTATGTATTAGCTGCACCAGCACAATAGCTTTCATTGTATCTGGCCCTGAGATAGTTGGAGTTTCACCATCCTAAAGTTCTGATAATGAACACTCCAACTGAACCTAATTAACTGAGACAATTTGTGAGATTTAAAACATCCAGTGGCTATTATTATTACTCTGATCTGAACCTGGATCACATAAATATATGTGGTTAATTGTCGTTCAGAAATAAATTCTAATGAAATAAAACAATAACGCAACATATGTAGCCTTCAGTGTTGAACGGTTGTGCCTAAAGCGATCACATCTGTGTGCTGACAGAAAGATGCAAGCACCCATCAGAGTGCTGAAAAGCAAAGCACTTATAGTATCTCTCTTTCAACCTTGCTTCTTAGATAACTGTGGACATTCAGCCTTTAATGTATTCTGTAACTGTAATCCAGGCCAAAGATCTTTCCCCTTTTCCCATTTGATGTGGTGAGATCTCTTCCACATGCATACTCATGTTAAATTCCTGTATTAAAATCTAAATCATTATTTAAATCTTATGTGTTATTTATAAGCATATTTAAAATTGTTATGTGAAGTGTGTACCAATTACACAGCTTGTTGTCAGTGTGGCAGTATCTATGATGCTCTGCTCAATCACTAGAAATACTCAGCAAGCAGCCTTTGGACTTCACTGACTGGTTTCCATCTGCAGTCATCAAACAAAGTCAAACGTCTTCATGTGTCTAAAAGGACAAACTTTGCATGTCTGTTTTGCTAATTTTCCATTGGAAACATCCAGGACTTTCATCTCCCACTTCTTAAGGTATTTAAATCATTTAATGTTAACGTGCAACCCGGTAACAGCTCCCATCTAGCTGGTGACCTTTATTTAAATGTGATTCTATAATACTCCACATCCTTACATGCAAACTAGTGCCACCATCTGCTAATTGGTACTTTTAATTGCTCTCCAAGTAGTAATAGGATGGAGATGACCTTATGTTTATTGATTCATGTAAACTAATCTAATGTCAACTTCCTAATTCAAACAATACGGTGCTTCTTGCTTTTGCTCATTTCTAGGAGAACATTAAAAAGATGGACTATAATGTGGGTTCTCTGTTATTGTCAGCTTTACAATCACTCTGCATGCACTGCTACCCTATATACGGATGATACAGAGCGGGAAGGTTGCAACTCCAGCTCCAAAGCCTGGTAGTGAGTGACAGGGACATCTATCAATAGGGCAAAGTCATGTTTTTTCTGGAAAAACCTCTGATACAAGGTTGTAGAATTATTCCTTTATGACTTAATTATTGAATGCTTTGCCATACCCAATGGTCTGATGTGACAGTTCCTGACAAAAAATAAATCCCCAAACGGGCAGAATATTCACAGGAGCTATACACACATGCTGCATGCTGAACAGAGTTGTCTTCCTTGCCTTGTATTTTTTATTTATTTTTTGGACTGAGATGTAATGTAGGGGAAAGTACTCCGACCAATTCATTTTTAATTCTGTCATAAACGCATGCAGTGGAAAATGATTATAAGAGATGTGACAGTCAACCTTTATTTACTATGTTGTTTTTGGTTGATTACTAATAAGCTACGGCTTATGTCTGCTTGTTTCTTAAAGTCGGTCTTAGCATGTCGACTGTCTCATTGTTTTAATGATTATTACATAATTATCCTTTTCTTTCCTGGTAGGAGTTTGCAAGGCCTAGAGAGGCTTCTGACCTGCTTCAAAAATGCTATTAATAAATATGTAATTTCAGAAAAGCCCATTGGAGTGTGCAAACATGATTTTATTCATAGCGAAGAATGTCACAAAGTATGAAAATGATACAAATCCACTTGGACATTCTTTGCACAGCCACTGCAATAATACTATCTATCTCTGCATCTTTCTTTCTTTCTTTGATTATTATTTATTTATTTGTAAGGAGAAGGAGAATTCTGTGGGCCTATGTTGTCCAGTCACCTCCCTTTGATGTCAGTTCAATCACTGTAGTTCTGATCATATTACCTGTACCTGTTTTTCTTTTCTGTTTAATCTAAAGAAATAGTCCCAGAAAAACAAAACAGTATCCAATATATTATGGGAAATGTAATGTATATATTTATGGAGAGACAGAATTATTCACACTATGCACACATTGGTTGGTCTTTTCAAACACATGTCATATGTGGACATACAATGTAAGTAAAATCATTAAACATATTCTATGTGTTGAATTGCAAGCAGAAATAAGATATATGAAAACGAGAATAGAAGCATTTGAACTGCTTCTGTAGACAACCATCAAGATGAACTGATTTCCATGACCAGTGCATTTCTGTGACTGATTGATGATTTAAAATGTAAAGCCTTTAGCTTCCAGTGTTTGTTTGCACATCATTATCACTACTTAACCCTAAGAGGCTAGCCTTGAGTCACTGATCGATACAATTTCCTTTTCATCAAAGAGGCTACTACCTTTGACTGTCTCTAGGCTGTATCACACAAAGTAACAGGGAATAATGCTACCACAGCATATCCTTTTGGATTGATTACATCATGCAAGATAGCATAAAAAAAAACATTAATATTTCTGTTCTTGCTTGATTATACATGTGTGATTCATGCTATATATCTCCACCTCACAATCTGAGTCCTCTTTGATTTTCTGTGGAAAGGAAAAGTGAAGAAGGTAGTTTACAGTTTGCAAAGGAGGGTAGATCATGAAAAGAATCTCAGTTCTGAAAAGCTTAGAGTAAAAGCATAATGCGCCGTGCATCATCTATGACACACTGAATTGTACGATCAATCAGGTGGAAGAAAATTCTGATGTTTCTTATTCCTACTTGGCTGATACCAGTAGCAGCTGGTGAATTTTTAAATAGGTGAGGCGATGATCTAAAAAGAAGAAATACATTTTGTAAGAGTGTGTTTTCAATGTTACACGCCGCATACAGTGACTACTGATTCACTAAAACAGGGTGCATGATGACAGAAAATTAATCAAGACACTTTTGTTTGAGTCCAAAAGAGACTATTGATATAATAATGTTGATATTACACACTAAGTGAAATCTTTGCAGACCGTTCTATAGACCTCTTTTCCATCCCTAATGTCCCTCAGATATCCCTGGAGTCTAGATTGTGAAGGACTTTTCTACAATAATTAGAAGATAATCCTTCTAAGAACTAAGGAGGCACTTATTTTATTAGAGTATACTTTTTTTTAAGAATCTAAGGAGTGTAGTGTAGCAACATCATATTCTCAAATGAGAATTAGCCAAGGTTGTCAAGTCAAACACTTTCTGCAATCAGGTCACTTAAGTCAGCAGGACTTGGTCCAGGTCTACACAGTTCAGCTGGGGTCCTCAGATTAGTTTGTCTTTTGGGGAGCAGTTGTTCCTCCAGCATGATAGATAGGCTGCCAAATCAATAGACTCAAGTCTTCATGCATACTCTACCATAAAGGAGTAGCCGTGGCGACATCATTGAATACATGAGCACTGGTAGTGATTGTATCCCTTAAGAAAGGAGACAGGTACACTTAGAACTTTGGACTGTTAAATAGGCCCGTATTCAATGTCTTATTGCGCAGAATTCCCATACAATGAGATAAATGACTGTATTATTTAACCTCTGCTCTGTTTTGATCAATAGCAAAGACCTTATAGATTCTATCTACTATTGTGATTTAGAATGCAGCTGATGCTTTGTTAGTAGAAAAGCAGAGCCATAAAGTGATTTATCTGTCAGTCTCAGGATGCATCTCCCATTAGTTCTCCTGACAGACTGTGAGTGCACTGACCACCACTGCTTAACATGTGCTGACATCTGCCCTGTCTAATGATCCACAGATCAAGCCTAAGACATGGCCAGGGATGCCTTTAGCTTCTAACAATACAGGACTTGTAAATGAACTGGAGCCTTTTCCAGCCTGATAGCCTAATACAATGGCTTCACTAAGTCTCCCTCCATGCCAGAATGCACATTCTGATTGTAAATAATTGGACATTATGTATAAATACCTGTGCTTTCGACACACGTATCACAAATTATTACTCTAATCACAATGAGACAGAAATGTCACAATCCAGATTAACTTTACTTAATATTAGCACATCCATTATATTTGTATTGTGAGGCCTACAATTAACTTTACTATACCTAATGTTTTGCCACTACATAAGTCTTGTCAATGCTTGCAGGGCTAATTCTATAATATGAGTCATATTTTCTTATAAGGGTGTCCTCGGCACACCGCGTAAGTTTCAAAAAGGCCAATTAAAGCCTTAATTTCATACAAAATTCAATTTATACACACTCAGAAGTAAATGATTAGCATTCGGCACTGATTCTTGATGTGTCAATTTATATAAGTATATAGACTAATAAATAGATTAATAAATGCATCTAGAAAACAAGGCTGGCATAGCATTTGCATTGCATTAAGCTTCTTAAAGTCTATTGTTGTGTATTTAATTTTCTTCTATGTATTGTACTAAGGTGTTTTAAACCTTTCAAGGTTATTTTGTCATTCATATAAATCTAAGTCAGGATTTTATCAGCCCTAAACAGACCAGCAGCATAATTTATTGTGTGTATACATGTAAGTAAAATTAATGACTTGAATGATTTATAAACAAATGTAGTAAAACTTAGATTACACTTATAAAAAAAGAAAAAAAATTTGTTCTATAAAAATAGCTTGTACTTTTGTTTGCTCTGTCAAGAAGAAATTGGGGTAAATTTTGAAAGCTTTTCAGAATAAACATAAATATAGAGGGGATTTCACAATCCCTCCCAGCATACATGCTAACAAAGTATGAAAGAGAAAAACAAACCAAAGTCTGTTTTATATTGTATTTAATGAAGAAGGGTAAATAAAACGTCAACACTGATTGTGGTCAGTAGAGATAGAAAACTTTAGGCTCCAATCAAAAATAAAAATTGATAGTTTTCTAATGTAGTCGGCTCTAGTTGTGCCAGGTTTCTTATTTGACAGGGATGTTTTTCTGATTGTGCACTCATTACAGATTGTAGCTTGTCAGACTGCAGCTTGTTTTTTTCCCCCACCGATTCTCTTGCTACCCCTTTATTCACCTCTAATCATACTTGAAGAACCCACTGGCACTACAATGCTAGTTTACAGTAACTGATGAGAGATGCATTCTTCTCCACAAGAAGGAAGTGTAATACAAATCTATCCAGTAATCCTTGTCCAAACATCATATTCCTTGTTTTCACTGCTGTTTTCTAATGTCTATTTTTAATTAATATAATATTTTCCTTCTTGATAGCCTGTTCCATGGAATTTTAAATCATAATTTTAATGATTAACTTTTTGTACAATTAGAATAAATATCTCAGAGGAATATGCTTCTAATAGGGATTTTATTTCATACGTATAAGACTAACATAAGCAATTTATAAGTTCAAAATGTTGATGATGCTCAATTCATACAAGATTTATACATTTTTTATTGGATTTGTTCTACTAACAAAACAAAACTAACTAAATACTAAAAGTAATTAAATACTAAAAGGGACATACTTCTTTTTTCTCTCTAAGATAACACCTTTCAGCTGCACCTCTGGGTATTGCTGAAGCTAAATGTTTAATCAAATCCTTAAAAATAAAATAACACTGTAAAATTAAACTCAGGGAAGTACACAAGATTTACATTCAGTAGGAATTTTACATTACAGTCTGGAGAATTAAGGAATTGTGGATTAACAGTATACAGATGAAGCTGTCTGATCCTCTGATGTAATCTCTTTTTTAAATGCTCAGTCTTTAAGACTGCCTATTTGTCTGTCTGTTTGGAAGTTTAATTGTCAAAGATAATTTAAATATATATATATATATATATATATATATATATATATATATATATATAATTTAACCAATATTGCAATTTTTTATCTCAACCTTTACCAACAAAACAAAGAGTGGAAAATCTACTTATTAAGGATTCTCATGAGTTTAGGATTTGCAT
Organism: Amia ocellicauda; assembly: GCF_036373705.1. Lineage (NCBI taxonomy): Eukaryota > Metazoa > Chordata > Actinopteri > Amiiformes > Amiidae > Amia > Amia ocellicauda. The sequence goes on from NC_089851.1 coordinate 23,935,205, forward strand.
AGTTTACAGTGCATTTATAAAGGGAGACCTCAAATATTATTACATGTTTTCATGTTTTTAATTTTTTGTTGACAGAGGAGATCTCAGTTATTCATAGTGTAATGAGCATTTAAATGTCAAACTTTTAAAAATTAGTTTAGCAAGTCAAACTGTTAATACTGCCTTTATATTGAATGAAATTGAATAATCTGTCAAAGGGCTCTTGATAACAGGAAACCTTACATGATTTACATGAAAAAAAAACTTGGTCTTTGCATGCTGTACACTAGCTATGGCCTGGTCTACAATGATTACACCCTGCGGCATTTATATAGACATCAGGGAAATGTTTGCTTGGTAAAAATAAAAAATAAAATACAAAAAACTTTCTCATGCAACTACATCAAATACATTTTACAGCATTGGTGCAGTACTGTTGATTTTCTTTGCTTGCTATTAAACAGAAACTCACAACGGACAATCATTAAAGTCATGAGATATGTAACTTAACACAAGCTGTAAAATATACCACACTAGTTTTGCCTTTGAAAAAATAAAATAAATCAATACACTTATTTGAATAACTGTGTATCAGTCCAGCCCATGTGTGATATACAATATGTGCAACGAATGTAAAATGCATTTTAAAAACTGCACTGGCAGCAGAAACTATCTGACAGGTTTTCTTTAATATGCTCTTGCTGGGCTCCACAGATAGCATTTAGGAAGAGGAGCATCAGGGAGTAACTTGGATTCCATCTTTGGACCTCACACAATAACTGTGCAAGCAGATGTTTCTGGAAGGACACCGTAGGTTTGGCATACTGCGGCTCTGTTGTAAACAAATTAGCCCAAGACCCTTTACCTAAGATCCTGACATGTCTGTCTCCTGGGTTAAGAGTTTCACTAGCATGACCACCTGTGATAGAAAAGTATGAGGAGTTTGTTCCCTGCGGAGACCGACGGCTTGAAAACCATGTTAATCATTGTACATGTTTGTTTTATTGTGTTTTGTTGCTGCTGTTATTGTAAAGCTATAAAAGCATTACACGTGACTTTATCCCCCTGAAATAAACATGAACTGGATGTACAATAACAAATATGTATTATATCAGCAGATATTAGTAATGCTATTAAAACACAATCCAGTGATATGCTACATTAAACGTCTTTCCTCCTAAATGACTGCAACCGGACGGTTTTCTACCAACAAACCATAAAGGATTGATGGGGGGAACCCTGATGAAAATGCATGTGATTACCGATAGCTGACTTTTATACAGAACAGCCATCACTCAAAATCTCCCTGATGTAACTGAATGGGAATTAAGGTGTCTCTCACGCTACCGGTTTAGAAATAAAGACAGAAAAACATGGAAATCTATTTGAAGTACTATAATATTACAAACAGGATACTTATCCCCCCTAACCTCCCCACCCCAAATTAAAGCCAGACATGTTTAGATGGGGTTCTTATATACAGAAGTGTTTGTCATTATCCTGTTGAGTGACTAGCCTGTGCAGGGGCAAGCTGTAGCCTGGGACCTGTAGTCTTTTAGGTGTCCATCATTTTAATCTATAAAAACTACAAAGTACAGTTAAAAACCCTAATTCTGGGTATTGGCTTCTGAGAAGTTGTGCCCTGAAGAACCGTCCTTCCTGTACTGCACTTTGCACCTAACCACAATAGATATATAGATTATATATATATGGTCTACAAGAATAAGGGGTAAACTACCACATGAAGGGTTGAAAAGGGAATGTATGCAGCTCAGACGAAACACCCCCCTCCCAACCTCAGTTGATACAAGCTTCAATAAAGCAAAAGTGGTACTCTGCACTGTGACTACCTCAATTATTCATACCATTAACATGTGATGTATTCCTTCTTTATCTGAATATGTGGTTTACCAGTTAGATATTTTCTAATTAGTGTGATTTGTACATAAATAACTTTTAGTCTTTATATAATCCTATCATTATTTCTCAAATATTTAAATTCAAAATGATGATTAACCAAAATCTGGACATTTTGCATGATATGCATCATAGACTGGAGAACTGTGCTGCATTACACAGAGTGTTCACGTAATATGACTTGATATTTTGAACGAGAGGATTTTAAAGGTTGGTCAGTCATCCTGAATAGTGTTGCAGATTGTAATTAATGACTGTGGAAGCCTGGAAAGAAATAAAGTATTAATATTTCAGTTGTCCAAAAAAGGGATTATCACACAGGCTACACTCAGGAGAACAGAAGGCATAGCCTAATTAGCCGTGAGTTAGCAAAAAGGTCCAGTAGAGATCAAACACTGTCTGCAAAAAAACCTGGTGCAACTTCAGAGGAGCAAAATGTAACAATGCACATATCACATATCAGACTTTTCTACAGCAGTCGACACGTTGCAATAAAATACAAATTAGACTCAGACTAGATTCACAACTAATGTCATGTTGATTTATGGACTGAATTATGTATTTATACACACAAAAGAGACTATTGCTGTTTGTATTTATCACATGTCAGCACTGTGTGTTATAACTACAGTGTTAATTATATAAACTCTGAACACTAACCCAAGGAAGGCCAGGAGGCTGACATGCGTGTGGGGATTCGCCAACAACTAGGTGAGCTATTTATTGTGCAGGATATCGTATGTGCCGTTTGAAAGATTCTTGTTGACTATGCAGCTCCTGAAAAGCAGGTTAGATGAGTGATTCATTTCACTGGTAGGATCTCAAAGCAGTATGTTGAGTCTCCTGTCACTGAGATAAGCAACTTGCAGATGACACAAGGTAACATGCCTTCCTGTGATCTGTGACAGCCTTCTGCCCAGCGTTCTCATGTCTGCAGTCAGGTAAGCAAGCAGAAGGACAAGACAGACTGTTAAAATGGATTTGTAGGATCAGCCATTGGTGCTGAAAGGCACTTCAAGATGATTGTGGCGATTCCTGTGGTTGGTTTTTATATGGTTGATATTTTTATTTGTGGAAACCGGGAGTCAAGATCAGAAAGGTTATAAAGAAATATAAACATATATAAATATGCAGCACAAATGCCACATTCATTATTGAATAGAGTAAAATAATTACTTAACTTCCGTGACAAAATAAAATAAAATACACACACACACACACACAGTGATATTATTATTATTTACTATCACTACTACTACAAAAGCTTTTAAATTAAATGCATCTCTTCATTAAACTGATCTTAGTATCAGATTGAATGCTCTGTTCTTGAGGTATTAACTGTTAAAGTAATTAATGTACCTACAGTTAAAAATACCTCAGTAACAATGAACTCTTAATACTTCCTGTGCTTAGATAAATACCCTTCTGCTTGCTTTTGGCATAATGACATTTCTCAACCCCCTGGCTTTAGGGATCAGCAAAATCCAGTATTGTTTTGTGTATTTTATCTAAAATAAACCATGACACATTTCTCACACTTCAATCTAAGTGCCTGTTTCTGTATAATTTATATGAATTGAAGGTTTGGTTTAAATACGCACTTAACATGTCACAAGCACATTTGTATATCATATGGGCCCAACATGTTTTCAAAAGCTAATTATATGCTCACTCAAACATGACTGACTTTCAAATTACTATGAATGTTTTATTATATGAAAAGAATGTAATAAGTCATGTTTTAAAGTAATTTACTTTCCCCAGCAACCTCTTCAGACATGAATGATATGCCTCAGGGATCTAAAGCCTTGTTTTTTTTTTTATTATTATTATTATTATTATTATTATTATTATTATTATTTTATTTTTTTAATGGGCAGATTAACTAAAATACATGTAAAGAATATTGATTTCCCAGCATCTTAAAAATGCAACTTCTTAGGAATTAAATGTAAACTGATACTGTTTTTAAACCAACAAAATCTGCATCAGAAAGTTAAAAGGACTTCTTCACAACAGAGGGATCCAGTCTGGGTGTATTCATAGGATTAGATTAATTGCTTGGAAGGAAAGATATAGCTAGTCCATATAATCCCTACCTTTGAAATGAATAGTTTGCAGAGTCAAAGTCCTTCAAATGTATTTTAGTTTTTGGCTTAATAAGGAATATGCATTAAAAGCAAAGATGACAGTACATTGTCTTTTTAAAACAGGGAAGAAAAATAAACCACATCCCTGGGTATTTCAAATGCAATTGTTATTGATCAAAATATGCAAAATGAATGTAGTAGTGATCAGGGCTCTGGACTCATACGCACAGGGTTGAGGGTTCAATCCCATATGGGGAACAGTGCTGCTGTACCCTTGATAAAGGTACTGTACCTAGACTGCTCCAGTGAAAACACAGCTGTATAAATGGGTAATTGTAGGTAAAATGATATGATATATTGGAACAAGTGTAAGTTGCCTTGGATAAGGGTGTCTGCTAAGAATTGTATAATAATAAAGTGGTCTGAGCTTGTTATTGACAACTGCAATGGATTCTGTTGTGAAGTGGGCCTGACTCAAGAGACCAATAAATAGAATAATAACCACTTTAGAATAACTTGCAAGAGATAAACAAATACATGTTCTGTAAACTGATGCTTCACATAGCAAATCTATGTTCAAGTCTGGTTTCACAATTTTTTGTATTGCAAGTCAAATATTAATCTTCTAGGTTAACCTCACAAATATTCTGCAATCTCAAATTTAAAGTTTCATTTTATTTTAAAGTATAAATTCCTTAATTAAGTAATGTGAACTTTGTCTCAGCAGCTAAGGCAAATCAATACCACCCAATCAGCTTTCTAAACAATGGCTATGGGAACAAACTGGGTGTTTTAAGAGACTTCTTTAAAATGGTGTGAAATCAATACTCTTGAGGATTGTTGAGGCTCAAATCACAATGATTGCAAACACAAGGTAGATAGACAATATCATTAAGTAGAAAAAAGTGCGTCTGTTACTTGTTTTTGGTTTTTCTTTTTGTTTATTTTTTTAGGGGGGGAGGGGAGTGCACTCACACTCCTGTGCTAGTGACAGTGTAAAAATGAATGGTTACATTTCATTTACAACATATACAATAATTTACTTAATAAGACATGCACTAACTGCAGTTGTAATTAAAACATGCTGAAATATTTAAATACTGAAAACATTTTTCTTTCTCAGCCTGACCTTTAATGTCTGAGTTTGTATGTTTAGAAATTATTATTAGCTTGTGGACAGCATGATGAAAATAATGTTTAGCCATTTATATAAACAGGTCTGTGCATTTCTTCAAGCTAAACACCACATATAGATTTATCAACATATATCCATAAACTCATTATTCCATCTTAGATACAATCTCATGAGTGCAATTGTACTGTATTGCAAATGTGTAACAGTATGTATTAAGTAGCAAGTTTATAATACATTGAATAATTTAATCAAAAACAATGGGGATGTATTTATTCTTTGGGTAGCAGAGATATTTTTAGAAGAGTTTAGCTAGGGGCGCACGAGTCTGGACCCAGGTGCTGCTTTCTCAAGCACTTAATTCCTGCCCCACTAAAGCGGTGCAAGACCTGCTCCTGTCATGTGGAAAGCATCCTGTGTAACCTCAGGTGCACCCCAGAGCAGCCTGCTCCGAGTAGAGAAGACAAACTTCTGCTCCACTGGTACTACAAATGTCAGCATTAGAGAGAGAACAAAACTGTTGCAAGGATATTCCTGAGGAGAACAAACTTATTCTGCTGTAACTTTCAAATGGTTGATTTAGAGAATTAAAGTTATGGATGTGTTTTTATTTTATTCTGAATTCATTTGAAAGCTATCCTGTGGTTTGTTAGGCTGTGTACCCAGGCACTCAGGGTTGCCAGAGATGGTAATTTAAATCCAGGGAAGTCTTGCTAAATTCACTTTTTCGTACATGTTTATCACAGCTTTGTGTATTATTACAACAAAACAAACAAACTCATTCATTACAAACAAATTACTTGTAATGGACTCAAAGTATTACATTCATCAGCATACAAATTAACCAAAATAACTATTACATTAACAATTAATCAAAACTAAAGAAAACACATTAAACTTGACCCTGCATTTCTATAAAAATGGAAAGCAAACTCAATTATTATAACAGTTTTTAACAGCCTTATGTATGCATGTATGTATGTATGTATGTATGTATGTATGTATGTATGTATGTATGTAAATAGTTGTAACCATTCACAGTTTTCAAACAGAAGCAACTGTATAGTCATGTGAAGAGATTTGTAGATTTTGCATGTATGTGCTAAAATGTAAGATTGTTCTAATTCACTTGCTGGTGTTCTTCTGTTGGGAAATGATAGCACATAATAGCATATGAACAAATATATTTGCATCAGTGTGAATATTGGAGTCAGATCTCAAGGAATATATATATATATATATATATATATATATATATATATATATATATATATATGTGTGTGTGTATGTGTGTGTGTATGTGTGTGTGTGTGTGTGTGAAAAAAGGGAGAGAACTTCAGAATTTAAATAAACTGGTTTATTAAATTAACATTCCTATGAAGCATGCAGAGGCTGATAAATGAGAAGTACATACCTAATGCTGCTCATGCTGCCAGTCTCAGATCCAAGCTTGCATCGCTCCAATTGGCTGGCAACAATCTGTCGTTCAGCTTCAAGTTCTCGAGTCAATCTCTCAAACTGCAGCTCCTGAAAAGTAGGCACAGACTCTGTCTCAGACCTTCAGTGCACATGCTTGGAAAACCCTCACCTGCAGCTGTCAGATAACATGGAGATAAACTGATATTCTAATATTAAAATCATATTTAGTTCCTTGCAAATGTTTATAAATCATTAAACAAGAGCAGAGACAACAACAAAATGTTCAATGTTATGGTTTCTCAAGGTTAGAAAGCAGATTTCACCTTAAGTAACATAAATTCAGTTTTGGGTTAGAGTAGTTTTTCTTTTTATTATATGCACAGCTGTAAACACCTACTGTCTCACGTTCAGTCAGTTTAAGAAAAAAAGTATACAATCTGTAAAACTATAATTGGCAGAGATCGACAAGTGTTGAAAATGTACACTCTTCAGGTCATCACAAAAGAATACACATGACACTGCTTTACATTGAATACAGGCAATCATATTTAGTTGCTCCACACAATTATATTCAGTTCCTGTTGCTTGGCAAGGATATTGAGTCTTACAACTAATTGCTCAGCTTGTAAACACCATATCAACGGCTCCATATGTATAACATTTAAATGCAAACTATTCAAATTACATAATCAACAAAAGGCATAGAAAAAAGCCTGAAGATTCCAGCTGATTGAACTGACTAAAGACAGGATGTGTACAAGTTTGGCTGGCATTCCATAGAAATCCAAGGGGAAGCAGGCAAAAGTTTACCGTCTTTACTCAGTTAACTCAGAAAACATGTCTTTACAGATTTTTTGGCTGCAGCAGTATTTATCAATCTCTGAAAAGATAGCAATAATACATGTGTTCAATTTAATGAAAAATAATTACTAAACTAAATAAGAATGAAGGCAATTGTATCTAATGAAGGGTGTGATTATGTGTAACTAAAACTACTTGTAATGTCTAATGGAACTATAGACCTATTTCACCAATACAGGTTTCACACGAAGTTTGTACCTCTTAAGCTTATTCAAAAACTGACCTCTGATTCGAATAGAATTCTGATTCAAAAATAATAATAACATGTATAGTATTCCATTATTTGTAAGTTACAATTTGGCCTAACCCTGAGTGCAAATAAATGATGCAGACTGATAAAACCATACTATATATCCATATACCTCTACACACTATCCCTTTATATTAATGGTTTCATACTGGTGTATAGTGAATTATAGAAAAGGCAATAGATAATAATAGATAAACAGAGCAACCTAAGCTTAAAAGTCATTATAGGATAACAAATTTCACATTTACTTTTCAAAATTTGCATACTTAAAATACACACAAATTTTGAATTAAAGTGGCTTAGACAGCTGTCAATAGCATGGCATGCTGTTTATGTGGATCTACGGGGATTCTTTAAACAATCAAAGTCTCTGGATTATCAGACTATTAGAAACTAAATGAGCAACAATTACCCTCAATCTTTGGTTCTGATCCTATATTGACAGCTTTTCCTGCTGAAAAAACACTTTCTTGGATCACAAAGCTGTATCCATAGTTCAAATAAACACATTACAAAGTTTCAAAACTATGTATGCTCAGCCTAAAAAACAAATGTTGGCAATATGATAACATATAGTATTGGAAATCTGCATTTTTCAATTGAATTTACAAGTAACCATATTTAAAAAATATTTCTGTTACTTTGTGAAGAGAATTGAAGAACTTCAGATCTCCACTGGTGAATAATGTCCATCACTGACATAAAGTAGTAGCCATAACACCAATTCAACCCCCCAAAACCAGACATAACCCAGGAAAAATATAATATTGAGAAATACATGTTTTGATTACAAGCTTTTCGAGGGCAAGCAATGCCAATACACTATTTTTAAAGACACAGTTTTAAAAGATATCCTAAAATGGACTGTAAATGTTACAGGACATGTAAGGGTTAGGAATTAGCATTGTGGGAACTGCAAAGCCAAACATTCTTACTATAAACTGGAACATGAAACTACATTTCACACCCTGCAGCGATGATAGACATTTAATATTGAGGCTCAGTGAGATATGGCAAAATATCGGCCAATTAAAAATAAAATGCTTGCCAGTGATAAAATAAAAGTTCAACACAAAATGTAGCATATGTCACTTTGGGTAGAGGACCAGATGATGAATTATAGGAGCATGCATGTTAAAACCTCCATAATGCTTTTATCTCAATAAAGCATTGTTATGATTGAGCATCTTCAATTTATAAACACAAGGAACAAGACACATCGAGTTAAAACTGGCTAATTGTAAATCACTACACGATGTCAGTGGACTATAATGCAGACAGATTCATTTAAAATTAGAAAGAAAAAATAATAATAATCAAACAGCTCTCTACTTTGGTATTAGTTTACAAGATACTTGGTTTAATTAAGGCAGGTCTAAAACAAATCAATATCAGACTGATCTATGCCCATGTGGACCGTATTGCACTGCAGGGGTTATTGATTTCTTCAGAAAGCAATTCAAGAACAGAATGAAATAATCACATCCACCGTGCCCCCAAACAAACCTCTCCTCCGGGTTCCCACACTCTGAAACTTGGCGATGAGCAGATCCCTATCGTCATCTATTTGAAAATTAGAGGTGCAAGCCCCCTGCGACTGCGTATCTGATGAAGTTTAGATTATCCACTTCAAGATCTGAGCCTCACAGCTGCATTATTCACAGTAGGACCATTTTAAACATAATTTGATACAACTCGACGCGCAACCTCTCTCTTTCCCTCCCTTTTTGGCGCAAAACACACTCAGAAGAAAACAATGTGCAGAGAATAAGTTCAGAGTATTTTGTCAAGCTTTACAAGACAAAGCTGAATACACCCAAACAAACACACACACACACATATATGTATATAAACAAAATTGCAAATGTTACTGAAGCAAAAAACACAAATAAAACAATCATTAACACTGTTTGTACATAAAGTAAAGTAAGTAAAAAGTAAGGTACAGACCAGAAAGAAGACAGTTCAGTGTAAATATTTGTGACAAGCTCTCCAAGTTTCTGTCTCTAAGTGTTTCGCACAGGCTAATCCTCAGGCAACAAAAGGTATTAAAAAAAAGAGAGATCAAAGTTAGAAACATAGCGCCTATTCTACAGTGTGCTATCCCACAATCGTTCCCTCTAGCAAATTAAACCACCTGTTTCACCCTCAACTGCCTGAGAAGAAGATGAAGATTTACCTGAACAAGGACCATACTCCAGATAAGGCATATGTACAGAATAGTCCAGTTTCTGCCACTTTACCATCCTTCCATTTACAGCTTCTTATTAAAGGAATTCTTGTACTCATTAGAGGAAGTGCAAACCCAGTAGTGACTGCCTTCAAGCAGCAAAGAATAAGAGTTCAGCCAGGCACAAAGGTCTCCATAGCAACAGTGAATTTAGACCCCCTTTGGCATTATTTATGCAACATTTCATCACAAAAGGACCCTCCCACCAGCCTGCCTGCCAAATCCTACCGCTCTCCAATCACTCTTCTGTCTGCTCCTCTGTTCTCTTCTCGTATTCCTAACACCATCTGCACTTCCCACAAAAAGGGGGTGTTTTGAGGAGCCTCATTGAAAAGCTGCGAGAGTGGCCGAGAATTGCAAGTGCTTTAAGTTTAAACAGTAAATATGTTTCCTTCCTTTGGTAAACTCCATGCATTGTGCACTCCGTGGATCTTCGGTGACTGCTCTGCTCTAATGACGTTATATCTCATATAGGCCTGCATATTTTATTATTTTTTTCCTTTGGTGGTGGGGGAAGGGAGGGGGATTTGCAACATGACTTATTTACTGATAAACAATAGTTACTAAAAGGTCAGAAAAGAAGTGTCATTCTTTTTAAAACACACTGTGGAATTACAAATGAAAGAAAAATAGAATGTTGGAATGATAGATAAAATAACAGATAAAATGTTTTATAATTTATGATTTAAGTTTATTTTTTTGTATTTGTTAGTAGAAAACAACAAACAGAAACTGCTTTCTATGAAAAAAAGTGATTCTAAATACCCTTGTTGTTAATGTTTCTACGTGAAATGAGGCATTTTGGAAATTCAGAGATTTTCCTGGTACAAAGGGTTTCTGTTTTATATTGCCAATTTAAGGCTAATAAAAGAAGGGTTTCAGATCTTTAGTTAGGAATAAGAAATTAAAAGTGAAAAGGATACTGACCTTCTTCTTTCAAGCTGGTGCAATCAGTAAAATCAGTAATGAAACTGGACTGATAAAAGGTTATGCACTTGTCTTTCATGCATACCAAACACCGTGCTTTACACGCTGACAATCAGCCTCAATCTCGGGCTCAGCAAGTTTATTTACCAATAGTGATGGAAAGTGATGTGGGCATACAGACACTCAGCCACTCAATTACTGGCTGATAAAAAGCAGCAAGAATGCAGCACACTGGGAAGCAATATGCTCCACTGCTCAAAATGTATGATTTCATAACATTCTTTCCATAATTCTTTTTGTATTTAATGGTTTCATTATAAACAGTCAGCAGTGTGTAACAAAACTGCAGAAAACACACAGGTGTATGCACTGCTCTCACTACTGATGTCACTGTTGCCATATTTCCTGCTCTTACTTAAACTACTCCTTTACTGCTCCTACATAGCATAGCTAAGTAGTAGCATAGCTTCTTTAACTAGCATAGAGTTGTTTATTAAGTCAAATACTTGTCTTTTAAGATATGGAGATACATTTTTTTACTGTGCAAAGAAATACAAGACAATACAAAATTACTCTCTAACACAACATGCCTGTCGACATCTGTTTCAAGATTAAATATAACGACATTAATTAATACATTATAAGCACTCTGTCTACTGAAAATACTTTGACCTTCTGCTTTTAAAACTGTGATGTGGGTGTAAAAGGACAGACTTTTTGCTTCAGTTTGATCTGCATTAACATTTTAACCAACATAAAATACTGCATATACATGTACTTTTACATATGCATTGTATATTGAGGTCAACATTAAATCTTAAACAGTATGATCCATATATGCTTTATATATATATATATATATATATATATATATATATATATATATATATATATATATATCATATATTTGAACAGTTAGTTATTGATCAACACAAATGTTTGAAAATTATTTCATTTGTTTTAGTGATTATGAAAGCACTCACTTCAATGTTTTTCAGTGCGAATCTGTAGGTGACATTCAAAAGTATGCATGATACAGGCCAGTTCATTAATGTCTATCTATTGGCTTCTAAAAACAATGTAATCAAAGAGTGAAACTGCAAAAAACAATTGTGCATTTCCAAACACATCCGAACAAAGTGGAACACAAAGAACAGAGCTGGCAAGCTGAATGGTCTTTGCATTTAAAGGCCCATTTGCACACAAATGTAAAAATCAGCAAAAAGTACAAAAAAACTAAACAAAACTTAACAGTGTAACAAATTATCAAATGTAAAAGTTATGTCAATTGGTGTAAGTACAATGATACTATTAATAATATACATGACACAATATTATATGAAGAGATTTAGTGAAATGTTTGAGTTCTTATTCTTGGTTTTTGTCTTTGTTAGTTTTCTAAATACCAAAACTACCTATTTGCTTTTTCCCCTCAATTATTACTAATGAGTGAAACTGAAATAAAATCTACTAGACTATAAAAGAGTTACCTAAATAAAAAAAATATAACTATTATAATATCAGATCATCACAATTTGTTTTAAAGCTACCAAGGGGCACAGTAACTTAAAAAAATAATAATAATACTTACTGTAGCTGCCATACATACAATGAACACATCTCATTGGATGTCATTGTGCGCAATACCCTATTATAGTTTATGCTGAGTATAATGGTTCGAGGACTTCATTACAGTGACTCCACTCTGTATCTGTACATCTGTTATACTGTACATGTATCACTGTCACTGTGAGTCAGTATGAAATATCCAAGACTAAATCTGATTTCTAAACAGCACTGGCGAACCAGACTTCTGTGGCAGAAAGGATTGCTTATAAAGGACTGACACATGAGGAAAGACAATTCCCTGCCAATGTATCCGTGGAAGATTACCTTCAAAATCATGAAGTATGCAGCCACCAGCAGGCTGACATGCAGATAGTCAGCTGAAGCTATGTTTACGGATCAATATGTGACATATCGTTAGGGACTGAACAATCTTAATATTGAAGACTCTCGCACTAAACTCAATAAATATGACCAGCCCACAGAACAGTACTGTGGCACACCTGGGAATGGGTATATGTGACATTAAAGTCTGTATTCTTGAATGTATTGTCCTTTTATGGGGTACACTCACTAACCACGTCTCGGGATGGAATAATACAGTGTTACGAGGCAGAGACAATTTAAACTGATACACTTTGTCCTTCAGATAGGCTGCTCCCAATACATTTTTGAGACAATCTGCAGTCTCTAAGCAGTTCCTTGAACCATGATTCATTTAAAAGCTTCTGACTACTATGCCAACATTTTAACTATTTTGTAGATAAAATGTATAATCTGTTATAAAAGCAATTGCTAAGTAATACCTGGTTATCACATAAGCGTGTTTTAACATTTGTTATATTAGCTTCATTTTTCCATAACTTCATGGAGCTAACCACTGTATGGTGTTTCGTATGCGGTAAGAAAGTATCATTATGCCATTTGTATCTATTTAACGTTTAATCAAAACACAGTCAGAATAACTCAACAGGATACTAACTAATTGACATAATATGTTATGCCTTGGTTTCATAAAATAGAATAAAACAGAGAGGATAGCATGTTTGATCCATGTGCTATTGTTTTTCAACAATTGTAATTCCCTTTTTTACATTTAACCCATCCATCCATCCATCCATCTTCGGAACCGCTTATCCTGGCGAGGGTCGCGGGGAAGCTGGAGCCCATCCTGGCAGGCACAGGGCGCAAGGCAGGAATACACCCAGGACGGGACACCAGTCCATCGCTGGGCAGCACACACACACGGCAGTTTAGAGAGACCAATCAGCCTAACCCGCATGTCTTTGGACGGTGGGAAGAAACCAGAGTGCCCGGAGAAAACCCACGCGGTCACACGGGGGTTACGTTTAACCACTTAGTTGAATTAACTTGTTATAAGATATTGTGAACTGAACATATTTTGCTGTTAATTTATATTTACTGGGATTTAATTTTATTTAATTATTTACTGCCTGCACTACATAAATTATTTGTATTAAGTAATTATTTAGTATGTCTGTCTACTTTTTTACCATATCACTAAAGGCCACTCCTTTTACTTCACATATCTGCCCTTTTAATTACTCTTCTACTGACATATTTTAACACACCATGTGTGTGTGATAATAGTTCCAGCAACCCATTGCCATTCAGATAAGACAATACCTAGTAAACTCTGTTTTTTTTTCATGTTGGTGTGCCGTGAGGTTGGTTTTTGGTTTTAGCAAAGTGTGCCGTGGCATTCAAAAGGTTGGGAACCACTGCTCTATAGCCTGTAATCTTAACCACAAGGTAACAGCTCCCACAACAAACAAGCTCTCTCAAATGAGCAGATAGCAGTGCCTTCCAATTAAACCTGCAATGTCATTTACATGTCTTTGCTCTGGCTGATTACATGAGAATAGCAGTGAAAGGGTAGAAGAACAAAGACTGAAAAATACAAATGCCAGACCCTAGAGCATTTCTTCCTCCACTGAAACATTATGTAAGCCTTAAAGGACAGTGTTATCAGGTTATATTACCAATTATAGTGCTATACTTCCAATACAAAATAACATTACCTTCCAGTTTTCCTACTTTCATATCGTTTCCCATTTCACATATGATGGAGGTTCAGGGGGTGCTCTTTATTACAAATCTAATATCCTTGGGATTCATTTATGCTTCACAAAAAAGAAAACAAGAAAAAAGTACACACAGGACGCTTGAAACAAACAAAAAATACAATGTGTGATCCAATTCAAAAGAGTTTCACTAGAAATGACAATTCCTTTATGAGAACTACCTCAAATCTACAGCTACCTAGATGTTTTATACTTGGATGTACATTCCTAATTACACATCAGATATGTGAATGAAGTAGGATCAAAAGCATACAACAATGACTGTCAGGCATGTTATTAATAAAATAAAATAAAAACGAGAAGATTTGACTTTTGTTTTTTAAAGGAAATCATGGAGAGCTTTGATTAAATAGAAAGGTACATTTTTAAATACATTGAAACAGTGTTATTGGACAGAAAACATATCAGTAATACATCATAATACAATGCTGTGAGCAGTAAATGTGTTTGATAAATACTGTCTATATTATAAAATGTCACTTTCAGTTTGAAAAAAATCCTAGCATACATAATTGAACAATTAATAAAGTATGCCTTGAAACTCAATCTCATTATTTTTTACCTGTTCTGGAAAATCTTTAAGAATTCTGTGCAGCTCAAGAGAAAGTAGTTTATCTTTATTCTATGATTAATAGCCTAATTAGGCCACTTCAAAAGTAAAGCTGTTTTTTTGCTCCTAACTCACTGCTTCACTCAAGCGTTCTTTCTATATAATAGCCAATTTACCAAATATATATAAACAGACAGGCCTGGACAAACACAATTTTTCCTCTTGCCAGGGAAAAAGTAAAAGTTGCATTACCCTTTGAACTGCCCTACCTAACAAAAACTCAGCACTGAGTGGTGCTACTTGCCCTCACTTATCTAGGCTGCCTTAGACCATCTTTTACTTATTTCGTACATAGATACTTTAAGAATGTAATTGTATAATAGTATGTTTGACTTTACATGAGTTGCTGTTAAGGGGGAAACCCATCTACACCCAATCAATTATCAGGGATATATTGGACACGATTATGTATTTGGTGTGCAGTTACTATGAATACCTAAAGGCAGATTAAACCTTAGTTACTCTGTTCAAAAGGGATGTGGAGATATGGTCTGATACATTTCACGAGGAGACTGAAAGTAAAGTTCACATTCAAAGCCATTTAGCCCTTTCGATATTTCTAAAGGTTTGGATTTCAGACGCTGCAACAATGGATGTATCTGACTTTTTAAACATTGAAGGAAAACCATTTGAATAAGTGTTCAACCCTTCTCTGGCGATGTCGCTTTAATCAGTGCTGACTCAGCTTTAATCCACTAATGATATGGGTGCTCTTGTGAGAGAGGGAGTAAAATAACTCAGTGAAATTAGTTCTTGTTTTTATTAATGTTCCTTTATTTATTTATGATTAAATGTAATACTTATAAGTTAGAAATATAGTAGACAAATAGAGAAATATAATATAGCCTAATACGTAAACATGATGATTAATTTATTGAATGTAGAACACCTGTCAGCATGTCAGTTGTTGGATATTTTTTAATGTGCTAATACTAAACTTTAAATAAAGGAATTTGAATCAAGCTAAAGGAAATGTAGAATAACAATGTATATATCAAACACAAGTCCCATACAGCTGTTAATTGGAAAATGAGAAAACTAATGATTGTCTATTCGGGGTATCTATGTTGGCTACTGTTCCACCACACAAACAAAAAACATCAGATGTCATGCTACTTTACTTAAGTATTTAATGACTCATTACAAAACATCACATCTGAATTTTAATAAGTAATCAATTATATGTTTCATTTCTATGTCTTCCCAATTAATTGGAAGTAAATCAATTAGGCCAAAACTCATTATTTTTGTTCTTATGCTGAAATCATCTCAGGAGTATATGGAAATGTAACTTGGTGAGAAAAGGGTAATGTTGTAAAAACACAATATGCCTTTTTGTTATATACATACCCCACGTCTAAGAATCAATATTAATTTAAAATTTGATACATTAATTCAGCATACTGTTCCAATAAAAATATTGGTCACACTGAAAATGGCAGAATGCATATTAGTGGGTTTTAAAAACAACATTTAGCCAAGCAAGCACAGGATTCCCTACTGTAGTCATCACATGTTTACATTTCTCATTTTAATCTGTGTATACAACCTGCTCTACAAGTGATTTTCTCATAGTTCCCAGGATTCTTAAAGGAACTGTGCTACTATGTAAAACTGAAAAATATATTAAATTGAAGAAAACAACAACGAACAATTATAATAAACTATTTTATTTATATTACTGTTCTCATTTTAACATGTTAAGTTGCATTAACTAAGTGCATAGATACGATGAAAAACAACACTCTGGGGGCTGATGAGGTGTAAAATATCACATTTCATAAAACATCCATAGCCTTTACACACACATATTATTTTTAATGTACACGGTAATCCTGAACTTTTACCATGAGCTTTTAACTTTTACATTTTACACTGACATGCTATTCCCCCAGGTTTTCACTGTGATTTACTGTACTGCAAGAGATCCTGTAGCAGATTTTCATAATAGCAGTAGTGCTGTCCATGTAAGCAGTTATTTTTGTATACCTTTATTGTCGATTATAGGATGAACGACTTCCTGCATCTGCATCAGCACTTGACAACTGTGTCTTTGAAAGCCCTAACCAGACAGATGCAATCAGGAAGGTTTCATACTTAATAACTCTGTGAGAAAACTGCACGAGTTGTTGCATGATGTCATACACCAGACTATTTCAATATGTTTTTAGTGCTGTGCTGACTAGTGAAAGAGCTGCACAGCACACTTAAGCCCTTTCTTGGCTATCAGTATATGATAACAGTCATGTAAGGAAAGCCTTGCAGTTTGCGATAAGTATCAACTCTAGTATTCAGCAGAAATATTTTGCGCCAGTTGTGGTTTCTGAACAAATTATAATAGTGTCCATACAGTCCATTTCATTATTATAGACAATTATGAATATAATTACACCATATCTGTGACATATGTTCAATACCAAAAAGTAACTTTTTATTTTGTATTACCATTGATCTGTGTTTTTTGTTTTAATCTTGCATTGTGGGTTAAATAAATAAACCAATAAGAATTGGATTAATGGAACTATTCCTGTAAATTGGGATTTTCATATTATAATAATAACATCAAGTAGCATAATGCTTAACTGCATTTTCATTACTTGTACTTAACATCAAGTCTTATGTAAAATTAAAATTAAGTCTAATACATGCAACCATAACCATCTTCTGTAACAAAATGTGCAATTGGTATTGATTGGTCGGAAGAATATTAATCAGTTAGGTGCATTTTTAAAGATCTTGGTACATTCAGCTCCAATTATTTTGGAGCTGAATGTAATACTATAGATATATTTGAGAAATGGCTTGTGTTTGCAAGCCATGTATTGCATTTCTGTAGGACATTTTTATGTAGATAACAATGTGCTTGCTTACTTACATTTCTAAAATAAATAAATAAATAAATAAATAAATAAATAGATAGATAAAGATGAAAGAGAGAACAGAGGAATCTCAAATAAGTCCATTCAGAGGTGGGTCAAGTAATTCCCTGCATCTGTACTTTAACAACAGAGTACAATTAATTTATTTGTAACTTGACAAGTGGCAAGACAGATCTATAATTGCATTATCCAGATCAAAAACTAGTGTATTATAAGGTTTCTTTTTTCTTCTGTGAGATAATGCAGAGCTCATAGCATTATAAGCTTATTGCCTTTCCCTAATATGTCTTCTTTAAACTGTACATCCCCGACATTTATTCAATGGAGCAGAGAAACAGAGAAAAGCCATCAACTGCTCCCTGAGATGACAAGTACAGTACAATATCACCTTGAAATGGCATAGACTAAATGCCATAAGAGAGATGTTCTCATGTGTAGCAAATAAACTGATTACATTTGACCACCGTGTAACAGAGTTCTGTAACAGTCAGCAAAAGCCGAAAAGCCTTTCCTATTGGTATTCCAAAATACTGTAAAGGCAAAGGCCAACTCAAACCAAAGAGATACAATATCTTAATTTTGATTATAAATGTCATAATTTGTCAATTAGATATTTAAGGGCTGTTAAGAAAAAGTGACCTTTTGGGGCATTATTAAAAAAAAAACATCATGGCAGATGTGATCATGCTTCTCTTCAGAACTAGACATTCACCACATATCAGATCAACATAACTGATTCTGTTTTCAAATGATCTATTATTTTGAAAAAAGAACAAATATTAATACAAAAGTTTACTGCAACTAAAGCCGCTTCAACATAAGCGTTCAAATCTGCCAGTTTAAAGGGAGTGGATGGTTCCAAGAGAAAATACATGACATTCTACTATATTAGTACAAAATGGAAAAATAAGCATGATTTCACAATATTGTCTTATTTCCTGTGGGGTTCTGCATCTGACAGTAACTGTAGAGGGAACCTTCATGTCAGTTTAGGGTTAATACTATTATATTAGTGAGCAATTTAAAATCCCAGGCACTGTGCAATTGAATTTGTTTTCCCTTTGTTTATCCTATACATATAGAATGTTGTGTTTCAGTAAAACAACCTTGTCTGATTTTCTGAAAAGGTAATTTGTGTGTGGAAGTAAGTAATTACAGAAAACAATATTCTTAATTAAAACAGTTCGGGATAGTATGAAATGATTTTTTTTAACACATGCAAATTAAAAAATATTTTACTGCAACTGGAAATTCTGAATGGGAAAGATGAATACAAGTAGAATACCAAATCTGTGATATGAACAGCTAGAATTCAACTAATGAAAAGTGCAATTCATAGTTTAATACTTCACATAAAAAATGACTGCTCTTATTATTATAGGTCACAGAATGAATAAAAGTGAACATAACTTTTCTGTGTCTAGTACTGAAAGCCATGATTTTGACAGAATAAATAGTTATTTCTTTTCCACTGAAGTAATAATGTGATCTCAATTGCAGTTATTTTTTAATGGTCATATCAGATGCAGCTCCATGATGGTTTTAACAATCAAGTAGTCTGTCTGTGCTGTGCTCTCCCAACACTTTTAAGTATGTTCATTAAGACAGAGATTTATACCAGAACACACATCCATGCAGTGGCATACAACATTTTTTTTGTATTCCGTTGATGTTAAAATGAATAAAGATAAGACAGGAAATATGCTTCATAAATGGGAGACACAAGAAAAAGTAGATGTCTTTCACTGCAGATAAATGTGTCATTCACAATGGAAATGGGTCATGACAAGGACTCGTCTGGGACATTTGCTTTGAATAAGTGAGAAAAAGAACCCACTCACTCAAAGGCAACTACATGAATCTCAGTACCCTTTAAACTGTAGTAAAAAACAAGATTAAAGCCCGATTTTACATTAATACAATACATATTTTACCTTGCATTTACACTAATGTTTTTTATAGAAACAAAAACACAATACATATCAGTACTCAAGATTTCATTCTGAACTGAGAGAGTATGATTTTGATGTTGGCAGTACCTTCACAATTACCATTTAAAGAATGTGGGTGTCTTCCAAAGCATTGTTTTTCTCTCTGCTGGTTTACAACGATTGTGGCGGGAGTACTCTCTTATCATGCAGTATGAAAATGTTTTACCCATATAAATGATTATAAAACGTGTTAAAGATAATAACTTTATAATTGATACTTCTATGGAAACAGTTCATACTTTGAATAATTCAGTTGTTTTATGGGACAGCATGTGCTTTACTTAATATATATTGAAACAGAAAAGTTTCAGCGTGAATGCTTTTTGGGGTAATTATATAATCTATAGTAGTTTAAACCACTTGCACTGAATGCAGAGATAATATTTGTTTATTTTCTTCTGAAATGCTTTACATCCACCATTTAAGTACTAGCATTATTGGGGTGGCATAAGCAGAAAAGCTTAGCAACATTATAAAGATTGGGTTAGCTAGATTGTAAATCATTGTACTGTATTTCAATGTATTCGGCCAATAGGGGTTAGCTCCTTTTGAAAACTGCCATGGCGACTATAATAATTGCAAGAAGTCAGGAACCCATTTGTCATCCAAAAGAAAGCAACAGTTGCCAAAGTGGGTTCTTCATCACTACAGAGCCCCCTTGACCACAGGTATTTCATTTTCTCTTTTTATTTTTCAATATTAGAAGACGTAATGCAAAACAATGCTGGAGCTGAGCCGTGTACATTACAATTACCATTAGTATTGTGCTCTTGTTGTCCTTGTTCTTGCTGCTGCTGCTGCTGTTGCTTTGCAGAGAGACTTACATGAAAATTGAACTCAAACAACCAGAGAACTAAACAGCAAAAAGTTAATACAAATCGGGAAAAGGAGGAACACATTTGCAGAGATACACTTGTTTTCCATGCCCTTGATGCTTCACATGACACTGTAGAAAGCCTGCCTGATATAAAGAAAATCCACTAAGCCTGAAGACATTGGATTCAGGAATGCTGTATATTTAGCATCTGAATTGCATTAGATCATACATTAACATAATTATTGATATTATTCTATCTATGCTAAATTATATTAGCAATACATTTCCATATTCCAGAGTACATTAATCTAATGCAAAAAAATAGCAATGGAATAAAGAATTTACACTGTAAACACATAAGTCCTGATTTTCCAAAACTTGTCTATTACCCTGATTTAGAGTAAGCAAGCTACGTTGACTGTAATGTATAGTTCTTGCAGTTTTGCAAAAGAACAAGGTGGAATTGTTCTGCATAACAAGTGGAACACCCCATACATAAATGTCCAGCTACACACCACACCCCATAATAATGATACAGTTATGGGTGTGTGAATCAGTTACTGGAGAATATATAGTGTGAATGAAAAAAAAGGTTTTGTGCATGGACATATAAGTGAAGTGTAACTGCTTTTACTGTATTATGTTTCTCATCTGCTTCTTATGAAATACATACATACATACATAACAGTATAATCTGTATTAAAAATGAATTAATGAAAGTGTGGCCACATGACTGGGAACAGGACACTGAGAAAGGCTGGAATTTTTAAATTGCCTTTAAACAGAAAGACATTAACACACAAATGAAGCATTACACCTTTGTCGAGCAGAAAACTGGAGCTTAATGATTTCCCTGTTGTAATCTCCAACCACTCACTGCACACTTGAGATCAGTAGGATGAATAATAATAATAATAATAATAATAATAATAATAATAATAATAATAATAATAATAATAATAATTAATAATAATAATAGCTGTGATACACTATTATTATTATAGTAAATATGTTACATTATGTTAAAAATAATTTCCAGTTGCTGCTGGTATCATACAGTATGCAATTATTTGCATGCCTTTACTCATTGTAGCATTATACTGTAGATTGCCACAAAAACTAATGTAAAATGTAAATGAATGCATTTCAGAAAATTGGTAATATTATACATACTCAAAAGTGCTGTAAATCATACATAAATCACTTTACCAAATCTGAAAAATTAATGAATAATAATAATTGTTATTGTACAATTGTAATGCATAAGACTGAAATTGTATGGGTTCAAGAATTGTACAGGTTAAAAGATAAAAGTATTTCTATAATTATTTTACTCTGAGCTGATAAGCGATGAAAGGGTACATTATTGAAGTGATTTCTTTGGATGCTGAAATGTTTTTCGTTATAAATTAACAACTCTGGGGAAACTTTGGGAGTTTTTCTGAAACAAATGACACTGGGACTGCTACAGTTTTTGAAGGCCACTGACTTGGCATGCAACCATCTTCTTGCTTAACCAGGAGATAAGAGGTGTTACTTCATGTTTGAAGAGTGTAGCAGTGTGGAGGAGTGGTTATGGCTCTGGACTCCTGTGTGGAGGGTTGTGGCTTCAATGCCAGGTGGTATTGCACCCTGCTGATATACCCTTGAGCCAGGTACTTTACCTAAATTGTTCCAGTTAAAAAAAGAGCAGTATAAATGGGTAATTGTAGGTTTAAAATAAAGTGATATATTGTAACAATTGTAAGTAGCCCTGGATAACAGCATTTGCTAAGAAATATAATAATAATAATGATCGGTAGCCTTTAGGCAGACCCAAAGCATGTTACAGAGCAGTGACTATTAAGCGAAGCCTCCAAGGGTTGTTTTCATGGGACTGTGATGAGAGGGTATACCTTGGGCACAGTTTTCTAGTGTGGAAGCCAGTCTGGTATGCTAATAGACTGGGTCAGAGTGTAAATACATGTAAAAAAGTCCTTTCCACCAAGTCCCCAATGATACATGAAAATATGGAAGTATATCAGTGATGTCTACTGTTGTTGTTGTTAGATTGCTCTAAATTGATTTAAATCACTTTATTCAACCCCATCCAAATAGTGTACAGTCAACCTACATCCGTTATCGGTAACATCAAATATTGAATCAGAGTTGCATCTCAACCTGGCTTTCTCATACTAGACTAATGACTTTAAACTGACAAGCTCAAAGCTATCTGAGAAATAAGTGTTTTGCATTGCAATTTGCATTTGCAACAAACAAAAGGATGTGCAAAACATTAAACAGATCAACTAATACCTTCAACAATCTGCACTAAATTTGTTTTGATTAAATGTAATGAAAAAGGAGTGACAGCTCTCAAGAAGGTTTGCTGTGTGTGTGACCTTAGTTGGAACCACTGCCTATTTCTCATGGATCTCCTTTCTGACGTGATGCAGGGATATAGTAGGTGTCAGCATTTACCTTCTGATTTTATTTTTAATTTCTGAGGGATTTAAAAACAATACATTTCATGAGCTTGGAGGGATGACTCACCAGAAGGGTGTGAAATCCATAGCTCTATGGAGTCAGAAGGTAATACGTAAATTAATTCTGTGACAGGCCAAGAAGGCGTAATATCAATTAGACTTATTTCCTGTAGAAAAAATGTATGCATATATGTATGCATATGTGTGTTAGCCTGGTTACATTGTCAAACTATACTGAAGACAATACAGAAATATGTGAAAACAATGGGAGAATGATACACCACAGGTCCTTGATTTGAACTGCTAGCAGAGGAACTCACATGTGCTATAATGACATTAATTACAGAAGAAGAAGAAATAAAAATAACAATTAATTCCACTTCATTTTATATTTTCCTTCTTTCTGTTCAAAACTCTGATGTGATGTAGACATGGCATGAAATCCTTGAACTTGTGGAGCTAATCTTGCTTTACGGGGGTATATTTGTGTGGCACAGAATAAAAACAAGTTATTCACAGTGACCACCTAAGCACTCATTGAATTATTTGACTCAATAATAAACACAATGATAAAGGTCGACGTTTCAGATGATAGTGTAAGAAACATATGGCCGCTGATTTTTTTTATTTTTGCTATACAGCTAAGTTCTTCGATTTCTTCTTTTCAGAGCACTTCCTTTGCCTTTGCAGCTGCTTCAAAGTGGGCCTTAAGTGCATTCAAACTGATGTCATCTTATCTCACAGAGCTGGCACTGGAACTGTTTATTTGCTATTATTTTGTCTTTTACTAAAATGGAATGTGTGATAAAAGGGAATATCCAATTTCCCACCCTTGAGTCGTGCTTTAATAGACTGTTTTGTATCAGATGGCACGCATCTTCTTTTGAAAGGAACTCACTTTGAATCCAGTATTCCCTGGCAACAGCCAGACCGAAACTTGCCATGTACAAAGCTTCCTGAGGGTAATCACTTAAACAGTGACACATATAAACTGTACAGCCATAGACATATTAAGCGTTTTGGGCACTAGCACAACATTTCAGATTGAATCATTAACGCATGGTTCAAAACCAAAATATAATACAAAGTAGGAGTAGCTCATAAAATTGCCAGTTGGGGAATGCTAAAATAATGCTTAATTTTGACAATGAATTCTGGGTTCTTCCCTTCTGAATAGAATACATCAGTTTTGTAAGTTTAAATACATGACAATTTTCCCTGAATGCATTACTTTAGCATTTTTACAATTTTAAGACAGTCAAACTAAAATCTCATCTCATTAACATGTTCTTTAGTCTTGTGCAATACATATTAGGAGGAATTTTGAATATATAAACAATCCTCTGCCACACAATAGTAAATTGTTTCTTTTTTTACTTATTTTGTTTTCACAAGATGTGCTGAACCAGGAAATAGGACTGTAAATGTCATCTTGGGAAGATTTTGCATCGGCACACAATTCAGCAGTTAATAATCCCCCACCACACAGATCCCAAAGGATCTCTTCACAAGCTGCTGTTCTCTGGAAATGCCGACAACCTGTTTTCTTGTCAATTACCTAATCTGCTGTACAAATTGTCTCTAAAAACAAAAACCTTTCACATCTTATTCATTTACATTAGGAACTCCGATAATAACAGTAGTGGTAGTGATAATAATAATTATAATAATAATAAAGTGATTCAACAAATACATCTGATTATTATATTGAAGCAAACTTCCTATTACGATACCAGTTCTCATTTCCAGTACACTAGAGATGACCTTGTCCTTTAGCCACTCTTCCTCCTCTTCAAATAACAGAAGCCATCACACACACACTTAATCCACTGTTGTGCAGAATCTGTGCATGCTGCAACAAATAGGGGGTCTTGTAAAGAATAGATTCCAAGTCAACATCCCTTTCTATGGCACTTACAGACAATTTCTGTGGACAGTACTGGAAATACAGCATGCTGTGCTTCTGGAGTGAGATGAGTAGAAAGTGGCTATAAAAGCAAACAATGGCAACCATAACAATCAAGGAAAAAATCTTGTCTTTTCGTTATCCATATTTATGTTATTTGACGGAACACTTTTGTCGTAAAAGTATTTAAGCCTGTGGCAGTTCCTCACTTTTTTTCTTGAATTATGCCACTGTAGCTTTCTACAGCACCAGCTGTGCCAAGCTCAAAAATAGATTAAGGTCAGGATAAAATCCTCTCTCTCTCCACAGCGTCTTCCCATGGCCATCTAAAATAACTGAGTGCTATTCTCTGAACTGAAATGTGTTTTAACCGGCTGAGTGCCAGAAAAGAGATTGAGAAGCTCACTTGCCTTAAACAGCAGAATAACATGATATAGTAAAATACTAGCATCCATTCTCAATTTGCTCTTGCTTAATAAAATTAAATTATATATATATATATATATATATATATATATCAGGGGCAGACAAATCGATAGTCTACTGGGACTACCAAAAATGTGATCCGGACTATAGAACCATAATGTTCCAAAGCCTGCTGAGCTAACAGCATGTAACAGCTAACAGCTAACTTCATGTAAAAACTGAATATTTAGCAATGCTCTTAACTTTATTTTTTATTAAATTATATATATATATATATATATATATATATATATATATATATATATATATATATATATAATTTAATAAAAAAAACAAGAAATAAAGTTAAGAGCATTGCTAAATATTCAGTTTTTACATGAAGTTAGCTGTTAGCTGTTACATGCTGTTAGCTCAGTTAAGTTAAAGTTAAGAGCATTGCTAAATATTCAGTATAGATATAGATATATGTATAAAGAAAATTTGATTTTGTAGCCACATTCTCACTTATTAGGTATTTTTGCCTTATTTGGGCCTCATGGGAGTGAAGACAGTGCAGTGCATGGCTGCTTTTAATTTACATTCATATATATATATATATATATATATATATATATATATATATATATATATATATATATGTAGTACAGATTTGATACAGATATAGCTACACCCAGGAGTTGTATCCAGATATATTATTTTAGGTGTACTTTATTTTATTATACATACATTACATTGTTTTACATGTGCACTTTCCTCTAGCCATAGGGCATAGTTTCACTTGACTTGTCAAGTTTAATTTACAAATATTTGAGTGTTGAAACAAACAAAAAAAAAGACAAACATTTTGTAATCTGTCTCAAGACATGACAAGCTTCTTGAATCCAGGAATCTGGACAATTGAAAATGGTTGCATTTCCAGTGCAATCAATGCTACATGCTAGTCACAGACTTTGTATGCAATATGATGTAGTTGCATGTGATTCAGCATCTTTTCTGTACTACCACTGAAATTAAGCTCTACATTTCACATGTTGGTCTCCCTTTTTGTTAAACAGGGTAGCACTTTGACAGCACTTTGCTTATTTCTTGCTCCCAATGCTGACTTAGGAAATCACGAATTAAAGCATGCTGGATATTGGGAAATGAAAATCCATGTATTAGAAGTATACAATGAAAACAAATATCTGATTGACACCAGCACCCTCTCATGCCTCAACTGTATCAGTGTTATTTATTTATTTTTTATTTTCTGGGCGACATCCAATATAAATCCCACAAAAAGTGCAAATAAATAAATAAATAAATAATAAAGTCCAAGCACTGTAAGAAACTGCTTGTGCCCATCACTTGCTAGGGTTAAATGTTACTACAACATTGTATATAGTAAGAAAACAAATGTTTAAACAACTATTAACATTCTTAATTGAAATTCCTAACATGTACCTTTAAGGTTTTAGGTTTTAAGATTAAAGGTGGTTTGTTTTAAAGTTGGTCTGATGGAAGGGCTGTTTGGGTGGGG
Source organism: Amia ocellicauda (assembly GCF_036373705.1). Lineage (NCBI taxonomy): Eukaryota > Metazoa > Chordata > Actinopteri > Amiiformes > Amiidae > Amia > Amia ocellicauda. The sequence goes on from NC_089851.1 coordinate 23,962,294, forward strand.
AAGTGAAGGAGGATAGTACAACAACTAAGCACAGGCAGTTGCCAGACACAGAGTAGTCAGCTGTTAATGATTTGTGCTTTAGCACTACATTTCATATCTTTTATTTTCAGAATAGAAAAAAAACACATGATTTTTTAAATTAAAAACAATTACCAGTTTCTAGATATGACACATTTGACATCTACAAGCAAAACGCTTCAATTTCCCTCTATTAGGGCATGGTGTTAAAATATAACATTATTTCGTGATGAAGCACTATTTGGGCCTTTTTTAAATTTCAGAAGCTGCAGCATATCTCCATAGGACATAATGGGTCTGCCACAGGGTTACTGGAATTTAATGACACTGCACCATAAATATTCAGATTTAGCAAATTATTTTTCAAAGTCAACACGTCTGGCATTTAAGGACATATATCTGTATCTACAGTACTGTGCAAAAGTTTTAGGTAGGTGTGAAAAAATGCTGTTAAGTAAGAATGCTTTCAAACATAGACATGTTAATAGATTATATTTATCAATTAACTAAATGCAAAGTGAGTGAACAGAAGAAAAATCTACATCAAATCAATATTTATTGTGACCACCCTTTGCCTTCAAAACAGCATCAATTTTTCTAGGTACACTTGTACACAGTGTTTGAAGGAACTGGGCAGGTAGGTCGGCCCAAACATCTTGGAGAACTAACCACAGTTCTTCTGTGGATTTAGGCAGCCTCAGTTTCTCTCTCTCTTCATGTAATCCCAGACAGACCTGATGTTGAGATCAGGGCTCTGTGGGGGCCATACCATCACTTCCAGGACTCCTTGTTCTTCGTCACACTGAAGATAGTTCTTAATTACTTTCGCTGTATGTTTGGGGTCTTGTCATGCTGCAGAATAAATTTGGGGCCAATCAGATGCCTCCCTGATGGTATTGAATGATGGGTAAGTATCTGCCTGTACTTCTCAGCATTGAGGAGACCATTCATTCTGACCAAATCCCCATCTCCATTTGCAGAAATGCAAATGACAATGACAATGTGAAAGAAGTTTGTTAGAAATCTTTGCAAATTTATTAAAATAAAAAACAAAAAAAGCACACGTACATAAGTATTCACAGCCTTTGCTCAATACTTTTTTGAAGCACCTTTGGCACCAATTACAGCCTCAAGTCTTTTTGAGTATGATGCTACAAGCTTGGCACACCTATTTTTGGGCAGTTTCTCCAATTCTTCTTTGCAGGACCTCTCAAGCTCCATCAGGTTGGATGGGGAGCATCAGTGCACAGGCATTTTCAGATCTCTCCAGAGATGTTCAATCGGGTTCAAGTCTGGGCTCTGGCTGGGCCACTCAAGGACATTCACAGAGTTGTCCTGTAGCCACTCCTTTGTTATCTTGGCTGTGTGCTTAGGGTCGTTGTCCTGTTGGAAGATGAACATTCACCCCAGTCTGAGGTCCAGAGCGCTCTGGAGCAGGTTTTCATCAAGGATGTCTCTGTACATTGCTGCATTCATCTTTCCCTTGATCCTGACTAGTCTCCCAGTTCCTGCCGCTGAAAAACATCCCTACAGCATGATGCTGCCACCACCATGCTTCACTGTAGGGATGGTATTAGCAGTGCCTGGTTTCCTCCAGACATGAGTTCAATCTTTGTTTCATCAGACCAGAGAATTTTGTTTCTCATGGTCTGAGAGTCCTTCAGGTGCCTTTTGGCAAACTCCAGGCAGGCTTTTACTGAGGAGTGGCTTCCGTCTGGCAACTCTACCATACAGGCCTGATTGGTAGAGTGCTGCAGAGATGGTTGTTCTTCTGGAAGGTTCTCCTCTCTCCACAGAGACACGCTGGAGCTCTGTCAGAGTGACCATCGGGTTCTTGGTCACCTCCCTGACTAAGGCCCTTCTCCCCCGATCGCTCAGTTTGGCCGGGCGGCCAGCTCTAGGAGGAGTCCTGGTGGTTCCAAACTTCTTCCATTTACTGATGATGGAGGTCACTGTGCTCATTGGGACCTTCAATGCTGCAGACATTTTTCTGTACCGTTCCCCAGATCTGTGCCTCGATACAATCCTGTCTCGGAGGTCTATAGACAATTCCTTGGACTTCATGGCTTGGTTTGTGCTCTGACATGCACTGTTAACTGTGGGACCTTATTTAGACAGGTGTGTGCCTTTCCAAATCATGTCCAATCAACTGAATTTACCACAGGTGGACTCCAATCAAGTTGTAGAAACATCTCAAGGATGATCAGTGGAAACAGGATGCACCTGAGCTCAATTTTGAGTGTTATGGCAAAGGCTGTGAATACTTATGTACATGTGCTTTTTTTTTGTTTTTTTATTTTTAATACATTTGCAAAGATTTCAAACAAACTTCTTTCATGTTGTCATTATGGGGTATTGTTCATAGAATTTTGAGGAAAATAATGAATTTAATCCATTTTGGAATAAGGCTGTAACATAACAAAATGTGGAAAAAGTGAAGCGCTGTGAATACTTTCCAGATGCACTGTAAATTGTGTCTTGTTGCTGGGCTCAGTCTTGCCATGGTGTATGACTTTTGACTTTGTCCTCAGCAACCTCACCTTGTTAGCTGAGTTTGGCTCATCCTCACACAGTTTTATTCCTCCTACACAGCTGTTTCTGTTTCAGATAATGATTGTGTTTCAACCTACATATTGAATTGATGATCATTAAGACCGGTTTGGTATAATTGTTTAATCACACACCTGACTATATGCCTACAAAATCCCTGACTTTGTGCAAGTGTACCTAGAAGAATTGATGCTGTTTGAAGGCAAAGGGTGGTCACACCAAATATTGATTTGATTTAGATTTTTCTTCTGTTCACTCACTTTTCATTTAGTTAATTGATAAATATAATGTATTAACATGTCTATTTTTGAAAGCATTATTACTTTACAGCATTTTTTCACATCTGCCTAAAACTTTTGCACAGTACTGTATATAAACATGTCCATAATTAATTTACCTTTAAGTAATCTGATTGGTCTCATTTCCCCACTGCTTTGTCAATTCAGCTTAGCATGCTTGGAAAGTATTTTGTATTGCTGAGTGGAACAATAACCATTGCATTATCTAATTATTTTAAAAAATGGCAGACAAATGTGTCAATGTGCCATGTGATTGTTTTCTAAGCTTCTTGAAGAACTTTTTACTCAGTTTTACTCAGTTACTGTGATTGCCTCTGGAATCAAAGCCAAGAAAGGGGTCAATTTGTTCAACAAAGTATGCAATGGATTTGGAAAACAATAGAGTAATATGGTGGATGTCGGGGATTTAATACAAGTTGAGCAAAGCAGACTTTGGCTAGGTTTAGATAAGCTTGAAAACTGCCTCCCCGGTCATGACTGTGATGTAGCATGCACAAATCACATGCATTCCTCTAAATGAAGCAAGCACATATCCAACGGGGATCAAGTCTCTCAAGAGTAGGGTCAGATGAATCCTCAAAATTAAAATAACTTTAAAATGCCATGTGCACTAGAGCAGGAACTGGTAGCTCAAGAGATTTCAGCAGTAAAGATACCTTTAACCTGCCCTACTACTCTTGTACTACTCCCTAGCAAAAAAGACTAACCCGAACACACAAACACAAAAAATTTGAATGTTTTGCATTACATTTCGTAGTAGTGCATGAATTCTCCCATAGTATTAAGATACATTTATTTGTGTATATATATAATTCTACAAATTGAGTAATTTGCAGTAGTACAGCCTAGTTATGTTCCTAAATCAAAGCTGCATAAAACATATGGCCAAAACATCATGAGAAAAACATTCATGACTTTTCTTATAAATGCTGCCATTGAAAGGTGGTGAACAGTTAACAACCATTAGCATTTCCTTATTGATTCTTAATGCATGTTGCTGATAAAGATGTAGTAAACAGTTCAGCTAATTTGACCTGGTAGGATATACCCTAATGTTAGGAATTAGTTTAAAAAAAATGCATGACACCCAGAAACAGAGCTGTCTATATTCCAAATATAAAAATACAATGCTACACTATTTTCTATAATTTCCTTTCCTGAATTTTTTTGGGGGTGGGGGGGAGGAAAAGAAAACAGCAACAGAAAGGAATCCATGAAGCATACACGGCATGCCATTTTGTAATCAAATTTATGTGAAACTGTCCCTTCAGAAAAGAAAAATGTCAGTCATCATCCATGGGTAACACTGTGTTTTTCTACTGAAGATTGCATAGTTACTTTCCACATAAATAAAATCATGTGTAGTGCCTTCAGGTTATTTCTTTTCTAGTCTGACAAATACAACAGTGATTTCAGGAGTACACTATGTCCGTGCACATTATTGTTTATTTAATTTAGACTTCCTTGTGAGCCGAGTTGAGGCTTTACTTATATTCCAGTTAATAAAAACACCAGCAAGAACATTGTATATAGAAACTACCAAATAAAGAATCAAGGGACCAAGGGTTTATATTGAAGAAAGACACACACATACATTATATATATATATATATATATATATATATATATATATATATATTGGAAGGCGTCAAAAAGGCAGATTTCATTACATCCCCCCCGAAGCCATAAAGCCATGACTGGTTTATGTCACCTGACCAGCACAGAAGCACAGACAAAGCTACTGACCAGCTGAACACATCATACCAGGAAGTGGAGGCTGCATTGCATCTGTAAGAGTGAAGTCAATATATGTGCTTAATAATTAGGCAGGTACGCTCTTCAATGCTTTCTCTGTCCTTTTTTGGATTTGTATAAATCTTTGCCTTTATCTCCTGCTACACAGCATCTGTTGGTGACTGAAATCACAACAATCAGTACTTTACAACACTGAATCGTTTTCTGCTTCACTATTTCAATACACCAATTTATCCACAAAATCTTCTTAAAATACAGCTTTTCAACACCAGTTTCAGCTGTAGAAGATTTACAACAGTTGGGTTAAAAAAATGTGTTCACATGAGGACTAGAATGGTGTAACATGGTGTAATCATTTTTAACCTTATGTTTTCCTGGAATAATCCTACTTGTAATGCAAATGCTAGCTTAAAAAATGACAATTGAGTGGGTCATGTATCCTATCGTTTGCTCCAAATTAAAGATGAATTCTATTTTTAATTTACAAAATTCAGGGCTGACTTAGTCAGAAGAATTAACCCTCACTAACTAATTGGTCCTTTACCATTTCTTTTAAAAGGGTCTGGCTGGCTGTGACCATGTAGACTTGTCATTGGAATACATAATTAGCATGGATTCCTCAGTTTGAATTTTATTTGCAGGATCTTAACACAATTGAAAATGTCTTGATTAAATAAGTAAATCAATAAAATTCAACAATTGGTGATATTTTAAGATTCATTGGAAAGAAGCCCATCCTCCAGAAGTAATTCAATAAGCAAACCATTTCTGATTTACTGGGTTTCTGTCTATGTTTATAGTATTAGAAGCTTATCTAGATTTGAGCTTGCCTAAAAATGGCTAACAAACACGAAGACCTGTTATGTTATAAATCTTAATTAAACATTCACTGTTGCTATGGAGCACTACTTAATTTAAATATATGGCAATTAAACTAAGTCTTTAAATCTAGTTTTGATTCTCAGTCATCAAAATGCTTATCCATTCTTTAGAATTGTCACAGAATGCTTCAATTGTTGTTTTCCAGCTCCTTCACTAAAAGGAAGGAGCAATACCCCATGGTTTCTTTAGCTGGTTATATCATGTCTTGGGTAGTGAACCAATATGTTTTGTTGCTGTGCAGTATTGCATTTCTCCAGTGATTGGCAATGTCTTGACAGCGCTAGAGTAATCTACAGTGTTTTAAACATTTTCTTTTTATCTTAGATAGCTTTCTAGCCAGGCTGGTTCAGTGTATGTTATGTCTCTCCGACAAGGCAAAAGACAATGTTCAAACACTTATTGTGACTATAGTTGAACATAAATATAGTTCATACAATGCATAGTAATACAATGCGATTGTTTATAGTCCATGAGTATGGGTATGTGAGTTAACTGCTGAGAAAATTGTATACTTTTACATTTTAGTTGTTTAATCCACCTGAGGTCTTCAGTTTGAAGAACACTGGTCGCAATTTCAAAAATGTTTTCAATAAAATGCTTTTGAAATAAAGATAGGTTTAATTTTGTACAGTTGAAGAAAAATAACTATGCAGTCAGTCAGTTTAGTTTTCTGTGTAATTTGGCACATTTGGCAGGCTAACATTTCTGCTTAATTTGAAAGGTTGCAATCAAGAAAATGCAATGTTGACTAATTATAAGATATGCACATATATTTATACTAGATGAAATGTTAAAATAGGGAAAATACCATTACTTATTAAAAATTGTATTCAAACTGACTACTGATTGGATCATATTTATGTGGCAAACATTACACATATTTGAAACTAAGTTTTCAGTCCTGTCTGTACATAAAAAAAGCTATCTGACATTGAAACAATATATTAATATTACTATTGTTGTTGTTGTTGTTGTTGTTTAATAAACAGCCCTATTGCTTAAAGACACGTATCCTATCCTCTGTGGTGTCAAAACACTGTTGCTTAGAGATCATTATATTGGTGCAGACAACAAAAATACAGTAAACCACTAGAAGTCTTAGCTTGTGGTCCTCATTGACTTCTGAAAAGACACAATATCGTTTTGGGTCAGCATCTAAAATCCCCATTTGTCAGTATTTGTGCCTTTCTATGTTCAGGGGCAGAAACACCCTGACAACCTGGCAATATCGATTTTTGGCCTGTGTTTGAACTTTAGGCAAAATGCCTGTATCATACACCGATCAGCCATAACATTATGACCACCTGCTTAATATTGTGTAGGTCTCCCTTTTGCCACCAAAACAACCCTGACCCGTCGTGGCATGGACTCCACTAGATCTCTGAAGGTGCGCTGTGGTATCTGGCACCAAGACGTTAGCAGCAGATCCTTTAAGTCCTGTAAGTTGCAAGGTGGAGCCTCCATGGATCAAACTTGTTTGTCCAGCACATCCCACAGATGCTCGATTGGATTGAGATCTGGGGAATTTGGAGGCCAAGTCAACACCTTGAACTTGTGATTCATCAGACCAGGCCACCTTCTTCCATTGCTCCGTGGTCCAGTTCTGATGCTCTCGTGCCCATTGTAGGCGCTTTCGGCAGTGGACAGGGGTCAGCATGGGCACCCTGACTGGTCTGCGGCTACGCAGCCCCATACGCAACAAACTGCGATGCACTGTGTGTTCTGACACCTTTCTATCAGAACCTGCATTAACTTTTTCAGCAATTTGAGCTACAGTAGCTCGTCTGTTGGATCGGACCACACGGGCCAGCCTTCGCTCCCCACGTGCATCAGTGAGCCTTGGCCGCCCATGACCCTGTCGCTGGTTCACCACTTTTCCTTCCTTGGACCACTTTTGATAGGTACTGACCACTGCAGACCAGGAACACCTCACAAGAGCTACAGTTTTGGAGATGCTCTGACCCAGTCATCTAGCCATCACAGTTTGGCCCTTGTCAAAGTCTCTCAGATCCTTAAACTTGCCCATTTTTCCTGCTTCTAACACATCAAATTTGAGGACAAAATGTTCACCTGCCGCCTAATATATCCCACCAACTGACAGGTGCCATGAAAACGAGATTATCAGTGTTATTCACTTCACCTGTCAGTGGTCATAATTTTATGGCTGATCGGTGTACATAATATACAAGCTAAACACTACAGTATCCAAAATGATGTAAATACAAGTATTTTTGCCACTTGTTGAGGTATTAAAATTTAGATATATTATATGTAGAAAATATGACTTAAATTTCCTTTCCCTGATCTGAGTCTGACCTTTTTAAATGTAATACATATGTGGAATAAAACAGAATAATCTTTTTAATCTGTTGGGATCCATTTGATAGCTTCCTTTGTCCATATTTGATCTGTTCTTCTTGCAATGTGTCCGACTCATTTGAACATTTTCACTCATTCAATGATGTCAAATTTCGTTTTGTTCTCAGATATATTCATTTATTTTTCTATCTCCTCTTCTTATTCCAAACATACATCTTTCCATCTTCCTTTCTGTTGTCCAGTTTCTGTACCAATGTTGCATTTAGTGACCAGGTTTCAAAACCTTAATTAAGCACTGGTAACAAGCATTGATCAAATACTTTTCTCTTCAGGCAATTTTATAAATAACAGCATGTTGTTTCTTCCAAATGTGCTCCATCCTAAAGTATTTTCACTACTCTGATTTCTTCCATATTATCTCCATCTGTGACCATTTGTTGTCCAATGTAGATGTCACTTTTGACTTCTTTGAGTATCTGTTGATCTACTTTTTAAATCTTAAAATGTATTAATGTGTTATATTTTGCAAATATAACAATGTAATTGGCAAATGGTAAGTTGTTCAAATGATTTTTGTTTCACTTTATTCCTTTTTCTTCCCAGATCAGAGTGTTGAACACTTCTTCAAGAGTTGCTGAGAATAGTGAAGCATTTTGGAGGGATTACATCTCCTTGACAACCTTGGCATGTGTTAGCTTAATACATTTGTGTAAGATGGGAAGTAGACTAATGGGCCTATAGTTCTGTCAGACAGTTAGAAAAAGTGCAATTTTGTTAAAGATTAGTACATTCTGCAATCACAATATTTATTGTTTTATTTATTGCAGACTAGTTAGGCACTTCTCAATATTACTTCTTCCTATCAGTGTTACTTTTCAGAAACATTTTTTTTACACATCTCATACTTAATTTATCTCAGTTTTAAAGAGAAAAAAGAAAAACTGTTTAAGACAAATAACTCTACAGTGTGTGAAATTGGATTGACAGATATGAGAACCAATGGCTTTATAAATTCACTGAAACAATGACAGAAACTACATTTCAAAGCTATTCAGAAGGACAGCCTTAAATCTGCTACAGGCAATTTCTGCCACACAGCATTGTGGAAATGTCAATGAATCAATTTGAAACTAAAAATCTGCAAATTTGGCTGCTTAGTCTCTGAAACTGAGAAGATGGACTCGCATGGCACCTTCAGGCCAAACTCCTGAAGTATTTGTCAAATTGCATGGCTACCTTTGTCATAAATTTTTATTTGACTCTTGCTACATACAGACTCAATATAAAGTGACATTGTGTGTTTTAATGAAAATATGCATTGTCTTTTTGCAGCAGGGCCCAGAGCAAAGCATCAGCACTGAACCTTTATCAATTCTTGTGCATACCTCTGTTTTTTTACCTTGACCTTCTATGCTCACACTTTTTGTTTGCTATTTTTGTGCCATATGTCAAATCCAGCAGGCCTTAAAGGGCAAGTGGCAAGACACATAACAAACATAGTGGTATACTTCCCTGTGTGTTGCTACAGTTACTGAATGTAACATTATAGAGAGAGAGATTGAAGTCTCTCACTTCTATGTCTAAGACATCTTCTCTTGTGCACTGAGATTTGATGCTGGGGAGATGGGCATAAAGGGGGTCCTCTTTGGTACCTTCCACAAGGACAATTAAGAAGCAAAAACAACTCTTCAAGGTGCATTACCATTGCCCAAATCACTAAACTAGTTATATATCAACAATGACTCTTGATCAAAGAGATCAAATATTTTTGTTTTCAATCAATTTTGATTGGATTAGATGGGAATTCAGTTGTATGAGAGAAGACAATGAAAACAGAATGAATTTCCAGGATGTTAACCATGGGAAAAAATTATATAGGTAGTTTACTTAAATAATCATAGTTGCAAGTATAGCATTAGAATTTTCAGAAGCTTTCTACTTATTCTTTAATGTCCACCTGTTTAGTTTGAAGAGGATAACTTGCACTCGAGTTCAGTTAACACCTTTTGTTTTGGAAGGTGTATAACATCAAAAATATTAGTTTTGCATTAGAGCAAAGTAGGGGACTAGGATTCACCTGAAAAAGTGCTTGACAGAGGGAAGTGTAATTTGATTCCCTCCAGTCATCCAGTCATCCAGTGTGAAAGCAATCACATTAGAATTCACAATACAATCGAAAATAAAGTGTCCGTCACTCAGATAATTTACCTTCAATCTTTACAGGACTTGCTACCATTAATGAGTGTTCAGCTTACTTCACCCTCAGAGAGCTAATGTCACGCCGAATGCATAACGCGTCAGGACTACAGATGTCTCACACAAATGACAGCACTTGGTATAGCGCTGCAAAGGAAGCTATTGAAAGGATACCAAGGGATGAAAAACTACCTAGAAGGCGACCACATAAAAGATGGGAAGATGAAATCATAAACTTTGAAGGAATGACACGGAGACAAGCTGTAGATGTTGATTAGGTCTTCATCCAGCAGTGGATCGATATGCTGATGGTGATGGTGATTATATATTTCTATTTTTTAATTATTTAATCACACTGGTAAATAATTCTGGTCACAGTATGTGGTGATTCATTAGATTTCCTCTCTGACTAGTGGAGTGAGGATTAATCACTGTGGTTAGTGATCCCCCTTTGGCTTATTCACTGCGGTTCGTGCCCCCTTGGGCTTAGTCACTGTGACCCCTTTCCCACAGTGCTTCGTCAGATTTGATATCAAAGATTTTACACAGAGGTCTTTACCAATCATCCAAACACAGCGCTTCCCAGACTCATTATTTTCTTTTTCTCAGTCCGTCCCAGGAAACTCCGATCCAGCTTAGTCCATTATCTAACAGGGTGGTAAGACTGTACTCACCCTTCCTTTTGACTGCTAGAATTCAGGGGGCTTCCAGAGATCCCGAGGAGATCCTGTTCGTGGCGCTAATTGAGGAGTCTCTTAAAATGATTCAGGATGCCCTGTTCTGTTCAACAGGCCGGTGGCTTATTAAAGCATGCAGGGGAGAGTTGACTTTGGAAATCTCTGCAGACAGCCTCACTGTGTTTGTTTACACAGCATTTTATAGGAAACAGGACATCATAATACAGGACTGAGCTTTCAGTTCTGCTAAGTAACAGCACCAGATTAGTGTCATGGGAAAGTATTGACAATTAGATAAAAGGTCTTCATACAAGAGTTTCAAGGCTACAGTAAAGCAACTCCCTCTTGCAGAATGTGTGTGTGTCTGTATCCAACAGTGTTATCAGCACGGGAAAGCACAGAGACAAAACACAAAGCAGACCGTACTCTGAATACTATTAGTGATGATAATAATGTGAGTGTTTCACTTATATAATACAGATTTGTTATTAATAAATTGTTATTTATTTATTCATTCTGGGGAACAAGATAACACAAAGGTGGTATGCAAAAATTGTATCATCTTGTAATTCTGAGGCCCTCTCTCTTAAGTTCTCTTTCATACATAACCTATTGCTGGCATTGACTTTTTTCAGTCAATTAAAATATCCAAGGCCTTGCTCTGATTTGAAAAGGATTCTGAAATATTCTAATATTTAAAATGCTTTTTGAGTACTGAATGTGCAGATACTCCTCTGCTGGAATCTAAACTGGAGATGTTCTATTCCCATTTAGCTAGCGATTGATTTCTGTGGCATTTTAATCTTCAGTAATTGTTCATTTAAACACGTGAATAATCATGTTAATTGCACAATGAAGTTAATAATCGTTTGCTGTCCAGTGACAGGCAGCATACTAAATGGGAATGTCATTAGGATGTGCTGCGAATACTTAATTGCGGGTATGCAATCCATTTCAGCCAATGGGACTGAAGTCTTTTCAGTGATTGTAATTGGACAAAAATGCATTAAACATTACAAACGTTATAAGTACATGAGTACATATGTACAATGCTATAAGTAAATTTTCTTTCTGCAGTAATAATCTTGCAATTTTCTGCTTCAAAATTGTTTAACTAACCCTCTTATTTGAATATAGCTTTCAATATAGTTACTTAACTATATTAAGGTTCATGACAAAGGAGAATGGTGTCTACATTATACCACTTGACACAAATTCCTTGCTTAAGCTTACCACCAGAATGGAAACCTTCCATGACTGTGTTTAAAATGAATTTTGCATTCTATTTCTTGCAGCCTTTTCATTGTTTGTTTTGTTAAGTTGATTTCTATTATTTTAGCACGCTGTGTAATTCTGTAAACCTCCAGCAATGCTTTCCCTTTCTTTATTCAGCATGGATGGCAGGGTGTGAATGTTTAATGATTAAGTGAAGTGGATGGTCCACTGTGCAGACCTCAGTCCCAGCTGAGCGTCAGACATACAGCCTCCGAGGCCACAAGTGTAAGGTCACCAGGCCCCAGAGGAGGAACACCAGCGCAAAGGTGATGGAGGAGTTTAAGAGGCAGACATGAATACAGAACAGAGATCATGTATGTTTGATACGAGTCAGAGACTAATATGCCTGCCCCCTCTCAGCTCTTTACCTGGGTTATACTTTTTACATAGGATTATGCTCTGATACACTAATGCAATGGTTTTAATTTCCTGCATAATACTCTGTGAGGAATGGTAGACCTCTATCTTTTGTAATAGGAAATACTGAAAAGATGTAAGATGGCAATGAGTGTTTATCCACAGCTGGGTGAAGGTCTACCCACGATGTTTCCACTTGTTTCTATCTGCAGCATCTCTTTTCCATGTCATGCCAGCAAAATGTCTCATCTTCTGTGTGATCGTCCTCTTGGTCATTTTTCATGTCATACGATCCATTCTCTTGCTTCCTCAGTCTCTGATTTATTCTTCTTGCAATGTGCCCTGTCCTTTTGCCATTTTAACATCTTCACTTTTACAGTGATGTCACATGCCTTTATTTTTCCATGGATCAATTTATTGGATACAATTTTCTAAAGGTGTTACTTACATGAATCAGCTCCAGTAAGTATGTTCTTATATTACATCACAAATATAATCTACTTACATGTTTAATGAGTACACTACAATAGTGGACAACAGTTATTGTTCGAAAATAGCCCTAGCCCTCAGCTCAAAAGGACAATGGACATTTCAATTCTATTTCTTCTAGTATCAGAACACTCCCAACTTAAAGGAATAAGGTTTTAACAGATTGTGACATACCTCACTTATATCAAATAATACCCAAAATATGTGTAGAAAATGTAACTCCATTTTCCTTTCCTACATTTTCCTTATAAGCATGATTAATGTCAAATAACAGTTTTCAATTACAACCACAGAAGGACATCATCATATGTGTAATATTTCACAGGGATAAAGGAAACTTTGCACCTTCCAATAGATTGCTGTTTTTACGAGCTTGATAATGATAATGAAAATGACAGTGGAGGAAGGCACAATGCATATTAGTAAAGACAATTACAGCTACTACAACGACAACAAAAGTCCATTAGTGAAGGCTGACTGCAGCTTTCAGCTTAACACAAAGCAATACCAGTAACAAAATTGACAAACACGACAGGCAAGAAGATAAATGAATTTCTAATCCAGCTGCAGAAAGGAAAGGTTTCTTGATTGTAATGCATTACTAACGAGTGACTCTGCCTGCCAGAAACAACACTGATGGTAGCTTGTTACTGTACCATTAATAGCCTAGCTGTCTTTGTCAGAGTATCTGAATCAGCAGCTGGCACTGCTTTGACAACTCTGGAGCACGACCAGAGATCCTACTGGGTTGTGTCTGATCCTATGTGATGTATCAATCTTCTGAGGGACTAAATGAAAGTTCTAAAGTTTGAGTTTGTTGGCATTTTGGAAAAAAATAAATAAAAAAAATAGCTAATGATCTATTACAAATTTAAAATTCATGCAAAATCCAATAAATACATCTAGTCAATATTATAACATACTGCATACCATTAACAGTTTATTTGTAGTAGTAGTAAAATTAGCAGCAGTAGTAATAAAAGTAGTCACTACACAATATAAACATTAAGCTGTATACATATTAAACATTCTGCTACTGTTACAAAGACCATTAAACATTATCTTTATCTTCTAGCAGCATGTGTTTTCTTGCTATCCCTCTGTGGTCACATATTCACGACTCTGCTCCTTAAAGCTATATCTGTATCTGCATTTTGTCATCTAGATTCTGTGCAATTTTGTCTCAGTTGTTGTGTTTCTCTGCAGTCCAAGGCCTTGGCTTGTGTTGTTGCATGGGAATTCTGGGAACATATCCAAAATGTACTTCAAAGAGTTTACATGCCTAGAGTCTAGTACATAACTCCACTCAGAACCATGTAAAGTGTACACAAATGTTATTAAATTATACAAATTATATTTTTTACTGGTATTCAGATGTAATGGCAATCCTAGTGCTATCGAATAATGTTAGCTGTGCTGGGTTCCATTTAGCAAATTAAGTAATCCTTTACATAGCTATCTATGTGAAAATGTCATGCTTTGGGCATAAGAACTTCAATTATCAGTCACTAATCAGTGATAATGAAAATATTAGAACACTTTGTGCTTTCATTAGGGATCTTAAGCAACTTCTAAAATGTCCCTTGCATTTAAAATGCATGCCTCTGTTATCCATTTCCCATTGAAGAATTAAGTTAAATCAGTTAAATTACACAATCAATCATTTGTCTATTTTGCTCATTTTCACACTTTCAGTTGGTTTAACAATAACAGTACAGAGGAAATGTGGTGTTCAGATGAAAGCACCCACTACAACATGATTCTTTTACTATATATATTGTCACATGGATGCTTCAGTCTTGATCAGGAGTGGAGTGACATGGGCAGAGTACAACTTACAACATAAATATGATCTGTAGCAATATTTAACTTCACCGCCATCACAGATATAACTGCTGCATCTACCCAAATTCAGTTACACTCAGTTCATATACTCATCAACTACTCAGTGCTAAATCTCTATTTATATAGCTTGCCTGGGGAATCTCCCCTCAACTAAGTACTACCTAATATTGTAGGTTTAATAACCTTACAGTAATAATTTATAATGTATAAAATTACTTTACAATATGCATGGCTCACATTTCTTTCTATATTTTTGTTAAACACAGGCACTTGATTTCAGTTCACTTTCAGCTCTTCCACTGACCCAAATTAAGCTGCTAACACCAAATGACATGACACCAAAAAGGTATTCGGTCTCCCACTGGTTTTGGCCTGCTTTAGAAATGGAAACTAAGTCCCACTTACAATACCCAAAGTGTTTTGCATTTGTCAAAGTATAAATGCTGTAGATCAAAAGGTTAGGCAATGTCAGTAGATCCACTCCATTGTCCATCTTCATTCCAACAAATCCTTAACGATAGTCATCTTCAGCAGCAGGACTAATTAAACACAATAAGACTTTCTTGATTAAATACTAAGAAAAGGAATGGAAATGCTGGTAAGGTTGCCTGCCCATGTTCTATCATTATATTCCTTAATACCATCATTGTTCGACATAAGGAATCACCCAACTGCCCAATGCAGGTTCATGTAGGCGTGTTCGCTATATATGACATGCCCGAAGGGGCAAGTAATAATTGTACCTTATGTCATTGCGGCTAATTTGTTTACATCAGAAACAGACATGTGACCTACAAACTATTTATTTCTGATAACCATATTTGGAAATTGGCAGTCCTCGGCAAGTTTCCATATGCCTCCCCCCATTGACTAACTGTCAGTACCGAATGTTTCTAGTACAGTGTGGAAATGCTGGCTGGATGTTTTATTATTCATAAAGAAGTAAAGAAAAACATATATTTCTTTGCATTGTTGCTTTAATTGGTTTTACTTTAACTTGTACTCTGTCTCACACCTGGCTTCTCGCTGTGTCTTACATCAAACCCAGGTCCTACAAACTCTGTGGTATTAGACTGAGGGTTTCATATCTGCATGCAAACATAATTTTTTTGAAATACTGAAGAAATAAAGAGACATTATATTATGGGAGCTGTTGGAGAGAAATGGTCAAATTGCAGAGAGACAAGGCAACACCATGAGCCTAACATTGTTCCTTTCCTTTGCATTTTTCAAGACAGTAATATTATGCCAGACACATGACATTAGGGTGAAGGGTTTGATTTGTAGGATGATACTGACCCTAAACACAACCATATTTAAACTGAATTACTGAAATAAGCAAGAACAGGATTTGAAATTGATATGAGAGTACTGAAGGATGAAAAAAATACTGCAATAACACTACCAGAATATGTGCGGCTATGATTACTAACCAGAGATGGTATTTGGGCAGGTGAAAAAAGCTATAAAGTACAAATCCAGCAATGCATGCTTTCTGTTGCATTACCTTTTGGGAAGGTTCTAAAATGTCCATACAAATCAATAGTTTTATGCCAATTCTACCTGAGAATTTTTTATTTTTAACTGTGTTATTCCAATTTTACTTGCATTATACCGACTTCCAATTCACGTAATGTTGTTTACCTGTACAACTCAACAGAAAAATAGACTTAAGAGGATAATGTCATGAAATATTAGAATTAAAATTAATTGATATGTATTTCAAAATCATAGAGGGGTGAATATACTATACATATTAAAGTGTGTTAAGGGATATTCAGTTTTTCTGGATTGAAACGTAGACATGTCAGTCATAAATACAACTATGTGAATACAGACTGTCTAATATCACAGTGAACAAAAATACACAATAATTTTGTCTTCTAAGATGCTATTCAATCTGTTTGTGAAATTTGACTTTGATACTGCAACAAAGATATGATGGTAACATGGAACACTGCAGTCATAATAACACCACTAATAAAAATTGCCTGTGTCAGGGTGGCCTGTTTTGAGGACACCAAAAATATGCAAATGTCTACATAATGGTGCAGTTGGAATAAATTATTTGGCTGTGATTGCAGACAGGAAATAGAGATACACACTGAGTGCTGTTCCATGAATCTTTTTTTTTTTTTTTGTCTTCATCTAGGCCTATATATTTCATGTTTGAATGCAGCTTTACCCTCTGCTTGATTTCTTCAATGCTGAAAAAACTGTCTGCTTATAAAAAAGGAAATAAATGAATGTATAAGCCATTATAGCAACTCCAAGCAAGAGTGACAGAAAACGTAAAAACTTAAGAAGTAACACTGTTTTTTTGTGTTTTGTGTTTTTTGTCCTTTTCCATGTCCACTGTAGGGACATGGTAAAGGAAACAAACAGTCTAGTTTTAACCTTGCAAGATCCAAAGCTCCAAAAAAACAATGCAATGGCAATATGTAAGCTAGTAGTGGATAAAAGGAAATTTTTACAATTGTAACTAGAGATCTAGTCAATCCATCATCCCTGTGATTACCACCATTACTAAATGTAATTTTCATGGGCAAAGAACTCCTACTACCTTTGGGATATTAATATTTCTTGGCAAAAGCATTAGCTTTACAGCAGTACTCAAGGTAATGCACTTGGAAATACTGAGATGATTTAGTTATCCATTGGAAACAGCATGAATAAGGTACTGTCGTTTTGTCTTATAGGAATCATCCCTTTAAAAAGAAGCAGAAGGAGCTCAATTTCATAATTCTATAAGTGAAGAAAGTTTCCAGCAGACCATTAAATCCAATATATTCATTTATGCATATTTTCCACAGAATTTAAGTTAAAAGTTCCACAGAATTTTGAACAATTTCCTGCAGATTCTGTCTGCCCATAGTAATAACACATGTGGATGTCCCCACAACTGGTTGCTAGTAGTTGCACAACCACAATTGTGCTTGAAGTAGAACCAGGGACTTAATCCTCTTATATTTCAATTAAACATTTTATTAATTTTAGTAGTATTTCCATGTGTACATCCATAGAAACAAACAAAAAGAATGGTATCTTCTAGACATATTCCTCAAAAGTGGCATATGCCTCTTGTTGCAGTTGACACATCAACCACTGTTTTGTACAGATATTAAGTAGCTTTGTTTTTGACTTAACTTTATAGGGAATATTGTATTTAAATAACAGTTGAAAACATAACTAATTCTCATCAATTACAGGATACTTAACAACCTGAACAAAAATGTGCCACCTCAGTCGACCAAAACTGTGTGATTTTGTGAGCATTTGAGTTGAATAACTCATCACTCAGGTGTGGACTGAATCAAATAAGAATTCTGAGAACCCATGTGGATTCCTCACCCTGAGATTTATTAAATTGTTTATACTGGAATAATAATTAGAAATGGATTGATATTTGTTTACTAGACAATTAATGCTATTCATATTTCTTTAGATGTAAAAGCACTGCATTTTAGAACATGCATTTCACATTGACTACTTGTTATCTAAATATACAGTCATCTTTTCTGTTTCAAAAGCAGGCTTGATATGTTAAGTAGCCTCCAAGGTATAGCCATCTATCTTATTTATGCTGCTCTGACATTGTAGTAAAAGTAGGCTTCCTGTGAAATGAAATTACTACGAAATATAAAGAGGTATACAATATGTAGATGACACTTTTGTGCATAACATTACATAATGCATCCCTGCAATCATTACGAGATGCTTAGCCAATGAATTAAATTCTTATCCAATGGTGATGGTAATTTTGTGAAGAATAATCATTGCCTTTGTCTCTCAGTAGACAGTATTGTCTCAAATCCATTTACTTCATATGATATTTTCTCCTTTAATCCAAAGACAGCTGATGTTTATATTGTTAATTTGATCATCTCCAACAGAAATATTGACATACGGTAATTTCTTTATTATGGTTGGCGGCCTTTTGCATTTCACACATATTGTCTCAATTGTACAAAATGCACAGTGATGCAAAGCCTTGCCAGAAGTTCAGTGGAAGACATACCAAATGCCATTTGACCCAGATGTTTAGCCACAAATGTAAACAAAATGTTTTAATTGACACATCAAATTAATCAATGGTATTCCCAATAAAGTTATACAGTAAATAAGCAGCCACAAAGGACACACATTTACATACAATGTTTATCCTAGAAATGTGTCAGAAAATTGAAAATAATTACATTGTTTATTACATTTATTCAAAATGAAAAATGCCTCATGAGATTAAAACAATGACTTTACTGATATGTTTCTCCCCTTGCAATTTCTAGTGCCTTATAAACACTGGATTGTATTAATTTGTCTACAGCACAAGCATTCAGGGTTTAAGTTTAACATTTCAATTCAATTTTAAAATGTTAAAAATACATTGTTATCTATATTAGAATTGTGGGCTGTGCTATTGGATTATGTATGCAAACTGTAGTCTTTGACCGAGTACCTGGAGGGGCTGTACAGCCTACAAAGCAACAAACTAGCTACAGTAAAAGATTAGTTCTCCATCATGGGAACAATGTACACTGTTGAGAGCTGTATGTACACAGTGAGCATGCAACTTCATTTAGCCTCAAGAATTCACAGCATCTACAGTGTACTCGAAGCACGTCATGGCAATACTGTTACAAACTGTGGTGTATATGTCTCTTTTGCTAGTTTTCCATTTTAGAAAGTTCTAGAAATTAATATTTAGATGAAGTGTTGTTTTACAATAATATACATGTTGTTCTTTAACCCTTTTCTCTATGGGATCAGATTGTATCCTACCCCTTTCAATTATAACAGCTTTCAGAGCTCATATATATTCAGCAAGAGGGCTTGGCTTTACCCCCATTGAGTTGCATACAGAAAAATATCCAATTCCCTTAATATGGACATATGGGAGGACTTGGCTGAGGGCAGGTTCCTCAGGCTAGCTATATAAGTAGAGATACAGACCTGTGTGTAGAGAATTGTTGTTGCGCTGTTGAAGGCCAGTAGAATTGCACTGTATAACAGAGGTTAGGAACTGAGAAAATGGCAGGTAATAGAAGCAGCAGTAATACCTGGGCTAGTGGAAAAAATGTATATTGTTGCAGTTAAAATTAATATCTTGTAAATTATTGTATTCATTTTGGGCTACTGAGCCAGTTTTTATTTGATTTAATTACTGAAAAAAATCTCCTCGTTTAATTTTACTGGAGAGTCCTCTGTCTATGTCATCCATCCATTTAACTCCAATCCCTATCATGCCCCAAGCAGCAACATAACAACATATTAAGGGACACTGGATTCGAAACACCTAGGCTATACTGTAATTAGAACATAATAGCCTTCCATGGAAAAAAAAATCAGCCGTTATAAAATTATAGTTTAATTCTGGACATTAGGAAAACCTACACTTTTCTAAGAAGTATCTCTCATCTTGTTTTCACACTTGTGACAAAGCACATAACCAATACAAAATGCTTTAAAGATCGCAATCACAGGGTGGTAGGTTTAATGTTGGGTTCAGTGCTGAGCATGATGCCATAGCAAAACATGGGTGCAGCTAAAGCTAATGTGCATTATGCTAAAAACGTGTATAGATGTTTACACCAGAATAGAGCTAGAACTTTCAAGGTTGAGGTTTAGATGATTAAAAATAGTGTGAATGACTTCTGACATCTTATTACACAGTGCCTATAGTGATGTAGTACTGTGTGGAGACTGTACATATTGATTTCATGCCTCATTACACTTGCAGTCTAATGATGCTCTCATAGTTTTTCATAGATGAGGGCTCAAGATGGACTTTAATTTTCACAGGACATTCTGAGCAAAATATAAATAATACATACATAATAGTATTCTGGCTGTACACCTATTACTAAATTATGTGTCATTTGCTTTTAGGTTTAATAACCAATCTCTGGGTTAAAGACAACCATTCACAGATTTAACTGAAACTGGAATTAAATAAATAAATCTGTAAACTTTTAAATAAAATCTACCCATATCAGCTTTATATATCTGTCTATCTATCTACCTGCCAATCTATCTACCAATTTTATAACTTTCATGTATCATACACATGCATACGCAGACTCACAAGAGGTCACAAGCTTGGCAGCAACAATTCAATTACTTGGCTTGCTTATGTCCTGGCAAAATACAAAATTACAAAAAAAAAAATACACACCCCTGAATATGCATTTCAACATGTAGCCTACGGTTTGTTTCTTATTATTAAAACACACACATTGGTATGCTTTAAAGAGTTTTATTTTTAAATATATAGTTTTTTCCTGACTAGATAAATGTTCCATCCACAGATAATATCATAAAACAGCTATCATTTTACAGGTTTAATAAAATTATGTTTCTCAAGCAAACTTCATTATTAATTTACATTCACTTTTTTCATGACAACAGAAATTATTCATCATATTAATCCTTACCAGAGAACGCAGATTTAATTTCCTTCTAATTGTCTTTATTGATACCACTGAAGCTATCTATCAAAATATTGTTGCTAATGACAGGACATAATTTAACAGTCAGTTCATTGCACGTTTATGGAATCTGACTGTCTATTCTGAAATCCCAATACTTGCATATGTATAAACATTTTGATGTAAAAAGTAAGACATTCAACTCTAAATAATGTAATGTATTAATGGAACTAGATGTATATATGTCTAATATAAACAAGACATAATTGTATTTCAAAAAGTAAGAACAATGCTATACTATTCTGGAAATCCTTATATAATCAAAGCTTTAAAGAGGTAATGCTTAAAGCAACCAATAGTGCCTGTGGGGAATTTACCAGACTGTGAATATTTCCTAGTTCTGACACCTATAAAACACATATAAATAACAATCATATAATCGTTAGGAAATTAGTGAGTATGGACTGCTATTTAAGGAGAATTAATATGGAATTATGTGCTTATATTTAGGGCACATTATGCTGTTTGCATAAACTGGTGATCATTACCCGGTGAGGGGACCAAGGCTGAACAGAATTTCAGATAAATCCTCAGTTTAGCCACAGTTTCTTCAAAGACTTGATCTGAATGTCTGAATTACATCCCTAGAGAGATAAGTGACAAGACTCTGTCATACATGATTTCACTAATGGCTAAAAATGTGTAATGTACAATTAATTAGCAGGGAAATCTAAGTATAGCTTAAAAAACACTGAATGTAATTTGAAGATTTTACTTTGAAAATGTATTTTAATAGGGAACAGAATGTCAGTTGAAAGGCCCAGTATTATAACTGCATTAAACCATTTTTATTTAAGCAGAGCCACAGCAGCGTGGTTCTAATATATAACAATAGTTTAAACAGTCAAACAATGACTGTGAGGTACCCAATAAAACTGAATTTCATTTAAGCAAACTAAACTAAAGGTTATCCATGCAGCAAAGACAATTCAACTCAAGAATCATCCCAGTCACTCACTTCCACAGATTTTTTATTTTTTTAGTTCAATACAGACAAACTGAAAATAATCATTGACTCTAAAATCAGTAAATCCGTGAATATAGTTATAGTCAGAATATGTCATTTTTCAAAATAAAATAAACTGTTTGTTGACAACTGGCAATTATTTCCACAACCTTTCTACAAAAGTGACATTGAATACATAATTTGCAAAACAACTCATCTCCAAATCCAAAACAGCTTCGTTTTCCTATTTCACATTTCATGAACTGTCAAAATAATATGGACTGGCCTCTTTATCTGTGCATAATTTCAAATAAATGTAGAAGAGAAGTTATCATCATCGGCCTAAATCGATCCATTGCTGGATGAAGGCCTCGCCGAGATGTCTCCACTTGCTTGATCTACAGCTTCTCTTTCCCCTGTTACACCTACACATTTATTTTTCATGTTCCCATCTTTTACGTGATTGTCTTCTAGATGTCTTGGTTACCATTCAATAACTTCCTTTGTCCATCTTTGATCTATTCTTGCAGTGTGTCCATCCCATTGCCATTTTAACATTTTCAGACTTTCAATTATGTTACATATTTTGGTTTGCTCTCAGATCCATTCATTTATTTTTCTATCTATTCTTGTCATTCCAAGCATACATCTTTCCATGTTCCTTTGTGTCATTCTCAGTTTCTGTATCATTTTTGCATTAAGTGACAAGGTTTCACAGTCATAAGTGAGCACTGGTAGTTTGTATTGATCAAATACTTTTCACTTCAGGCAAATGGAGAGATATCCTTTCAACAGCATGCTGTTTCTTCCAAATGCACTCTATATTATTTTCACTCCTTTTGATTTCTTGCATAATATCTCTGATTTGCTGATTTGCTGATTTGTTGTCCAAGGTTGACATAACTTTTGACTTCTTCAAATATCCATTGATCTACTTAAATTCTTAGATTTAATAAAGCTGTTAAACGACTTTGGATTACTCAGGATCATTTTAAACCAAATGTTCTTGCTTGTGTATGAGAGTTCTTGAATTTGAAGCTGCAGGTCTTAAGGTATTCTTTCAAATATGACAATATAATCGGCAAATCATAAGTTGTTTAATTAAGCCCCATTTAACTGGATGCATTTTTCTTCCCAGTCCAAAGTCTTGAACACTTCCAGAGTTGTCGTGAAAAGTTTTGGTGTCTCCTTGACATACTCCATTACAAATCATAATGCGTCTTTGAGAAGTTGGATTGGAGGACTTGGTGGAGTTGGATGATGTAGCATTGTTGTAGAAATATTTAAAACAAGTGATATGTGTCTAAAGAGTTTTGATTTCTTAGAGCTTTGATGACTGAGTTTGTATTTATTGAATCAAATGCTTTCTCAAAGTCAACAAAGCCCAGGCACAGAGGAAGCTCATATTCTCTGCATCTTTCCAATACAACTTACACATGATCCATTGTGTTAGATTCACTTCTGCATCCTGTTTGATCTCTGGATTGGGCATTTTCCAGTGTGTCTTGAAGGTTATGTGTTAATATATCCGTAACTACTTTGTATAAGAAGGAAAAATAGTGTGTGTGTTGTTACCCGGTTAACATAAACAAAAAAAAAATGTTAATATATTGTATGTATGTAAAATAAATATGAATTGTGATGAAGAGCAATTTGAAAATGGAGGCAAAATACATTAATTTACTAACATACAAACTAGTACATATTCAGTATTCCCCTGGCAAGAGAATATGTCTGCTATCTGTACAAAGATGTCAAACTGCAGACAATTCTCAAACAAACATTGTTGATAAATTCCTGACATGCACTGGTCAATTTCTTAAAGTAGATGAAACACGTATTGCACACTTCTTGTAGATAAGATCAAAGAAACGTTAAACACATTAGGAGGAGATCCCTTGATCACCTTACTTTTAAATGTGCTTTATGACAGTACTGTTAATGTTTTTTCAGAGTTATAAAAGAAAAAAATATATATTCTAGTACAATCGTTGTTGACTGGACAAATCAAATAATGGAAAGATATTCCCCTTCTCCCTTTCTTTAGAGATTGTTTTTTTTTGTGTTGTTTTTTTATAAATGCCAGTATCCTGATATCTGTGGTATTACAATTTGCCCCAAAAGTTCAAATAGTTCTTTGCTTTTGAGCCCTCACATCAAAAATAAACATGAGACCAAATAAAGTACAGAGTCATGGGAAATTCTTATCAAACATACCCTTCCTCCCTCTGTCCTTAACATTTTTTTAAGACCTCTGTGATCTACTGAAAGGGAAGATGCAAAAGCACTAGGGTTGTGCCAGCAGGTTTACATACTCCCAAGCTTTCACTGGGAAAGAGTTTGAGAAGAGTTTCTTGCTCTTCAACTCTCCAGCGCCTCAACCGCTACTGTTCTCTATCTGTCACTCTCATAAAGGTTTCTCTGCCCCACAGCACAGCAGATGTGCTTGTGAGCTACCAACTGCCAAGCTAAGTTCTGGTAGAGTCTACCAAACAGAACAGAGACATTCCTGAGGCCATTCAGCAGAATACCACCAGGTTAGTCAAGCCTCTTAAAGTGAGTTCTTATAATGCCAAATGTCCTTTGATCCAAAATCAAGTGGCTCAGTGTGACTACAGTTTCTCCAGGAGCAGGAAAAAATGTAAATTGATGAACACAGGGTGTCCTTAGTATTCCAAACATAATATTTAAAATGTTATAATAAATTGCCCAAGGTCAACCCAAGGATCAAAGAAAGATGATAAATTTGGGGGTCTTTTTCTACAGGTTCCATTTTTCTCCAGACACTTTTTTTTCTAATAAGTCTGGCAAGGTTGATAGCCATACCTTAAAATAGCACTGCAGCCACAGCACCTGTGTTTTGTTATTACAAGGGAATAAAATAATGTGAAGATTGTGCTTAGCTAATAGACTAATGTGTAGATCTAACCTGGTGAAGTGATGTAACTCCCTCTAGACTTGGTATAAAGTTCAAAACCTACACCTCAAGGGGACGTTTCTGTTATTGTCACAAGTTTGTGGCTATGTTGGCTATATTTTCACACTGTCTGCAAATAAGACTAGTCCTCTGAAAACAGAAAATTATTTGGAAGAACAGTCTATCAGACTACTAAAAGTGGTATTAACACTGAAACGTTAACATTGTAATTGGCACTGCACCCAAAGTAATGTGCTACAGCTTCTTTAATGGTGAACTGGGTCAAGTAATCTAAATGAAGGGGGTTCTGTATTTATATTGCATTTAGTAACTTTATTTGCCAAAAGGACTGCGGTATCCTAATGGACCTGATGAAATCTGAGTATCCGACTGTATCCAACTGTAAAGGGATCTCCTCTCATTAGAAAACATGGAATCTCTAAATATAGAGATACCTAAAATATGAAATATGAAATCAACCTCGTCCCTGTATATACTTTGTGTATCATCATCATCACCCTGAGCTATTGATAATTCACTGCTGGCAGGAAGGATCCCAAAAATTCTCCCATACAATCCTCATCCTTACTGGTCCTGCAGACTTCATGATTTCACCTTTAATCTTTGGGTCATTTTTTGTGCCACTGGATCTGTTTCAACATATTCTTCTTTTCAGTCTGGCCCTTGTAATTGATGTGGTCAAACTCTTTCTCATAATGAAGGAATGCTATTCACAGTAATATCATACTCATTGGTAGCTTTACTTTTTCTTGTACTTGAAGATAGGCTACAGAACTGTATCCTCTTACAAATTCTGCTTATTTGATCTGGCTAGACAGAACATATTCCTTGTAAAATGATAGGTTGCGTATGCAACCCCGGTTATCTGAAAAAGGAAGCACTGCCCAAGGGGGAGGGGTTTCTGCGCACTTCCGTAGGAACCCAATCAAAACGTCACTCTATCAAAGCTGCCACTGGCCACTGCGCTCATCACTCAGAACAGGTCCCTTCCCACATCCTGTTCTATAAAAGGTGATGTCAGCACAGGTTCCGGGACCGTAGTCACGCTCTTACCAGGAACTGTCTAGAATCAGCATATACAAAGCAGGGCTACAGAGTGTCAACTCTCACACCCTCCGCAAACAATAGCAAGGCCAGCTGCTCTACTAGTGCAGCTAGTAGTGAGGCCGTATCTACTTGCACAATATCTGGCGCGGGCAATCAAGCAACTTGTGCAGTTTTATCATGGCAGTAGACCCATGATCCAATAGGAACGGGGCCACAGGCCCACTGAAAAAACACAACATAATACATAGCCGGCTAGTCAACAGAGTAACCGAGCTGAACAACAATATACAATATATACATATCACGTGACAGCAAGACCGCTAGAGGTCTTCACGGGTCCACCCGAACCTGAGGACCCGGGACCCGACCCGGGTCCATATTTTAAACGGTCAGCCGGGTTCTGTACTTCGGCTCCCGGGTCTGTTTAACATTGTGTGTAATACCCAAGTGACGCAATGACTTTACCAATTGACGATTGGCTCTTTTATTTAGAAGGCAGGACTTATTCCGCCCTATCAGTGTTTGACAGATGACGTAAACCGAAGTGCATTATTAGCTTCGGCACGATTTTTGAGATATTGTGGTTGGAGTTTGTTTTCGCTTTGTAAATGTAAAATCTATGACAGACGCGTCTCAGAGCACTGATGACAGCAGATTAGTAATGCTAATGTCAGCGGCCGTAGCACTGAATGAGCAGTCATTACTATAGTTCAAAAGGGCAAACAGTGGAAGTTATCGTATTATGCGAGATACAAAAAAACTGCAAAGCTGCAAAGCTCCTCCGCCACCGTGACAGCAAGTGGACTTTTGAAGCTGAAATAATGAGTGGATTATACATGCTCTTTCAATCAGCAAGAGAGGACCAACATGGATGTTTCTTGGCAAGGAGGATGGATTGTATGCATCACGATCAGGTACAGGAGAGAAGGCTACTAATGTTACTAACAACTTAGATTTCGTACAAACAAACTATATACACCACTGGGCACGGGAACAAACTCATGTGCCACTTATGTAACACAGGAGCAGTCGACGCCTGCTAGATAGAGCGGCTAACGCAGGGCAACATGAGGTCTACTGTGTTGACAAACGAACTATATACACAGCAGAACACGAGAGCCCGCTTAAGTGCTTCCTGCTGAGGGCAGCAGCAGTGGTCTCTTGCTCTATGGCACACAGCCAGAGCGGGACACAGACCTGCTGACCAAGGAACTATTTAGACAGCGAGGCAGCGAAACTCGAGCGTCATCAGCTGGGAACAGCGGCAGTGAGCTCCATTTTACACATTTTCATAACAGAGCTACAGTCCTGTTGTTTAACACATATTATATACAGCTCTGGAAAAAATTTAGAGAACACTGCAATTTTGTCTTAAATCAGCATCTCTACATGTATGGCAGCCATTCCATTGCATTCATATTTTTATTTGGAATTCGGGAGAAATGTCAGTAGTTTATAGTATAAAACAAAAATGTTCATTTTACCCAAACACATACCTATAAATAGTAAAACCAGAGAAACTGATAATTTTGCAGTGGTCTCAATTTTTTCCAGAGCTGTATATATATACAGAGCGGGTTACAGGCCAGACGCAAGCATCACAGCAACACAATGCATAATAAACTAACTATATACAGGGCGGCCACATAAGGTAACGTGTCTGTAGGCCGCATGACAGACCCTAGGAACACATCGACAGGGCTGTCAGCAAGTCCAGGAGCAGCTTGCATGGGTGCTCGCCTGGAAGGCATAGTCCGGTGGAAGGGAAGACACGGTTCACTAGCTCACTCAGGGTGCACTTAACAGGGGCTGACTCGGGGAGGAAAGGCAGGAGCCAGAGCCCGTAGGCTACTGGGGCTCGACTGCAGCCAACACTGGGTTCCCAGTGGAAGGGACCGGCTCTGTCACGTCCAACCTGTAGAACCGGGCAAATGTAAGCGGTGAGACCCAACCTGCAGCCGCACAAATGTCTGCCAAGGGGGCACCTTGAAAAAGGGCCCACGATGTGGCAACACCTCGAGTCGAGTGGGCCACCAGGTGTTCAGGCACCGGGGTCCCAGTGGACTCGTAGGCCATGGTAATGGTGTCCACAATTCAATGCGAGAGGTGCTGCTTTGAAAGCGCCTGGCCCTGTGTCCGCGCTCCATAAGACACAACAATTGATCTGAGTGCCGAATGTCCTTAGTGCGTTCCAAATAGCACCTGAGGGCCTACACAGGGCAGAGCAGGTGAAGCCGACTCTCTTGCTCTGAAGCAAAGGGAGGAGGATGGAAAGCCATCAACTCAATAGGCCTGTTGACATGGAATGGAGACAGCACTTTCAGGAGGAACGCAGGGTTAGGCCGTGCATGACCCTGGAGCCATCTCCCGCAAAACAGACACACGATGGATGTACGGACAGGGCGTGTAACTCGCTCACGCGTTTTGCAGAGGTGATTGCCAGCAAAAACGCAGTTTCAGCTCAGCTGAGTTCAGCTCAAATGGGGCTTGGAAAAGTGTGTCCAGCACTACATCAAGGCGCCATGTGGACAGTGAAGGGGTGTGAGGAGGCCGCAGCCGTTGAGCTCAATCCGGACATGACACGCCGAGATGGCCGCCAGATACACTTTAAGCATGGACGGCGACTTGCCCTGGTCCAACAGCTCCTGTAGAAATTGTAATATAACCCCAATGGGGCAATTAATTGGGTCTTGACCACAGTCTTGGCACCAGGTGCTAAATGTCTGCCAGTGGTAGGAATACTGCGACCTCGTAGAGGGACCTCTCGCCGACCGAATAGTGGCTTCTACAGCGTCTGACAGACCCCAGGCAATCAAACGCTCCAACTCAGGGGCCAGGCCCAGAGCTGGAGGAGGGCCGGATTGGGGTGCCAAAGTGTGCCCTGCACCTGGGACAACAAGTCCGCTCTCACTGGAAGCTGCCAAGGCTCTCCATGGAGGATGGTGATCAGGTCTGCAAACCAGAATCTGCGAGGCCACCGTGGGGCTATCAGCAGAACTGTCACTCGTTCTCTCTTGTCCTTCTCCAGGACCACCGGGAGAAGGGGGAACAGTGGGAATGCGTAAAGTAGACTGTGCGGCCATGTGTGGGCTAGCGTGTCGATCCCTAGGGTGCCTGAGCAGTCTCGGACAGAGAACCATAGTGGGCAGTGTGTGGACTCTGCCGAGGCAAAGAGATCCACTTCCGCCCTGCTGAACCGGCTCCACAGTTGCTGTATCACAAGTGGGTGGACGCGCCATTCTGAGACCAGGGAGCCTCCCCGAGAGAGGAGGTCCGCTGCCATGTTGGACAGGCCTGGGAGGTGAACTGCTCTGATGGAGCAGAACCATGACTGCGCCCATAGAAGCAACCAGAGACCTCCTTGCCTGTTGATACAGGCGACCACCACTGTGTTGTCCATCCGAACCAGCACATGTCTGTCACATAGGACTGGCAGGAAATGAGACAGTCCAAGGAGTACTGCTTGTAACTTCAGGACCTTGATATGGAGGGCCTGTGCGGGCTCCGACCACCTGCCTTGAACTCCACGTCCGTCGCAGACTGCTCCCAAACCTTGCATCTGTCGTCATGACTGCTCGGTGGTAGACTAGCCCCAGGGGCACACCGAGGGTCAAATTGTGAGGGCTCCGCCACCAACGGCGCACATTCCAGCACGCCAGAGTGACTGTCCATCCTGAGATGGAGCAGATAGACTCCCCTCAGACTACAGCAGCGCGGTATGAGCCAGCGGTGGAGCGTCATGGTGTGGGGGGGTGGCACGGCCAGGAGGTGCAGATTTGGTCCATCCTGTAGTTTAGAGCATGGATGGCCTCATCGCGCTCCCTGTCCGTGGAGCCTGACCTCTGTCGCCAACAGTGCGGTGGGGAGGAGGCAAGCGACAACTCAGAAGCGGGGGAGGGAGCCCGTGGGCTTTGCTCTACAGCTCTTCCCTTTCATTCACGTACACGTGCAAGGGCGTGCGCAGCCGGGGGGCCAGGGAGAGGCGGAGATCCAGCACCCCTGAGAACCCCCTTATCACTCGCCGAAGTGGGAGACCTTTGGGTGGGGCAGCGCATGGTGGGATGACGGACCTCTGGGCACGCCGTAGCAGACCCGTAAGTTGCAGCCAAATCGCGCCCACTGTCGGTGCCTAGACAGATGGGGCATAGGACCTCCCCACTCCAGGCGGACAAGGTGCATCAACCGCATGCCGCGCAATGGTGGGGGCGAGAGGAACTCATCGCTGAGTGCACATGCGCGTGAACAGCGAAACGTGCACCAGGGGCACACAACAACTGAAACGCCTCCACGACAAGTGGAGCACCTAGCGGGCATCTCCACTTGGCAACGTTTATGTATACGGGGGCACTGCAACACCAACCAAATGCAACCTTGCTGTTGCCGGACAGAACATTGTGTATGCCAAGGACCAGGTGCTGGATACAAGCGCCGCGTAGGCCCGTAGGCTTAACCACAAAGTGTTTGCCAGGGTTTCCATGAACACCGGGTGATGCAGAGACCGAGGTCCAAGGGGGTCGAGGGTAGTAGACCACCATCCGTAGTGGGATCTAAAACCGAGGCCTGCACACACGGACGAGGAGGACTAGCAGAGCTCATTCTCAGCGAACTGAGAGAGCGAGATTTCCTATAGCTGCAGGCTGTAGTGCGGGCGCAAGCTGGCAGAGGAGCCCCTCATGCGGGTGAGATCTCTTATGACACACTTTTTTTTACTGCCGCTGCTAGCGCTCCTGCTGTGAAGGAAAAAGCCCTGTGGACAAAAAACCAACATAGCAAGCAGTCGGAATATATAAGGCACTATATAGACACGACCATTATTTTTAAAAGTGTTCTATTTGTAATGAAACTGACAGAAAACGCAACCGGAGCCCCGGTGCACGTACAGAACAGAATCGGATTAGCTATCAAAAGATATCTAACACAAATACAAATAGAGACAGAGACAGTAAACGGTGGTGAACAACACAGTCGTGAAGCCAACCAACCAAATAATAATTGTTAAATAACAATGAGTGGTCTAATGCACAGACAAGAAACAGAGAGGTCATGTTCTCGAGTCCAGGCTAAATGGCAAAACAGGATTAACCTGCACTGACGTCACATTTTATAGAACAGGAAGTGGAAGGGACCTGTTCTGAGTGACGAGCGCAGGGGCCAATGGCAGCTTTGATAGAGTGACGTTTCGATCAGGTTCCTATGGATGTGCTCAGAAACCCCTCCCCCCTTTCAGGCAGCAAGTTAAGTATTTTGCAATAACCAAGGACTTTTATCCTCATTCTAACACAGAATAAACATTAGAGCTTTAAAGAGGTACACAAAATGAAAGGGAAATGGTAAAATCTTAAAAATACAATAGTTTTATTTAAAGCAGAAACAGATCAATGTTTTTAAGCTAATAAAAATCACAAAAACATGTTATGTCAAGAATAGGCAGACAAGGGTAAACGTGAGCACTAACTGTTTGAAATTACTAATTATTTCAGAGTGTATGGACAGGCCAAAACTGACAAATCTAAAATAGTTTTAACAATTAAAAATATATAACTCCCTTTTGAAGTACCTGAGATTTAATAAGAATTCCACTACATTATTTAGGGATAATATCTCAGGACAGGCTCACTATCTTTTTTAAATAAGTGTCATAACTAAAGGTGATGCTCTAAAGATCTCAATTCTTTAAATAGTCGACCACAGGCAATATCAGCCTTGTGATACTTGTGGCACTTGATGTAAGTGGATATTATTACAAAACAACTTGAAGATAACAGAAATTTACCCTATTATCTGCAAAGCGAGAACATACTATAATTTCTAAATTTAACTAAGACAAACATAAGAAATGCCAACATAGATGACATCCTACTTTAACCTTTGCAGAGTGTCAGTTTTCCTGAAACATTTCTGATAAATGTCATGAGACATTATCAACTAAAGATGGAAGAAAAAAAGCATTGAATTTATGTGTGTGTGTCTGTAATATGTATCTATGTATGTATGTGTATGTGTATGTGAAGGCCTCCACAAAATGTTTCCACTTTGATCTATAGCTTATCTTTTCCTTGTCATGCCTGCAAAGTTGAAGATTTAATCTTCTCTTATTTTATGTGGTTGTCTTCTAGGTCTTTTTAAACTCTTTGTATCCATTCAATAGCTTATTTTTTTTCCATCTTTGATCTGTTCTTCTTGAAAAATGTCCAGCCCATTGCTGTTTTAACACTTTCATCCAATTATATCAGATATTTTGGTTTGTTCTCTGATCCATTCTCTTCTTGTTATTCCAAGCTTCATTGTCGTGCGCAGTTTCTGTATCATTTATGCATTAAGTGACCAGGTTTCACAGTCATAAGGGAGCACTGGTTGTGTGCATTGATCAAATACTTCTTTCTTCAGGCAAAATAGTATATTTCCTTTCAACAGTGTGCTGTTTCTTCCTAATGTTCTCCATCCCATTTTTACTCCTCTTTTGATCTTTTCCATATTATCTCCATCTGCGCTGATTTGTTGTCCAAGATAGACATAACTTTTGAATTCTTTGAGTATCCCTTGATCTACTTCAATTTTTTTTAGATTTAACAAAGCTGTTAAACATGACTTTGGATTAAACAGGTTCATTTTATATCCAATTTTCTTGCTTGCACCTGAGAATTCTTGAGGTTGAAGATGCAGGTCTTTAGGTGTTTTTGCAAATATAACAATGTTGTTCAGATAAGACCTGTTTAACTTAATTCATTTCTTGTCCCAGTCCAAAGTCTTGAACACTTCTTCAAGAGTTGCCGTGAAGAGTTTTGGAGAGATTGTGTTTCCTTGATTATATCAGTGTCTTGGTAAAGTTGTTGATGTAGCATTGCTGTTGATATATTTAATAAGAGTTTCCTCAATGTTTTGAATTTATAGAGCTCTTATGACTATGTTTTTTTGTAGTCAACAAAGCCCAGGCACATATTGTCTGCATCTTTCCAATACTTCTCACACAACTTGTTTATGATCCATCGTGTTATATCCTACTTGTTCTCTTGATTAGTCAAAGTCCAGCATGTCTTGAAGGTGTTGTGTTCATATCTTTGTAAATACTTTTTATAAGATGAAAAATAGACTAATGGGCCTACAGTTCTTCAGATCTTATTTGTCTACTTTCTTGTGAAGGACAATGACAGTTTCATTGTTCCTTTTTTTTTTAGGATCTCCACTGTGATTCCATCTTCTTCAGATGCTTTTACATTTTTCATCTTTATGGCATAGCTAACGTCTTCTGGAATCACACCTGGTATTTCACTTGTGTTCATTGAGAACTCTTCTTCTTCTTTATTGCTGTCATCACTATAGGTTTCTGTAAAATTCTTCAACTCTTCTGATAATCTCTGTTTTTGATTGTTGTGCAATTATAATTTTTCAGGACAATGATTGGAATGTTTCCTATTCAGAGGTTTTGTTTTGCATTTTCATGTTCCCATTATTTTCAATGGTTTCATTAATTAGGTTGTTGTTAAACTTTCTTACATCTTCAGAAATACCTCCCCTTATGATTTTGCACAGCTCAATGTAATTAACATTTCATTTAGTCTTGACTGTATTTTATTTCTCTTATTTTCTTCATAGGTTCTCATGTTTCTTGAAAGATAGTTTTATCTTCTTGTGATGTGTTAGTTCCTCCAAATTATCTTGCAAATTCCATAGTGTCAAATGATATTTACAAAGTACACTACATTGGTTATTCAATTCAAATGAGTACTCCACATGATGTCCATTGGCTTGTTTGGTTTCTTCATTCGTTTGCTTCTTTTTACTTTGGCATTGAGATGAATTCTGCACGGAATCATTCTGTGGTCACTTCCTTTTAGAACCATGCAGTTTTCTATTGTATGTTTACGGTTCGATAAGATGTAATCTATTTCACTCTTTCCTCCATTACGACCTCTCCAGGTCCATTTTCTTGTTGGCTTTTTCTTGGAGAGAATGTATGATAAATGTGTGTTCTCTGAAAATTCCACTAATCTATCACCTCTTTCATTTTACCTCCATTACCATATTTACCTACTGAGGCCTCATCATGTTGTTTTCCCAATTCTTGCTGTCAAATTTGATGATGTTATTCTTCATTCTCCTATGTTTAATGAATCCAACACAACATTTGTTGTGCCATGTTCAAATAAAATGTCCACTCTTCAGTTCAATTAGTTATTTTTCTTTTCATCCAATTTCAATATAAGGTCCAATTTCATTTGACAGAGTTCTTCCTCACATTCGTGAACTTTAGCTTCACTAGAGAGAGTTGTGCAGTTGTACGTAGCCAGGGTAAGAAATCCATGGCAGCCTGTCCATACCCAGTAATAGTTAGCAGTCTCTGTTTTCATTGTCCCCTGACCACTGCCTTGAATATATATATATATATATATATATATATATATATATATATATATATATATATATATATATATATATATACACACACATTTCCTTATACATTTGGTTTATTTATTTATGTCTGTATGTATTTCTTAATTTATTATGTATTAATCATCCTGAAAGAATTTACATTAAATTTATATAGACTACCTTGAATGACATCTATTACATTCACCAATTAATTTAAGCATTATTCAGCAGTAAGCAACACTATTTAAAAATAAAATACTTCTTAATAATAAAGGAGATTTTTTTCTCATATTCCAAACTCACTACAACCATCTGTACTGTTGCTAAGCAACGCCTGTGTGCTCATATTAAACTTTCTTCCATTTCAGTTGTTTGAACACTATTGGCAAACGAGGCTGTTTTAGTAAACAGTCTAATGAAAAAGAGAGGGACAATATGTTAGTCAGTTGTCTCATTTATTTGACATATATATATATATATATACACACACTCACCTAAAGGATTATTAGGAACACCTGTTTAATTTCTCATTAATGCAATTATCTAACCAACCAATCACATGGCAGTTGCTTCAATGCATTTAGGGGTGTGGTCCTGGTCAAGACAATCTCCTGAACTCCAAACTGAATGTCTGAATGGGAAAGAAAGGTGATTTAAGCAATTATGAGCGTGGCATGGTTGTTGGTGCCAGACGGGCCGGTCTGAGTATTTCATAATCTGCTCAGTTACTGGGATTTTCAAGCACAACCATTTCTAGGGTTTACAAAGAATGGTGTGAAAAGGGAAAAACATCCAGTATGTGGCAGTCCTGTGGGCGAAAATGCCTTGTTGATGCTAGAGGTCAGAGGAGAATGGGCCGACTGATTCAAGTTGATAGAAGAGCAACTTTGACTGAAATAACCACTCGTTACAACCGAGGTATGCAGCAAAGCATTTGTGAAGCCACAACACGTACAACCTTGAGGCGGATGGGCTACAACAGCAGAAGACCCCACCGGGTACCACTCATCTCAACTACAAATAGGAAAAAGAGGCTACAATTTGCACAAGCTCACCAAAATTGGACAGTTGAAGACTGGAAAAATGTTGCCTGGTCTGATGAGTCTCGATTTCTGTTGAGACATTCAGATGGTAGAGTCAGAATTTGGCGTAAACAGAATGAGAACATGGATCCATCATGCCTTGTTACCACTGTGCAGGCTGGTGGTGGTGGTGTAATGGTGTGGGGGATGTTTTCTTGGCACACTTTAGGCCCCTTAGTGCCAATTGGGCATCGTTTAAATGCCACGGCCTACCTGAGCATTGTTTCTGACCATGTCCATCCCTTTATGACCACCATGTACCCATCCTCTGATGGCTACTTCCAGCAGGATAATGCACCATGTCACAAAGGTCGAATCATTTCAAATTGGTTTCTTGAACATGACAATGAGTTCACTGTACTAAACTGGCCCCCACAGTCACCAGATCTCAACCCAATAGAGCATCTTTGGGATGTGGTGGAACGGGAGCATCATGCCCTGGATGTGCATCTCACAAATCTCCATCAACTGCAAGATGCTATCCTATCAATATGGGCCAACATTTCTAAAGAATGCTTTCAGCACCTTGTTGAATCAATGCCACGTAGAATTAAGGCAGTTCTGAAGGCGAAAGGGGGTCAAACACAGTATTAGTATGGTGTTCCTAATAATCCTTTAGGTGAGTGTATATGTATATATATATTTTTTTTAATAGTATTTCTGGTTACAGTTAAAGTCAATACTTTAAAGCCTTCCCTCTATTTATTAATATTTGTACATATAAATACTATTTTCCATTGTCATTTAATATGTCATTTTATACGTAGCTATAGAATACTGGAATTGTAGTATTTTCTGTATGATGAATAGGGTTGTAATGAGTGCAGCTGTACAATAACATAAATCAATGTCACTGTTGATATTAAAAACCATTGTGATATGGAAACTGGCTTTTTTTATATAGGGAAAAGAAACTTACAAAATACATGGTTCCTCCTTATATCAAATAAACTCTGGTTCTACCTCTATCTTCCATCTTGAGAAGACAAAGCCATGCTTATAATTTTCTTCTGTTTAATACGGCCCATTCATTTCAATTTAAACCCCCAACATTCATGTTTTATTAAATGTTATACTAGACCGCTCAAAATCTGAGTCACATAAAATGTTATCAAGGCTATAATGTTCTGGCCCTGTTTTCTTCTGTAGATAAACTATGAACAAATCACCACCTCGGTTAGATGCAGATTCTATCAAGCCAATGTCCCTGTTTCAGTGTTCGCCCCTGCCAGCTCAGAGCAGAAAGTCAAAATGTGTTCTGTCCCTCTTGTTTCAACAGGCTTTAGCAAAAATCATGCCTAAGGGGAAATATTACTGTTCATATAAATTCAAACAAATTGCATTGGATAACAGATTCAAACAAGGCTTTCCTGTGCACTGAAGGACAGTGTAAATAATGCACTGGTGTTTTATGTTGTATTTTGCTCTGTGGCCTTTGCTGAAATTCGTTACAAAAGGATGACATTTAGATTGTCTTTGCCTTGTTTAAAAAGAAAGGCAGAGCAGATAGACATGCACCTGAAGCCTTACTATGCAGGAAGATCACACATAAGATAGGTGTAATGTTAACAAGGGATGATTTATGACCCTATATGAGACTAGTAGGCTTTGTTTTGTTATCTGCAGGTGACTTTATTCACTATGTACTCAACATTTGTAGACTATTGGATGTCTGGCCTTCATTAATTGGTCTGGATGTAATCTGTACAAAGGGAAAATTAAATGACAGCATAATCTGCAGTAGCTTCACATGTCTGTCTTTCCACTAATTGGATTCATTAGACTGGAATCAATATGATATATTTTTTTTGTATATCATCAAATGAACATCAATACGAGTGGGCAATGTTTCAGTTCCAATAACATTAAAGCACAGTGTTTGCAAGTCTGCATTTATATGCTGAAAACATAAGCTTTCTGGAAGGTGTAGTGCTGTATAAACCATTTATTTACAGCTGTGGTTTTCTCTGGTTTTCTGTTTATAGGTATGTGTTTGGGTAAAATGAACATTTCTGTTTTATTCTGTAAACTACTGACAAAATGTCTCCCAAATTCCAAATAAAAATATGAATGGAATGGAATGGCTGCCATACATGTAGAGATGCTGATTTAAGAAAAAATTACAGTGGTCTCTTAATTTTTTCCAGAGCTGTATATATGGGTCATTGTCCAAAAACATGTACCACTAGTATTATACGAGAGTCAAAAATTGAACATGTCATTATCTATTGTATTCTTGCATTTTCTTTTATTATTAAATGCCTTATCTAAAGACATCTGTATGAAAAAGATAATCAGCAAGATACCTTTTTTACCACCCTCCCTAGGGTTTTGATAGGATCAAAAACAACAAACAGGTGTAAAAAAAGTATAGAAACAAATATTATCTTGTGTTCTTGGTTGTCTGATATGCTCATTTTAATATAGCAACAATGTCTGCATGCATCTGTAGATGTTCATGAGAGTATGAATGGGTGGATGTCATTTATTTAAAATGGTGCGTTCTCCAGCCATGTTTGGGTATGTGTTTCATTCTCTGGCACACCCAACATAACATTTTGCTACATGTTTGGGTTATTTAGAATTTCTTTCTGATGTTTTGCTACTGTAGACTTGCTCAAAAAGGTATCACAGTGAAACAATGAATTTGTTAACAAAATACTTGTGCTTTACATCTGTATTTGTGTTCGTATAGTGCAGATGTCTGCAGTTCTGCGCTGCTCCACCAATGGGATCTGTGGAATTGTGCAGCTTTGTGCAGAACAGAGGAAATCTACGCAACACGAACACAACCTGCAACAAACATAAAATAAGCAGACAAAAATAAATAATAATTGTTATTAGATTGTATTCAATATAACAAGACTCATGACCACTTAAAACCAATTTAAATTATCTTATATTCTGTTGGCTGCTTTTTGAGATTTGCGACCATTTGCTTCCAGGAATTGTGCTAAGCTAATGAAATTAAACATTCAGATTCCTTCAAACTGGACACACAGACCTAAAAATAATATCCATGCATTCATATAACTCTGGGTGAGTCATATATGCCAAAATACCAAAATATGCCTTTAAGTAACTTTCCTCTAAGTGAAGTTGCCACAGTTAAGAACATAAGAACATAAGAAAGTTTACAAACGAGAGGAGGCCATTCGACCCATCGTGGTCGTTTGGTGTCCATTAATAACTGAGTGATCCAAGGATCCTATCCAGTCTATTTCTAAATGTTCATGATTTTGACGACTTGAATCAAGTCCCACCACATAGTCTCCTCTGTTCCAGGGTGAAAAGGCTCAGTTCCCTCAGTCTCTCAGTAGGACATTCCCTTCAGTCCTGGAATAAGTCTGGTTGTTCTCCTCTGAACTGCCTCTAGAGCAACGATATACTTCTTGAAGTGTGGAGGCCAGAACTGTACACAGTATCCACTCTAACTAGTGCATTGTACAGTCTGAACATCACTGCCCTTGTTTTAAATTCTACATTTTTGACAATATACCCTAACATTGTGTTTGCCTTTCTTATTGCTTCCCCACATTGTTTGGATGGGGAAAGTGAGGAGTCCACATAGACTCTTAGGTCTTTCTCATGCATTACTTAATCTAGTTCTATTCCTCCCCATTTTTGTTACCTGCATGTAATACCTTGTCAACATTGAATTTCATCTGCCAGGTGTCAGCTCACTACTGAATATTGTCTAAGTACCTTTGAATAGCCTGTGCTGCTGAGATTGTATCTGCTGAGCCACCTATTTTAGTATCATCTGCAAATTTGACAAGTTCGCTAAATATCAATATCAGTTCTGGCCTTACTGGCAGAGGGATACAGTGAGCATCGGGTTGCTTCCATCCTTCAAATTTCAAAGACGGTGGTTCATAAGAACAAGGTCAAGCAGCAGACATTGGGGACAACAAAGCTACAGACCGGCACAGGGCAAAAACCACTCTCCATTGACTGGCATGACTACCAACTCATTCGAATTTCACTCAACAACCGTAGGATGACATCAAGTGACCTACAAAAAGAATGGCAAATGGCAGCTGCGGTGAACGGCGAGGACGGTTTGAAACAGGCTCCTAGGGGCAGGGCTGAAGTCGTGCAAAGCTAGAGAAAAGCCCTTCATCAGTGAGAAGCAAAGAAGAGCCAGGCAAAGGTTTGCAAAAGACCACAAGGATTGGACCATAGAGGACTGGAGTAAGGTCATCTTCTCTTATGAGTCCAATTTTCAGCTTTGCCCAACACCTGGTCGTCTAATTAGACGGAGACTTGGAGAGGCCTATAAGCCACAGTGTAATGCACCCACTGTGAAATTTGGTGGAGGATCGATGATGATCTGGAGGTGCTTCAGCAAGGCTGGAATCGGGCAGATTTGTCTTTGTGAGGGATGCATGAATCAAGCCATGTACAAGGTTGTCCTGGAAGAAAACTTGACAATGTTCCCCTACTCTGAGGATTGTTTTTTCCAGCAGGACAATCTTCCATGTCACACAGCCAGGTCAATCAAGGTGTGGATGGAGGACCACCAGATCAAG
This sequence comes from Amia ocellicauda, assembly GCF_036373705.1. Taxonomy (NCBI): domain Eukaryota; kingdom Metazoa; phylum Chordata; class Actinopteri; order Amiiformes; family Amiidae; genus Amia; species Amia ocellicauda. The sequence continues at coordinate 24,002,356 of NC_089851.1, forward strand.
ACCCTGTCATGGCCAGTCCAATCTCCAGACCTGAACCCCATTGAAAACCTCTGGAATGTGATCAAGAGGAAGATGGATGGTCACAAGCCATCAAACAAAGCTGAGCTGCTTGAAGTTTTGTGCCAGGAGTGGCATAAAGTCACCCAACATCAATGTGAAAGACTGGAGAGCATGCCAAGAAGCATGAAAGGTGTGATTGAAAATCAGGGTTGTTCCTCCAAATACTGATTTCTTAACTCTTCCTAAGTTAAAACATTAGTATTGTGTTGTTTAAAAATGAAAATGAACTTATTTTCTTTGTATTATTCGAGGTCTGACAACACTGCATCTTTTCTGTAATTTTGACTAGTTGTCATTTTCTACAAATAAATGCTCTAAATTACAATATTTCTATTTGGAATTTGGGAGAAATGTTGTCAGTAGTTTATAGAATAAAACAAAAATGTTGATTTTACCCAAACACATACCTGTAAATAGTAGAACCAGAAAAACTGATAATTTTGCAGTGGTGTTTTCCAGAGCTAAAAAAAGATAGAAAAAGCAAAAGCCCTAGTACTGATCCCTGTGGAACTCCACTAACAACCTCACTCCAGTTAGAAGCAACTCCTCTAATCAACACCCTTTGTTTCCTATACATCAACCAGTTCATAATCCATCTACTTACATGACCCTGAATGCCTACAGCTTCCAATTTGAGGATCAGTCTTTGGTGTGGAACCTTATCAAAAGCTTTTTGAAAATCTAAGTATATCATATCATATGCTTTCACGTGATCTACAGCTGCAGTAGCATGTTCTAATAAATTAGTAAGACATGATCTGCCTCGTCTAAACCCATGCTGACTATCTCCAAGAATATGGTTTTCATTAAGATGCTCCTCTATTTTCTAATATTTTGTCCAACATTTTACAAGTAATGCAGGTGATACTGATTGGTCTGTAATTTCCTGGCTCAGTTTTGTCCCCTTTCTTGTGGATTGATATGACATTTGCTGTCTTCCAGTCAGTTGGCACATCCCCTGTTCTAAGTGTCATTTGGAATATTAGTGGCCTATAAATAATTTCCCTCATTTCTTTAAGTACTGTTGGAAATATACCATCTGGCCCAGGTGATTTGTTGGTTTTTAATTCTGCTAGTCCCTTTAGTACCTCCTCCTCATTTATCCTGATCTCTCTTAGGGTTGGACTGGACTGGTTGTTAACCTATGGCATGTCATCTGTTTTTTCTTTTGTAAAAACCTCTGTGAAATACTCATTTAGAACATTTGCCATATCTTGTTCATTTTCCAAGATACTTCCATTTTTGCCCTTTATCTGTTTCACTTCCTCCTTCAATGACCTCTTGCTGTTGTAGTATTGAAAAAAGCTCTTTGCATTAGTTATAACTCCAAGAGCTATGTTTCTTTCTATTTCCCTCTTTGCTTTCCTGATCCCTTTCTTAAGATCTCTTTGCAGTTTAACATATTCTTTGTATTTTGTTTCATCCCTATGTCTTTTGTATGCACTATACAACATTTTCTTTCTCTTGATATTTTTTTACATACTTCTATTAAACCATTTTGTCCAATGTTTTTTGGACAAAATGCTAAGACTGGTCTGAAACTAGGAAAACAACAAGATGGCTGCCTCTCACCTGTACTTTCCTGTGTCTGTCTTTGGCAACTTGTAAATACGTCTGTTTACTTCTTGGTCTCAACAGCTGCTTTAAGTAGCTTTTGTCTACCTGCCGCCAATTCATGCCCTGATAAGTTGTGTACAGTGGTCTTGTTTCTCGTATTATGAGCTCTCATCTGTTTTCAGTAATGCTGGGCAATGGATCTCCTTCTGGGTGAAAGTTTTGGATTTCCTCTTCACTACCAGTCCAGGGATTTGGACATGAATCATGAATGAAGTCATGAATACATGTATTTTCTTGTACAGGTTCAAAGTCTGAATTTACTCCTCATACTAACAACTCAGAGCAAACCAGCAAACATGTTACCAATGGAGTTCACAACATAAAACAACAGTCATTAACACAAATTGATTATACTTTAAATATCCCCATTAATTTGGTGGTTAAAGGGGCTAAATTCATATCATTGTAAAATCTGAAATGAGGCTTTAGATTATTTTATCAACCCTAGTAGAGACGGGTCTAATATTGTAACGTGCATGGGGACATTCTTGCTCTATTAGCAGAAATGTTATGTTACTTCTTCTTTCACTCCACAACAGAGTGTTATTTTACATTCTGCCAGGAAGCAAAGACTGCTGTGCGATTTCCATTTTTGAACGGACAAGGCACATAATTAGACTTCCATAGCTACTTGCCAAATGGAAATTGCCACAAGAGTCATTTATCAGTGTCATGGTATACTAAATAACACAGTCAGCAGTTCTAATAGAAATATCACAATATTGTAAGGAGATAATTGATTTATGGTCTTTAAAAACAAATACTCAAATCAAATTCAAATACATACTTTTGTTAGTTGTAAAGGGCACCCATAGTATATGAACATCTACTGCTTAATTGAAAGAAAACATAAATAACTAACATAACAGTGTATGTTAAATAAAGTGGTATAAAACTTTTTTGCCCTAGGACTTTGTCTCATATAATTTTAAATACAAATATATATATATATATATATATATATATATATATATATACACTCACCTAAAGGATTTTTAGGAACACCATACTAATACTGTGTTTGACCCCCTTTCGCCTTCAGAACTGCCTTAATTCTACGTGGCATTGATTCAACAAGGTGCTGAAAGCATTCTTTAGAAATGTTGGCCCATATTGATAGGATAGCATCTTGCAGTTGATGGAGATTTGTGGGATGCACATCCAGGGCACGAAGCTCCCGTTCCACCACATCCCAAAGATGCTCTATTGGGTAGAGATCTGGTGACTGTGGGGGCCAGTTTAGTACAGTGAACTCATTGTCATGTTCAAGAAACCAATTTGAAATGATTCGACCTTTGTGACATGGTGCATTATCCTGCTGGAAGTAGCCATCAGAGGATGGGTACATGGTGGTCATAAAGGGATGGACATGGTCAGAAACAATGCTCAGGTAGGCCGTGGCATTTAAACGATGCCCAATTGGCACTAAGGGGCCTAAAGTGTGCCAAGAAAACATCCCCCACACCATTACACCACCACCACCAGCCTGCACAGTGGTAACAAGGCATGATGGATCCATGTTCTCATTCTGTTTACGCCAAATTCTGACTCTACCATCTGAATGTCTCAACAAAAATCGAGACTCATCAGACCAGGCAACATTTTTCCAGTCTTCAACTGTCCAATTTTGGTGAGCTTGTACAAATTGTAGCCTCTTTTTCCTATTTGTAGTGGAGATGAGTGGTACCCGGTGGGGTCTTCTGCTGTTGTAGCCCATCCGCCTCAAGGTTGTACATGTTGTGGCTTCACAAATGCTTTGCTGCATACCTCGGTTGTAACGAGTGGTTATTTCAGTCAAAGTTGCTCTTCTATCAGCTTGAATCAGTTGGCCAATTCTCCTCTGACCTCTAGCATCAACAAGGCATTTTCGCCCACAGGACTGCCGCATACTGGATGTTTTTCCCTTTTCACACCATTCTTTGTAAACCCTAGAAATGGTTGTGCGTGAAAATCCCAGTAACTGAGCAGATTGTGCCCGCCTGGCACCAACAACCATGCCACGCTCAAAATTGCTTAAATCACCTTTCTTTCCCATTCAGACATTCAGTTTGTAATTCAGGAGATTGTCTTGACCAGGACCACACCCCTAAATGCATTGAAGCAACTGCCATGTGATTGGTTGGTTAGATAATTGCATTAATGAGAAATTGAACAGGTTTTCCTAATAATCCTTTAGGTGAGTTTCCTTCCAACCAATAGCATTTTGCCACCACCATGACTTGGGTGCCTTATGCTAAAGTAATTTAGAAGTGGGGGTCATTTTGAATTTGGCTATTAGCCAATCAGAGGACAGGTCCCTTTTGGTCTCTGGTCATAAAGATAGGGTTACCAGGGCTACCAGGGGCTACCAGGGAACTTAGATAAAAGGGAGGAGGTCTGTTTCCTCTACCAAACCAGATGGTATAGAATTTCCCATAGAAAAATATATTCTATATTCTAAATAATATCTTACACAGGTTTCGATCCAAAACAGAGCAGTACAATAAACAATAGACAACCAGGTTGACATTAAAATCTAGCCTTCTGTACCATCTCAGTCTCTATATGTTTCAATGTGCCTTTTCAACATTTATGGGGTTGTGCTTAAATCTACACAACTTATGTTATTACCATTTGCTCAATTAATTCTACAGGCTTTGGTCAACTCTTTGGAGAAGACTAGGTTGCACATCTGTATTATATATATAAATAATACAAATACAGAATACAAATTATGCTAAACTTCTAAGCAGGGCCCAATTTCTCAAAAACCCTCTCTCCAACAAACTAAGGATTGCAGAGAATTATAGGTGCAAGGAGCTATCCTGTATTAGTTAATCCTTCACGTGAACAAATTGTTTGCTAAAGGGTTCTGCAATTACTTCAGTTCTGGCTGTAAAGTCAATTTGTTTAAAATGACATTAGTAGCTAGCCTTGGAGAGATTACTATTCATCTTTCTGAAGGGTTCCCTTATAAGTGATACAAAGTGTTGGAAAAGCTGTTCTAGTAAATGATACCTTTTAATTGCTAACTGTAACTGTATACCTCTCCTAACATGATTCAGGCTATTGCCATGGCATCACTTACCTTTAAATAAGACTAAGTTAATCTATAAATCAATTATTAAGGAATTTCTTTAGTATCAAAAAGTGTATTTAAATTTATTGGAAAAGGTGATCCAGTAAATTATACCTATCAATGTTGTGCTGTCTTTTAGTTGCTAACTGTACATATAAACCTCTCCTAACATGCTTCAGGCTATTTCCATGGTGTCTTTTTACTTTAAATACAATGCAAAGAGTTAAGCTAAAGACTGGATTAATCAAAACATTGACCCACCCACTGAGAGTGCTTGTAATTTAGTCCTTTACTGTCCTGTAAGATAGCACTTTACAATGTTTTATCATACTACTTGCCTTGCGTTACTAGTACTAATACTAGTATTTTGATTTCCCCTATGCTTCCTTCCCCTGGCCCTTGATTGTGACCTACAATCTTGTCTGCACTCAGCTTTAAGAATCCAGGATGTAAGACCTCATATTGTATACACTTGTGTAAATTGGAATTTGTAAACTGTATTTTGCTTTGAATTGCACTGTATTATGTAAATTGGAATTTGTAATGTTTTATGTCTTGAACTGCACTATATTTTTGCACTTTGTATTGCACTTATATTTTGTAAGTTGCCCTGGATAAGGGCATCTGCCAATAAATACATAATAATAATAATAATAATAATAATAATAATAATAATAATAGAGAAAACTACAAACCTGTATATCATAGCGGTTACATGTATGAGTAGAAGTAAGTAGCATCTTACAAATAATAAAGCTGCCACTTTGTACAGGTTTGTTGTTTTGTTTTAGCAGGCGTGTCAAATTTTGGATTTATTCCCTACCCAAATCAAAATTTTGACAAACCCACGAATCACAAATTACAAAGTTGTACCCTATTAAATTTTAATTTATAAATAGTATAGAGGGGTCTAACAATAAATTAAAATGCAATATATTTGCCTAACCTCATAAACTGTAGATTAAGTCACAAGTAATAAAAGGTATGTGTCTTCACAAGATAAAGGATCTATAATAACACATTCTGGATGAGTTATTCTGAAGAATCCAGTTTTTCATTAATCATTTTTCCATGTTCTCTTACTATATGTTTTGTTAAAAAAAAAAAAGGTCAGTTTACACATGACTTAAAAAGTTAATACTGTCTAGTGCCTTACTAATACATCACAATCCCAGTAGATGATGGTGGGCATCTTTCAAACAGAAACAAGAACATCTACTAAAGTCCACTTGGTGATTGGATTAAAGTTTTGATTTAAGCCCAGCCTTAGTGCTCCTTTTCACTCATATATTACACAGCCCAGAGTAATGAATGGGGTTATTAGCTTGTGTCTTGTTATGTCACATCTCTGAAGAGCTAGCCAGCTTTAAATTACCATGTTGACCATTTTTACTGTTATCACACCATTATTTGGGTTATCTCTGTGCCTAACATATTTCATAAAAAATAATAGAATACTTCTGAGAGAGAGTGAGATTTGAACAATAACAATGCATCCGCCGTTTGGCTGTTTCAGTTGCATTCATTTTGATTCTTTAGTGAACTATGATACCCCTAGTGGTCATGAGAAAAAAACACTATATAAAATGCACTGTGGGCAGTTGCATTTCTGTACGTTTTTATGTTTTGTTTTCAATATATTTACATATTCCGTTAGTTCCATTATAAAATTAAGATGACAAGTTAAGTATGTTTGGCCAAGGTATAGATCTAATAATCTATAGCACAGTATGTCAACACCTAGTGCTGTTGAACTTAAAAATGTAAACACTATATGTGTACAGATGTTCAGTACTGTAAGGTAACCCTGCCTTTGCTGCTGTGACTCCAAATATTCACAATTGTAGCATACCTTGGAAGACATCACCAGATATCAGTTATATGAAGTACTTTGAAAGCTGGTGATCACAAAATGTTACGTTGAATACCCTGGATAAGTGTCTGTCATTGTGTGAGAATATTTTGTATTCAAAGGAAATAAAAATACACACTGATGAAAGAGTGTAATGTCTTATTTCTTGGCAATGCTCAGCTGCCTCCCACCTTCACACACACATACCTACTTTCTACTTTTCTCTTATACTGCATCATTGCACTAATATGCCAAGGGAAACTATGCTGAAGGTTTTCTGTATACCCTTTCAAGGATATTCATCTGAAGCTTCCTGTAGATTTGACGCTTAGCACCTTAGGAATTCATCTCCAAGGTAAAAACAATCTAAAGAATTTAAGTACACCAGCACTAGTGAAAATATTACCGTATCAAGTCATCTTTATAAAAACATCGAAAGAAGGGTACAAGAGTAATGCAATCAATGTATGGAGTGGCAAAGTCATCATATTTTCAGTGCCAGACATCGACTTTCTATATGTTTGTTGGTTTATTACATTTTACTTATCCACAATATATAACATGAACAGAAATTATGTCCTTCAATTATGTCTGATATCCTTGTAAAAGCCAGCATTCAATCACACATTAATACACACACAATTGTACAGTTACTTTCCAAACATCAGGGAAAAGGTGAATGTTAACATTGAGCTCCTCTTACAATTCAGTGCTTCCATTTCTACGGTTGTGCATCAGATAATAACTCAGTCAAACTCTTTCCAAAAATAGAAAGAAATCAACTTGCAGAGAAAAAAAAAAGTAAGTGCTCATTTAGACTCATATTCAACTTGCTCACTCTTGTATTCTCTTTGATTGTTTCTCGTTTGCAAAGAATGTTTTTCAAACAGCCACATCTCCCTTGAGGATTCACTTACTGACCCAGCATGGATTTAAAACTTCTTTATACATAATTTGACTGGATATTCTACCAAGTACAGAACCATGATGAAACTTATTTTTCAGTTTCAGAGATTATCCCATCATATTAACAGAATTCATCAATTTGAAATATGGTTCTGTATCAATATATTTTTGGAAATATAATTGTGTTAATGCACACTGCCATCTAATGTGTTTTTGTAAGTCTCTGTTGTGATGAATGTATCATTTTAATGAAAAATGTAACAAAATAAAACAAAACACTGTAATCCTTACATAAGGATCACTACATTTTTCAGTATATCCTCGCCAGCTTTAAGATTTGAAATACCTCATTCCTGCTGTCTGAAAGATAAGGTTCTCATTTACAGATCTGCAAATAAGAGCTCCAAATTTCAGACAGAAGCATGATAAATAACTTAGTCACAAGTGTTTGGCTCGACCACTAAAACATTACTCAAGCTGAGGAAAAAAGACAAGTGTACCTCATTGCTAAACAACAAGACCAGCATTAGCATGGTAATCGTGTAATTTCAATGTGTATTCCTTTACGTACTTTAGTAATTTGGAAAACAATGAAAATAGCACTACGAATTGCAGCAGTACAATCCAGAATTGGTGAACACCACAAGCAGATCTGATAGTCACAGCTCAGTGATACCGTGATGAATGTAAAACATAAAGATCACTGACAAACCCAAATGAAACCTCAATAGGAGGTATCATAGCAAGTCAGCGGGTCTCAAGCGACAGCTATAAAGCTGTATTCCAACATTAAACTAGAAAATGAAAAAGAAAAAGACTTTCATTATGTTTTACCACTTACACATTTTTAACATATAATGTAAAATTGCATTGCAGCTTCGCGATTCTAAAATGAATCAAATAGACACAGAAATATGAAATGTGAAATGCCATGTATTAGTCCAGCCTTCATAAAGTAAATGTTCAATCAAAAGATTTAATGAAACAGAGGTACAGTATATTCAAGCTTTACTGTATTTATATTTATCTTTAAAAACCTCTGTCACATCCACTGAATCAAGATAGATTTAGAATGGAAATGTGTAATGCATTTCAAAACATTTCCATGAAACAATGCTGGCTTCCTATTGTTTTATCCATAGCTGACAAATGGAAAACGAGACTAAGGTTGGATCTGGGATTAATTACAACTCTGGTGGTATCCTAACTTCTAGTTTATTAGCCTTGTTACAAAGCATTGAATATGAAACAGATTAATTATGCTGCCAGTGGCCAGTGAACAGTTAGACATTTTACAGGTGAAAAGCTGATATATTGATTTTGTTTGGTTCCACACTGCTGAGTAAAATACATCATTGTCAACTCTGCTCTGTCCCTTTTTACAAACATTCTGAATAATGAATCGCATATTATCTGGGATAATACAAATCACACTTGGCAAACAAATAGAATTATAAAAGTTCTGAACAAGACTATAATGTCAGGGAAAAATATGTATTGATCTTCTAATGGATTCATCTACATTTCCAAGAAAAAACATGGTGGCAGGTGATAGTGTATTGGGAAAGGTCATACATACAAGTACATAAAAATGTAGGGACACAGTGTTATAGAGACCAAAGTTGTCCTACTTGTACATGTAGTAAAAACACAAAAGATCTCAAACCAGCAACATGCCAGAAATGCCTTTTGTTAAAATAGAAACACTAGTGTTATGACTTTAAGTACAGTGAATTCTGGATCATCATCATTATTATTATTATTTGGGAGATAAATGCTGTGAAACACATAAAAGGCTCTTGTCAGTAATTGTAATAACATAAGAACATAAGAAAGGAGGCCATTCGACCCATCATGCTCATTTGGTGTCCATTAATAACTAAGTGATCCAAGGATACTATCCAGTCTATTTATAAATGTTCCCAAATTGTCAACTTCTACCACATCGTTGGGGAGTTTGTTGCAGATTGTGACGACTCTCTGTGTCATTGTATTACTAGACTGATGTTTGCTCCACCGCTGGGTGGTGGAGTACCACAAACAAATAAGTAAAATGAAAAGACATGTTCTTTGGCAAGCAGGTTATTGTCTAGGATGTGTTGAAGGAATTATCCAAAACGTACATGTAATGTACCTAAATAAGGCTTTACTGCAAGTTCTCCTTTAAGGCTGCTATGTAATAATTTTACTAATCTACAGAAACCCTAGGTATCTTTTAGCACTTTCTCACTGCACAGTTTTGATTGCTAGAGATGAGGACACATGTCTGTGCATGTAATATCTATATCTACAGTATAACACTCTATTTGAAGCAAAGATTCACAGAGCTTTTCACAACATTAGTGGCCATGCATTGATGTGTCAAATTCCAGTGGTCATTTTAGTCATCATCAGCAAAGCAAAAAACTGGCTTCAGATTAACTTTTTTTAACTTGACTTTTTTAGTCTCCAAAGAATGACTTTCACTGTAGTGCGCTACAATGGCCCCATCAAAGATCCCTTCAGAATAGCGCAGACACGGCTGGCCTGCAGTTGTTTCAGTCAATGGAGAGATTTTGTGTTTATACATACAGCATATATCGTGGCCAGCCAATTAAATAAATATGTTCACAACATTAGTGTGTATTAGCCTACATACAAGCAGATTGCCCATGCCATTGCATGTATATCGAATGTATTTTGAACAAAAGGGAGGCAGGGTGGGGTGTATATCGAGGGCGTGGAGCCCTAAATCTCCATCATATTGTCCATGACCATTCAGCAAAGTCCCTGCACAGTCAACATGTTCAGTTCACTCATGACTTAAATGTTACCATGTTTCTAGAGAATGTTTCAAATATCTGCTGTGGAAAAGTTATGAACATCATCTATCCCAGAGAACAGTGCTTGGAGGCCAATGAACACCTGAAACTAGAATACAGGTGTCAGTCTGATGATACTTATTTAAAAGGTTTGTTTTATCATTAGGACAATAGTTCACTAAAGAGTACAACTCAACAAACCTAAATCTAAATTTAGAGCATAAATTGTTCATGATTACAAATTTAAAAAAAAGATGACTTACCAAGCAAGATATTGCTTACCAAGCTTTTAAAATGTAGTTGTCATCATGTAGTGTCCCATTAAAGATACATTTTTAGGAAAAGGAAAAACATGATGGATTATTCTCATAATGTCTCTCAATGCAATCCTCTGCTTCTGGTTGGCTGCACCGTTAAACTGCACTGACTGTTAAACAATGTGCAGGAAGTGGACAAATCCTGACGTTATCCCCTACTGGGAAGGAATCGCAGCAAAGTGGCCTATTCTTTTCTTTTTATCCACCCTGATAGAAAGTATGTAAAGAAGCAGAATTGTACTATTAAAGCAAAGTAGCCTATGGGCCAGTGCATTTCTGTGCCCTAGTTTCTAATTCCAGTTGTAGATTTCCACCCCAAGAGGTTCCTGTGCTTAAAAGCAGGAGTGCCAACTAAGCAACCATCACAATGCAGGGGTTGTCAGCATTCATTCAGATCTACACATGGCTCCAGCCTGACTTCAAAGGGACTGTTGGCAATTCGAATGAATTAACCCAGGCAATAGGGAGTCATACTTTTATTTTACAGACAGACCTTCCATATGCAATGCACCACACTGCTCAAAGATTGGGGATTATCTTTCAGGCTCTGTGCTTTCTACAGCTCCCAAAAGTGTTCTCTTAAGGACACAATTATAAATAATACAAAGTTTGTAGTATTTTCTGCTAAGACTGTGTCCGTGCACGGTGCTTTTACTGTATATTTATTTTATCTGAATCACAGTTCATTTAATCTTAACTTCTCTGTGCACGAATCCCCGGGAGAGATGCTCTTTCTGAGTGCACTCGGTTCATAACCTGCTCTACCAAAGATACATACAGGGGCCTTTCAAACTGAGGACATTAGTGTTACAGGGGCTGTTCCAGTGCAGTTTCCTCACATCTCCATCCTGGCTTGGCTTTAGTCACAAGGTGGGAAGCTATCTCAACCATACTTTAACTGAGTAAATTATTCATGAACGAAAGAAAAGCGAAGTGCACAGGATATACATGACAAGTACAATACAACACAGATGTGGTTGTATGTAACATTACTTTCACCTACAAACAACAATGAATAACCTTAGATCTTTTGTGAAGACCTACTCATGGAATTACTGGAGAAAGTATTGACTTTATTGTGATTATCTTCACCTGTTCTTTCTCAGTTTATAAATTATGAACAATATATTTCAAAAGCGATTGATTTTTCAGTTAGGTTGTTTCTGCATTTGGAGATTAGGCTGTGTGTCTATCTGGTAAATACTTCATTTTTCCCTAAAGTGAATAACGGTGAAGGCAGTAAAGCAGTAAAGCAATGCTGCACTGATCGCTCAAAACATATTAAAGACCGAACTTTCTTTGGTCCCTAAGGGGAGAAACTGAGATACGCATCCTGCTTGCACACACTGCTTTCGTCCTCAATAAAATATTTTCACTTCAGACATAGACTGGCTCCATCACTGACAGAGAGTTTTATACATTCTACTTCTACATTATAACTCTTGATACTTTCAACAAATATGATTTTTTAGAGGAGATGTAGGTACACATTTTAGGATTTTCTTAAACAATAAATACATAAATAAAAAATGACAGTCATCCATGCACATCTCAAATGTGTTCATGTTCTATACTTAGGTCAACTTTATCAAGAACAGCACCTGTACCTGTATGTTTGAGTTAAAAAAATAATTATATTGAAGTCAATGTCAAACACCGCTTCTGTTACCTTTAGAGACATTACGAATACAGATATCAATATGTCCCTCTGTTGATCTAATGTTTGTAGGCTTTCTGTAACATCTGAGAAAAACAATATAATGAGGTTTTTTCTTGGCAAATATTTGGCCCCTTGTTATGTGCCTTTAGCAGTTGTTAAGACATATCTGTATACTAATTACAAGAGAAATCAGTTAAAGGGCAAAAATGAAATGCCAGTTGATATTGGTTAGGATTGGTGAGGGTCAGTGACTAATGTGATTGGTTAACTCTAATGCTGTAATGACCCAGGCAGCAAATTAGAATCAGTGGTTGATTTAGAAAGTAAAGGCAAAAGGCATAGACTTTGTTTATTCTCTTGTATAGCTTTTTCCAAGTTAAAGAAAGTAAATAATCTCAAAATGCCTTTAATGATATCACCTGATCAAAAATAAATTCTGAAAAAAAAAATGTCCTAATTATAACTTACGGTGACAGAAAACAAAAGCAATACAACTGAAACTGCTCTTCTGATGACACAAGACCTTAAAAACAGAGGCAAGAAAACATACAAACCCCCTATGAGACCAAAAAGGAGATGGCTTTTACATTAGAAATTGTCAAATTGTTCTTGTTTTGTTATTTTAAATCCCTAGCGCTACATTCCCATTTAGTGTTTTTAACACTGCTGTTAACCTAATTCTTAGATGCTAACATCAACACGTTGTTGATTCAAGAGATACCCAATTGTCAAATCACAGATTCTTTATAAAGTATATATATAAAGTAATACTCAAACTAAGCTGCTATATCAAAATCCTGACTGAATTGTCAAGACAGCAGATTAACAAAGAGATTTTACAAATGTTTTATATTTTATATATAAAATATAATATATAATAACCCAATAGCCAATTGTTCGTTTGGTTAAATAAAATATAAAACCCAGAACACCCCCTTCCCACCACCACCACCACCCCCAAAACAACCACCAACACAACCATACAGAAAACTGTCTACCCCAGGGGGGTTGTTGGAAAATCTCCACCTTCCCATCAAGCAGTTACTCAGCAAGCATCTCACCATCAATAAACACATACACAGTCTCCCAGGGAAAGATAACCAATGCCAACTGGTGTTTAATCTGCACCAAACCAGCTCATTCTAGGGTTTCATGAAGAATCCTAGACCCTTATTTTGCTCGTCTTTGAATGCTGACTTTAAATTAGCTTAGTGGTAATAGCCTTTAACAATTTTGACCTACATAAATTAGTCTACAAATTAAATGTAAACTATATCTAAAGGTGTAATAGCAAATATTAGGAAAGGGATACGTGTGCAAAGAAATACTAAGACATTCCCATATTTTATTTTGTGCATCTTCTGTTCAAGTATCCAATAGACTTAATTACATATATTCATATTTGAATTTGTTCCCACTAAAAGGCAACAAAAACAATACTACATTTCCCGTGTTTTCATTCCATCTATCTTATATCAAAAAATAACTCCCAATGAAGAATAGGCCAAAGTTAAACAGGCCTTTTTAAGGTGCACACACGTATGATTAAAGTGTATGATTAATATAAGGTATAGCAGTAGTAGTATTAGTTGTTGATATAGTATTAGAAGAAGCAGTAATAATAGAAGAAAAGTATTTCATAATTCAACATTATATCAAGAACCATTTGATTCTGTGAAACTGTCAATAATCAAACCTGTCTTGGGACTTGCACTACTTTACATTGCATATACAACATGCACACATTTCACATTTTTTAATAATTAATAACAAGTGTATCCAACACAGTGTGAAGCAGTGCTGTATTAAAAAGCAGAAATAGGCACTGGTTGAATCAAAAACCTGGAGTTGTCAGAGGACACCTTTAAGACAGATATACCATTAGAGTTGACCTTTAAATGAAGAGACAGCATTCCAAAACCCATATTAACCCCTGGATTGTATAACCCAATTCACACAGTACTTTGATTATAAGATTCTGTCATCGCACACAATGAGAAAAATAAATATCAAAAGGACAATTAAAATGGCTCCCTGCTGTTTGTAAAAATATAGCGTAAAGACTATTTGTTTAAACATCAAACAACAATAGACCTGTCTAAGGAAGAAGAGAACTTGTGGTCATGTCTCTTTTCAAGTTTGTTTTTATTTTTCTCATTATATGTTCAGGAAATTAGCATTAAAAAATAAAGTATTCAACACAAAAATCCAAGGAATTGAACCCATTTGAATGACAAGACTAAATGTATAATGTATTTGTCTTGATGTGTATATGTTACTGTTGGGATGCCAACAATATAAACATGTCAATGGTGTTTTCAGAATCCAGCTTACAGTAGCGTTAAGATAGTTAAAGTATTACACAGAAATAACAAATAATAAAGGATGATAATATGGAAATCGGAGACTGTATTTAAGTTTCTTCTTAATTTCTTCTTTCTCTTCCATCTTTCAAGTTCCAATGTTAATCTACTGTTCATATTCACACATTTGTAAAAAGCATACATACCAGATGTAGGTGATTTTTTTTGTTTTTATATATATCTTTAACAACTTCAACCATCAGTTCAGCTACAGTTTTCACATCAACCATGATGTTGATATGTGCAGGAGGCTCTCAAAAATCAAATACGAAAGCAATTTAAGCCAAATATTTAATATTGTGATGAAATATGAAATATAAGTGAAAGTATACTCACAGTTGTAAAGACAATTATAGTGGAGTAGGCAAATCTTGCTACTTAAAATTAAAGCATATAAATTGATATTCTTTGACAAGTCAAGTTCTATTAATTAAATCCATTACAATAAATTGGTTGTATCCCAAGGCCTACACTATTTGAGTTGCCATATAAGCTGCCTAGGTTATAAGTAGCCCTAATTAATTGCCAGAAGAGCTGTCTAAATAAACTGTTACACTGCGTAGATACAGTTACTTTTGAATAATAAAAGGAATGGTCCACTGTCAGATCAAATAAAGTATTTAATCAACATCTAATACTAACTGCAGTCAACTGTAGAGCAAAAAGAAACAAACACAGGACAGGCCATAATTAAAGAAAAAACAACATGCTTGATCATGATCCTAAAAGCTCTGTGAGTATGTTGGACTGGAAAGGCTATACAATAATAAAAATGCATTTTATGTTCACTATCCAAGTCCTATTGTACTTACACCGAATAGAGCAATAATATGAAAATAAAAGCAACAGGACCTTCAGCACTAACTTAAAAATAAAAAAAGTGGTTAGACTCATGATACTTTTTCAGGCATGTTATTTTATGAACTTCTGGAACGTCTCCTGACTGGATAATTTGTAAATGTATGTATGGACTTCTTTATTATTCCGCTTGTATGAGACCCTGGAATAACCAACAGGATTGTTTCCAGGACTTACCCTCAGCTACATAGTGATGTCACAGTATTACAGGATAACATAAATACAACACAAATTAACTTGTAACTCCCCCCAAAACAAAACATGAATAATATATGTACAGTATGGAAGTATCTCCTTACATGCATTACTCTGAATCTGATTCTCTTCTCCTCTGACATCAGAACCTAAGTGACTTATGAGTAGTTTTATTTTGTATGAGCTACAAGCAATGTTTAAAGATCCAATCGCAATTATATGGTGAGTGTTTTATAATATTTTATAATGAATTACACTGACACCGCTAACCTTTTAAGAAACACTGAAACACAATACCGCTTAATGGCATAAAGAACATAAAAAGAATACCTGTTCTTTCACAGATGCGAGAATTGCAGAAGTCGTCTCGGTTTCTGATCCATCCCCATTAGAGGCATTCAGTACAGGGCTAAGCATGGTGTTTTTCTCAGATTCAGAAGGTTGATCTGGAACTGGCATAGCTCCTGCAGAGGAAATTACATAAAATATGTTATCATGGCATACTATTTTCTCAACAACATTGTATTGTAAATGAAAAAAAAACACCACAATTGCATCCTTGAATATGCACATAGAGTACGGTAAAAAATAAAAATCATGATTAAAATTTGAACCTCACCCCCTTCAAAAACAAAATGTTTTTTAAATACTATTATAAAAATGTATCGTCCTCACATTGTATTGAAATGGCACAAAAATGTATGTTGTTCAAAGCAAAAAGGGCAATCCGTGATGTTTCAACCTGCCAAGAAATGTGTTGTTAACAGTACTGTTCCTCTCATTCCAAACCCCCTGACAGACTGCTTGCAATGCTGTCAGACAGCGCTAATCTCTCTTCATGACCCTGTTCAATAGTTACCCAGCTCTCTCCTCCATGATGTGAATCCAAAACTTGTTAACCTAATGGGCAGATTGTCATTTCCTGTGGCTATATCCTATTCAGAACCTCATCCAACATGATGCTCTATTAACCAAGCAACAAAACCGTAAGTTGGGTGAGGAAACTTTGCCAAATAACTGCAACAGTTCATTAATATTACTTACTTCATCCAGAAAGTCACCAAGCCTGTTATATAGTACCAGAGTCTGAAAAAGCAAAAGATGTGTACTTAAACCTCTATTTTCTGAGGTTCAATCTAACTTAATCTTTCACAATTTATTATAATCAGTTATATAACTCATACTCCAGCTTGTCCACTAAACCTCAGAAAGTAATTTAATTACTTTTAATTTATGCAGTTAATTTTCTCACAGTAACTCTGACCTGCTTTCAGAGATCAGCCATACTGGACATTCACATGCAAAGATGCTCATGTGACTGTGGTCGCTTGGGTTAAAATGAGAAATAGAAAAAAAAAAAAAAAAAAAAAAATATATATATATATATATATATATATATATATATATTAGTGTATTGAGGGTGGCTCCCAAGTGGCCAAACAATTACAATTCTCTGCAGGGTGAGGACTGTAGTCAACATGCCTTGTTCAAATGTGGGATTTGTCTTAGATCATTGACTTGGATGCCAAACGTAATGGCACAACATTTCATCAAACACTGCTAGGGTCAGGTAAGGCTTCAGTTATCCAGGTCTTCCTTGGTTTACAGTACAACAGCAATCCTGTGATGTGCAGTGTACTGTGTCTACGAGCTGGTTATGATATCAGTGAGCACTGCATAGTACTCTCTATGAAGCTATAGCTCTACTATTTGTGATAAGCTATCATATCATAGTTTGAAAGGAAGTGGATGGCTTGACAGTGCACATTTAGAAGGATATTTATTAAAAGTCATCAATAGTATGATAGTGTAACGGGGTTCATAGAGTATATGAGCTTGTTATAGGTGGCGTAAGCACTCTGTAAAATCAGTACAGTGATAAGCCTCCATCAAATCTAAACTAACTGCCTAGCATTCTTGAGAAGAACATTTATTTTTACTTCATGTGGGCTTCAACTTTCGCTGACAAACCTTTCTGACCTTTTATTTTGATTGGTTTGATAAAACCTCCCTGCCTTCATTATCACTAATCTTTTGATTTGAAGGGGCCTGTGATTTGTTTCCTTGCTGTGCCACAAATGTTATTGCCTGAGACCTCAGCAATTGGTGAACATGCCAAATAAAACCCTCCCTTGGCAAAAGACAGACACCCAGCAATGTTAAACAGACTTTCTGAGGGTCTAAATCAAATGCATGCATGAATCCCCCCTCATACATTGTGTTGAAGAAGGACAATATTGTTGTACCTTCAACAAGACTATGCTACTTACTATAGGCCTAAATCTCCTGCTAAACATTGACTTAATTCTCCTTCCAGACCTTCAATAGTTACCCAAGTGAATGCAAAATATGTTAACCTTGTCAGTTCCTATAACTGCATCCTGTTTAGAGGCTCATCCTATCAGATGTTCTATTAATTTTCTGTCTGTCACACCTGCAGTGGAGTTTTGTCAACAGGCATTACACCCCCCCACAATTAAGAAAACATACTTTTCCACAATGTGGACTGAATCTCTAAATGCTGTTAAGAGTATTCTAGGTGCTTCTGTTCTGGAAACCCACTAGGCTATATGTTTAAATCTGAACTAATTTAAACACAGGTATATATATACACTCACCTAAAGGATTATTAGGAACACCTGTTCAATTTCTCATTAATGCAATTATCTAATCAACCAATCACATGGCAGTTGCTTCAATGCATTTAGGGGTGTGGTCCTGGTCAAGACAATCTCCTGAACTCCAAACTGAATGTCTGAATGGGAAAGAAAGGTGATTTAAGCAATTTTGAGCGTGGCATGGTTGTTGGTGCCAGACGGGCCGGTCTGAGTATTTCACAATCTGCTCAGTTACTGGGATTTTCACGCACAACCATTTCTAGGGTTTACAAAGAATGGTGTGAAAAGGGAAAAACATCCAGTATGCGGCAGTCCTGTGGGCGAAAATGCCTTGTTGATGCTAGAGGTCAGAGGAGAATGGGCCGACTGATTCAAGCTGATAGAAGAGCAACTTTGACTGAAATAAGCACTCGTTACAACCGAGGTAAGCAGCAAAGCATTTGTGAAGCCACAACACGTACAACCTTGAGGCGGATGGGCTACAACAGCAGAAGACCCCACCGGGTACCACTCATCTCCACTACAAATAGGAAAAAGAGGCTACAATTTGCATAAGCTCACCAAAATTGGACAGTTGAAGACTGGAAAAATGTTGCCTGGTCTGATGAGTCTCGATTTCTGTTGAGACATTCAGATGGTAGAGTCAGAATTTGGCGTAAACAGAATGAGAACATGGATCCATCATGCCTTGTTACCACTGTGCAGGCTGGTGGTGGTGGTGGTGTAATGGTGTGGGGGATGTTTTCTTGGCACACTTTAGGCCCCTTAGTGCCAATTGGGCATCGTTTAAATGCCACGGCCTACCTGAGCATTGTTTCTGACCATGTCCATCCCTTTATGACCACCATGTACCCATCCTCTGATGGCTACTTCCAGCAGGATAATGCACCATGTCACAAAGGTCGAATCATTTCAAATTGGTTTCTTGAACATGACAATGAGTTCACTGTACTAAACTGGCCCCCACAGTCACCAGATCTCAACCCAATAGAGCATCTTTGGGATGTGGTGGAACGGGAGCTTCGTGCCCTGGATGTGCATCCCACGAATCTCCATCAACTGCAAGATGCTATCCTATCAATATGGGCCAACATTTCTAAAGAATGCTTTCAGCACCTTGTTGAATCAATGCCACGTAGAATTAAAGCAGTTCTGAAGGCGAAAGGGGTCAAACACAGTATTAGTATGGTGTTCCTAATAATCCTTTAGGTGAGTGTATATATATATATATATATATATATATATATATATATATATATATATATATTTAACTATATATGCACTTAATTTATCCATACATGTTTTATAAATCAAGAGTGGTATTTTATTTACAGTAGATCATAATATATTTAACATCATTCTGATAATAAAATTATAGAGGAATGGGTACATTTAAGTAAAAACGGCCATGATAACTTAGGTCCCTATCCTATCTACAACTGGTTGAGCATTACTTTAGTAATCCTCTCCCATTCAGATTTTTTATATAAATGTACTAAATTAGAGTCTCCCCCTTACAATCTTCATGTGTAAGTGTCCTATTCCTTCAGGAGGTGGGGAATCTGAGAAGCTCTTAAATTGCTTTTTACATGAAACTAGATAACTGGATCAGAAACACATTGTTAAACCTTCTCTGTGGAGATTTTTTTAACCATTGTTTTCAGACCTATAGAAGATGTAGAAGAAGAAAAAAACCTAAAAACTATAAAAATATATAAAAAAATGTGCTGTAAAATAACAGACATGTGTATGCTAAAATCTATCCATTTCCCATACAAAATTAAGTGTCCATCCAATGTACAGGAACCCTATCATCAATGGCATGTTGGGGTAGTTGTTTTAGATAAGGATGCCACTATTCAACCTATGAATACAAATATATAAATACATGTTTGTACTGATCACAGAACAAATCATACAGCTTAGTATTTTTTTGTGATTAATCTTCTCAACAGCAGTTCATTACGATTTTCAGGGGGAGCCACTGCTAATCTAGAGCTTTATTTCAGGTATTAGTCACATCGCAGTATTGGCAGCACTGAACAATGTCTTTTTTCAACTGTTTGTTTTATTTCATTTCAATAAGTGTCATTTAATTATGGATTGTTTTTAAAGGACTATAGTAACAAGAAATGTAAACATACATAATTGTAAGCATTGTAAGCATAAAAGCACCCCTATCTGACACACAGTTTAATATTGAGAAAGTTAACCAGTGATTGTTACTCAACCTACTTTATTGAGAAATTCCAGTATTAGCAGGTTTCATCAAAAGGATTTGATGTCACTTTAGATTGAAAGTCTTAGTAAGTAATTTCCTCATCATCCCCAGTACTAGGCTAACACTTTAGGTCAGAAATACGATTCACATGCAGTTAAAAGATTGTGATTACTTAGATCTTTTAGAATGTAGCAGTGAGTAATAGTACGAGTAATTTTAGAAGCAGATTTATTTAACTGTTTTTTTGGATGTTAATTGTATTGATGGAGGGAAAAATAGATTCTTATATCTATAAACAGCACAGCATTCATGTTCATTCAAACTAACATAAAGGTAGA